>NC_092709.1:359464557-359781418 GCF_047496885.1 Scyliorhinus torazame | reverse complement strand
GTGTCTGTGGGCACGGGGATCCGCACCGTGATAACGTGTCTGTGGGCATGCGGATATGCACCATGATAATGTGTCTGTGGGCACGGGGATACGCACCATGATAACGTGTCTGTGGGCACGGGCATATGCACCATGATAACGTGTCTGTGGGCACGGAGATACGCACCATGATAACGTGTCTGTGGGCACGGGGATACGCACCACGATAACGTGTCTGTGGGCACGTGGATACGCACCATGATAACGTGTCTGTGGGCACGGGGATACGCACCACGAAACGTGTCTGTGGGCACGTGGATGCGCACCATGATAACGTGTCTGTGGGCACGGGGATACGCACCATGATAACGTGTCTGTGGGCACGGGGATATGCACCATGATAACGTGTCTGTGGGCACGGGGATTCGCACCATGATAACGTGTCTGTGGGCACGGGGATTCGCACCATGATAACGTGTCTGTGGGCAGTGGGATACGCACCATGATAACGTGTCTCTGGGCACGGGGATATGCACCATGATAACATGTCTGTGGGCACGGGGATGCCCACCATGATCACGTGTCTGTGGGCACGGGGATATGCACCATGATAACGTGTCTGAGGGCACGGTGATACGCACCATGATAACATGTCTGTGGGCACGGGGCTATGCACCATGATAACGTGTCTGTGGGCATGGGGATATGCACCATGATAACGTGTCTGTGGGCACGATGATACGCACCATGATAACGTGTCTGTGGGCACGGGGATACGCACCATGATAAAGTGTCGGTGGGCACCGGGATATGCACCATGTTAACGTGTCTGTGGGCACGCGGATTCGCACCATGATAACGTGTCTGTGGGCACGGGGATTCGCACCATGATAACGTGTCTGTGGGCAGTGGGATACGCACCATGATAACGTGTCTGTGGGCACGGGGATATGCACCATGATAACATGTCTGTGGGCACGGGGATGCCCACCATGATCACGTGTCTGTGGGCACAGCGATATGCACCATGATAACGTGTCTGAGGGCACGGGGATACGCACCATGATAACATGTCTGTGGGCACGGGGCTATGCACCATGATAAAGTGTCTGTGGGCATGGGGTAATGCACCATGATAACGTGTCTGTGGGCACGGTGATACGCACCATGATAACGTGTCTGTGGGCACGGGGATACGCACCATGATAACGTGTCTGTGGGCACGGGGATATGCACCATGATAACGTGTCTGTGGGCATGGGGATATGCACCATGATAACGTGTCTGTGGGCACGGGGATACGCACCATGATAACGTGTCTGTGGGCACGGGGTTACGCACCATGATAATGCGTCTGTGGGCACGGGATATGCACCATGATAACGTGTCTGTGGGCACGGGAATACGCACCATGATATCGTGTCTGTGGGCATACGGATATGCACCATGATAACGTGTCTGTGGGCACGGGGATACGCACCATGATAACGTGTCTGTGGGCACGGGGATATGCACCATGATAACGTGTCTGTGGGCACGTGGATACGCACCATGATAACGTGTCTGTGGGCACGGGGATATGCACCATGATAACGTGTCTGTGGGCACGGGGAAACGCACCATGATAACGTGTCTGTGGGCACGGGGATACGCACCATGATAACGTGTCTGTGGGCACGGGGATACGCACCATGATAACGTGTCTGTGGGCACGGGGATACGCACCATGATAACGTGTCTGTGGGCACGGTTTTACACACCATGATAACGTGTCTGTGGGCACGGGCATATGCACCATGATAACGTGTCTGTGGGCACGGGGAAATGCACCATGATAACGTGGCTGTGGGCACGGGGATATGCACCATGATAACGTGTCTGTGGGCACGGGGATACGCACCATGATAACGTGTCTGTGGGCACAGGGATATGCACCATGATAACGTGTCTGTGGGCACGGGGAATAGCACGATGATAACGTGTCTGTGGGCACGGGGATATGCACCATGATAACGTGTCTTTGGGCACTGGGATACGCACCATGATAACGTGTCTGTGGGCACGGGGATTCGCACCATGATAACGTGCCTGTGGGCACGGGGATTCGCACCATGATAATGTGTCTGTGGACACGGGGATATGCACCATGGTAACGAGTCTGTGGGCACGGTGATACGCACAATGATAACGTGTCTGTGGGCACGGGGATACGCACCATGATAACGTGTCTGTGGGCACGGGGATTCGCACCATGATAACGTGTCTGTGGGGACGGGGATACGCACCATGATAACGTGTCTGTGGGCACGGTGATACGCACAATGATAACGTGTCTGTGGGCACGGGGATACGCACCATGATAAAGTGTCTGTGGGCACGGGGATATGCACCATGATCACGTGTCTGTGGGCACGGGGATACGCACCATGATAACGTGTCTGTGGGCACGGGGATATGCACCATGATAACGTGTCTGTGGGCACGGTGATTCGCACCATGATAACGTGTCTGTGGGCGCGGGTATATGTACCATGATAACGTGTCTGTGGGCACGGGGATATGCACCATGATAACGTGTCTGTGGGCACGGGAAAATGCACCATGATAACGTGTCTGTGGGCACGGGGATACGCACCAAGATAACGTGTCTGTGGGCACGGGGCTATGCACCATGATAACGTGTCTGTGGGCACGGTGATTCGCACCATGATAACGTGTCTGTGGGCACGGGGATATGCACCATGATAACGTGTCTGTGGGCACGGTGATTCGCACCAAGAGAACGTGTCTGTGGGCACGGGGATATGCACCATGATAACGTGTCTGTGGGCACGGGGATATGCACCATGATAACGTGTCTGTGGGCACGTGGATACGCACCATGATAACGTGTCTGTGGGCACGGGGATGCCAACCATGATAACGTGTCTGTGGGCATGGGGATACGCACCATGATAACGTGTCTGTGGGCACGGGGATACGCACCATGATAACGTGTCTGTGGGCATGGGGATACGCACCATGATAGCCTGTCTGTGGGCACAGGGATATGCACCATGATAACGTGTCTGTGGGCACGGTGATTCGCACCATGATAACGTGTCTGTGGGCACGGGGATATGCACCATGATAACGTGTCTGTGGGCACGGGGATATGCACCATGATAACGTGTCTGTGGGCACGGGGATACGCACCATGATAACGTTTCTGTGGGCACGGGGATACGCACTATGATAACGTGTCTGTGGGCACGGGTATATGCACGATGATAACGTGTCTGTGGGCACCGGGATATGCACCATGATAACGTGTGTGTGGGCACGGGGATTCGCACCATTATAACGTGTCTGTTGGCACGGGGATGCCCACCATGATCACGTGTCTGTGGGCACGGGGATACGCACCATGATAACGTGTCTGTGGGCACGGGGATCCGCACCGTGATAACGTGTCTGTGGGCACGGAGATACGCACCATGATAACGTGTCTGTGGGCACGGGGATACGCACCATGATAACGTGTCTGTGGGCACGTGGATACGCACCATGATAACGTGTCTGTGGGCACGGGGATACGCACCATGATAACGTGTCTGTGGGCACGGGGATATGCACCATGATAACGTGTCTGTGGGCACGGGGATTCGCACCCTGATAACGTGTCTGTGGGCACCGGGATTCGCACCATGATAACGTGTCTGTGGGCAGTGGGATACGCACCATGATAACGTGTCTCTGGGCACGGGGATATGCACCATGATAACATGTCTGTGGGCACGGGGATGCCCACCATGGTCACGTGTCAGTGGGCACGGGATATGCACCATGATAACGTGTCTGAGGGCACGGGGATACGCACCATGATAACATGTCTGTGGGCACGGGGCTATGCACCATGATAACGTGTCTGTGGGCATGGGGATATGCACCATGATAACGTGTCTGTGGGCACGGTGATACGCACCATGATAACGTGTCTGTGGGCACGGGGATACGCACCATGATAACGTGTCGGTGGGCACCGGGATATGCACCATGTTAACGTGTCTGTGGGCACGGGGATTCGCACCATGATAACGTGTCTGTGGGCACGGGCATTCGCACCATGATAACGTGTCTGTGGGCAGTGGGATACGCACCATGATAACGTGTCTGTGGGCACGGGGATATGCACCATGATAACATGTCTGTGGGCACGGGGATGCCCACCATGATCACGTGTCTGTGGGCACGGGTATATGCACCATGATAACGTGTCTGAGGGCACGGGGATACGCACCATGATAACATGTCTGTGGGCACGGGGCTATGCACCATGATAACGTGTCTGTGGGCATGGGGATATGCACCATGATAACGTGTCTGTGGGCACGGTGATACGCACCATGATAACGTGTCTGTGGGCACGGGGATACGCACCATGATAACGTGTCTGTGGGCACGGGGATATGCACCATGATAACGTGTCTGTGGGCATGGGGATATGCACCATGATAAAGTGTCTGTGGGCACGGGGATACGCACCATGATAACGTGTCTGTGGGCACGGGGATACGCACCATGATAATGCGTCTGTGGGCACGGGGATATGCACCATGATAACGTGTCTGTGGGCACGGGAATACGCACCATGATATCGTTTCTGTGGGCATACGGATATGCACCATGATAACGTGTCTGCGGGCACGGGGATACGCACCATGATAACATGTCTGTGGGCACGGGGCTATGCACCATGATAACGTGTCTGTGGGCATGGGGATATGCACCATGATAACGTGTCTGTGGGCACGGTGATACGCACCATGATAACGTGTCTGTGGGCACGGGGATACGCACCATGATAACGTGTCGGTGGGCACCGGGATATGCACCATGTTAACGTGTCTGTGGGCACGGGGATTCGCACCAAGATAACGTGTCTGTGGGCACGGGGCTATGCACCATGATAACGTGTCTGTGGGCACGGTGATTCGCACCATGATAACGTGTCTGTGGGCACGGGGATATGCACCATGATAACGTGTCTGTGGGCACGGTGATTCGCACCAAGAGAACGTGTCTGTGGGCACGGGGATATGCACCATGATAACGTGTCTGTGGGCACGGGGATATGCACCATGATAACGTGTCTGTGGGCACGTGGATACGCACCATGATAACGTGTCTGTGGGCACGGGGATGCCAACCATGATAACGTGTCTGTGGGCATGGGGATACGCACCATGATAACGTGTCTGTGGGCACGGGGATACGCACCATGATAACGTGTCTGTGGGCATGGGGATACGCACCATGATAGCCTGTCTGTGGGCACAGGGATATGCACCATGATAACGTGTCTGTGGGCACGGTGATTCGCACCATGATAACGTGTCTGTGGGCACGGGGATATGCACCATGATAACGTGTCTGTGGGCACGGGGATATGCACCATGATAACGTGTCTGTGGGCACGGGGATACGCACCATGATAACGTTTCTGTGGGCACGGGGATACGCACTATGATAACGTGTCTGTGGGCACGGGTATATGCACGATGATAACGTGTCTGTGGGCACCGGGATATGCACCATGATAACGTGTGTGTGGGCACGGGGATTCGCACCATTATAACGTGTCTGTTGGCACGGGGATGCCCACCATGATCACGTGTCTGTGGGCACGGGGATACGCACCATGATAACGTGTCTGTGGGCACGGGGATCCGCACCGTGATAACGTGTCTGTGGGCACGGAGATACGCACCATGATAACGTGTCTGTGGGCACGGGGATACGCACCATGATAACGTGTCTGTGGGCACGTGGATACGCACCATGATAACGTGTCTGTGGGCACGGGGATACGCACCATGATAACGTGTCTGTGGGCACGGGGATATGCACCATGATAACGTGTCTGTGGGCACGGGGATTCGCACCATGATAACGTGTCTGTGGGCACCGGGATTCGCACCATGATAACGTGTCTGTGGGCAGTGGGATACGCACCATGATAACGTGTCTCTGGGCACGGGGATATGCACCATGATAACATGTCTGTGGGCACGGGGATGCCCACCATGGTCACGTGTCAGTGGGCACGGGATATGCACCATGATAACGTGTCTGAGGGCACGGGGATACGCACCATGATAACATGTCTGTGGGCACGGGGCTATGCACCATGATAACGTGTCTGTGGGCATGGGGATATGCACCATGATAACGTGTCTGTGGGCACGGTGATACGCACCATGATAACGTGTCTGTGGGCACGGGGATACGCACCATGATAACGTGTCGGTGGGCACCGGGATATGCACCATGTTAACGTGTCTGTGGGCACGGGGATTCGCACCATGATAACGTGTCTGTGGGCACGGGCATTCGCACCATGATAACGTGTCTGTGGGCAGTGGGATACGCACCATGATAACGTGTCTGTGGGCACGGGGATATGCACCATGATAACATGTCTGTGGGCACGGGGATGCCCACCATGATCACGTGTCTGTGGGCACGGGTATATGCACCATGATAACGTGTCTGAGGGCACGGGGATACGCACCATGATAACATGTCTGTGGGCACGGGGCTATGCACCATGATAACGTGTCTGTGGGCATGGGGATATGCACCATGATAACGTGTCTGTGGGCACGGTGATACGCACCATGATAACGTGTCTGTGGGCACGGGGATACGCACCATGATAACGTGTCTGTGGGCACGGGGATATGCACCATGATAACGTGTCTGTGGGCATGGGGATATGCACCATGATAAAGTGTCTGTGGGCACGGGGATACGCACCATGATAACGTGTCTGTGGGCACGGGGATACGCACCATGATAATGCGTCTGTGGGCACGGGGATATGCACCATGATAACGTGTCTGTGGGCACGGGAATACGCACCATGATATCGTTTCTGTGGGCATACGGATATGCACCATGATAACGTGTCTGAGGGCACGGGGATACGCACCATGATAACATGTCTGTGGGCACGGGGCTATGCACCATGATAACGTGTCTGTGGGCATGGGGATATGCACCATGATAACGTGTCTGTGGGCACGGTGATACGCACCATGATAACGTGTCTGTGGGCACGGGGATACGCACCATGATAACGTGTCGGTGGGCACCGGGATATGCACCATGTTAACGTGTCTGTGGGCACGGGGATTCGCACCATGATAACGTGTCTGTGGGCACGGGCATTCGCACCATGATAACGTGTCTGTGGGCAGTGGGATACGCACCATGATAACGTGTCTGTGGGCACGGGGATATGCACCATGATAACATGTCTGTGGGCACGGGGATGCCCACCATGATCACGTGTCTGTGGGCACGGGTATATGCACCATGATAACGTGTCTGAGGGCACGGGGATACGCACCATGATAACATGTCTGTGGGCACGGGGCTATGCACCATGATAACGTGTCTGTGGGCATGGGGATATGCACCATGATAACGTGTCTGTGGGCACGGCGATACGCACCATGATAACGTGTCTGTGGGCACGGGGATACGCACCATGATAACGTGTCTGTGGGCACGGGGATATGCACCATGATAACGTGTCTGTGGGCATGGGGATATGCACCATGATAAAGTGTCTGTGGGCACGGGGATACGCACCATGATAACGTGTCTGTGGGCACGGGGATACGCACCATGATAATGCGTCTGTGGGCACGGGGATATGCACCATGATAACGTGTCTGTGGGCACGGGAATACGCACCATGATATCGTTTCTGTGGGCATACGGATATGCACCATGATAACGTGTCTGTGGGCACGGGGATACGCACCATGATAACGTGTCTGTGTGCACGGGGATATGCACCATGATAACGTGTCTGTGGGCACGTGGATACGCACCATGATAACGTGTCTGTGGGCACGGGGATATGCACCATGATAACGTGTCTGTGGGCACGGGGATACGCACCATGATAACGTGTCTGTGGGCACGGGGATACGCACCATGATAACGTGTCTGTGGGCACGGGGATACGCACCATGATAACGTGTCTGTGGGCACGGGGATACGCACCATGATAACGTGTCTGTGGGCACGGGGATATGCACCATGATAACGTGTCTGTGGGCACGTGAATACGCACATTGATAACTTGTCTGTGGGCATGCGGATATGCACCATGATAACGTGTCTGTGGGCACGGGGATACGCCCCATGATAACGTGTCTGTGGGCACGGGGATATGCACCATGATAACGTGTCTGTGGGCACGGGGATACGCACCATGATAACGTGTCGGTGGGCACCGGGATATGCACCATGTTAACGTGCCTGTGGGCACGGGGATACGCACCATGATAATGTGCCTGTGGGCATACGGATATGTACCATGATAACGTGTCTGTGGGCACGGGGATACGCACCTTGATAACGTGTCTGTGGGCACGGGGATATGCACCATGATAACGTGTCTGTGGGCACGGGGATACGCACCATGATAACGTGTCTGTGGGCTCGGGGATATGCACCATGATACCGTGTCTGTGGGCACGGGGATACGCACCATGACAACGTGTCTGTGGGCACGGGGATACGCACCATGATAACGTGTCTGTGGGCACGGGGATATGCACCATGATAACGTGTCTGTGGGCACGGGAATAGGCACCATGATAACGTGTCTGTGGGCATGCGGATATGCACCATGATAACGTGTCTGTGGGCACGGGGATACGCCCCATGATAACGTGTCTGTGGGCACGGGGATATGCACCATGATAACGTGTCTGTGGGCACGGGGATACGCACCATGATAACGTGACGGTGGGCACCGGGATATGCACCATGTTAACGTGCCTGTGGGCACGGGCATACGCACCATGATAATGTGTCTGTGGGCACGGGGATACGCACCATGATAATGTGTCTGTGGGCACGGGGATATGCACCATGATAACGTGTCTGTGGGCATGCGGATATGCACCATGATAACGTGCCTGTGGGCACGGGGGTTTGCACCATGATAACGTGTCTGTGGGCACGGGGATACGCACCATGATAACATGTCTGTGGGCACGGGGCTATGCACCATGATAACGTGTCTGTGGGCACGGGGATACGCACCATGATAACATTTCTGTGGGCACGGGGATATGCACCATGATAACGTGTCTGTGGGCACGGGGATACGCACCATGATAACGTGTCTGTGGGCACGGGGATACACACCATGATAACGTGTCTGTGGGCACGGGGATACACACCATGATAACGTGTCTGTGGGCACGGGGATGCGGACCATGATAACGTGTCTGTGGGCACGGGGATACGCACCATGATAACGTGTCTGTGGGCACGGGGATATGCACCATGATAACGTGTCTGTGGGCATGGGGATATGCACCATGATAACGTGTCTGTGGGCACGGGGATACGCACCATGATAACGTGTCTGTGGGCACGGGGATACGCACCATGATAATGCGTCTGTGGGCACGGGGATATGCACCATGATAACGTGTCTGTGGGCACGGGAATACGCACCATGATATCGTGTCTGTGGGCATACGGATATGCACCATGATAACGTGTCTGTGGGCACGGGGATACGCACCATGATAACGTGTCTGTGGGCACGGGGATATGCACCATGATAACGTGTCTGTGGGCACGTGGATACGCACCATGATAACGTGTCTGTGGGCACGGGGATATGCACCATGATAACGTGTCTGTGGGCACGGGGATACGCACCATGATAACGTGTCTGTGGGCACGGGGATACGCACCATGATAACGTGTCTGTGGGCACGGGGATACGCACCATGATAACGTGTCTGTGGGCACGGGGATATGCACCATGATAACGTGTCTGTGGGCACGGGAATACGCACCATGAAAACTTGTCTGTGGGCATGCGGATATGCACCATGATAACGTGTCTGTGGGCACGGGGATACGCCCCATGATAACGTGTCTGTGGGCACGGGGATATGCACCATGATAACGTGTCTGTGGGCACGGGGATACGCACCATGATAACGTGTCGGTGGGCACCGGGATATGCACCATGTTAACGTGCCTGTGGGCACGGGGATACGCATCATGATAATGTGCCTGTGGGCATACGGATATGTACCATGATAACGTGTCTGTGGGCACGGGGATACGCACCTTGATAACGTGTCTGTGGGCACGGGGATATGCACCATGATAACGTGTCTGTGGGCACGGGGATACGCACCATGATAACGTGTCTGTGGGCTCGGGGATATGCACCATGATACCGTGTCTGTGGGCACGGGGATACGCACCATGACAACGTGTCTGTGGGCACGGGGATACGCACCATGATAACGTGTCTGTGGGCACGGGGATATGCACCATGATAACGTGTCTGTGGGCACGGGAATACGCACCATGATAACGTGTCTGTGGGCATGCGGATATGCACCATGATAACGTGTCTGTGGGCACGGGGATACGCCCCATGATAACGTGTCTGTGGGCACGGGGATATGCACCATGATAACGTGTCTGTGGGCACGGGGATACGCACCATGATAACGTGACGGTGGGCACCGGGATATGCACCATGTTAACGTGCCTGTGGGCACGGGCATACGCACCATGATAATGTGTCTGTGGGCACGGGGATACGCACCATGATAATGTGTCTGTGGGCACGGGGATATGCACCATGATAACGTGTCTGTGGGCATGCGGATATGCACCATGATAACGTGCCTGTGGGCACGGGGGTTTGCACCATGATAACGTGTCTGTGGGCACGGGGATACGCACCATGATAACATGTCTGTGGGCACGGGGCTATGCACCATGATAACGTGTCTGTGGGCACGGGGATACGCACCATGATAACATTTCTGTGGGCACGGGGATATGCACCATGATAACGTGTCTGTGGGCACGGGGATACGCACCATGATAACGTGTCTGTGGGCACGGGGATACACACCATGATAACGTGTCTGTGGGCACGGGGATACACACCATGATAACGTGTCTGTGGGCACGGGGATGCGGACCATGATAACGTGTCTGTGGGCACGGGGATATGCACCATGATAACGTGTCTGTGGGCACGGGGATATGCACCATGATAACGTGTCTGTGGGCATGCGGATACGCACCATGATAACGTGTCTGTGGGCACGGCGATACGCACCATGATAACGTGTCTGTGGGCACGGGGATATGCACCATGATAACGTGTCTGTGGGCACGGAGATACGCACCATGATAACGTGTCGGTGGGCACCGGGATATGCACCATGTTAACGTGTCTGTGGTCACGGGGATACGCACCATGATAATGTGTCTGTGGGCACGGGGATACGCACCATGATAATGTGTCTGTGGGCACGGGGATATGCACCATGATAACAAGTCTGTGGGCATGCGGATATGCACCATGATAATGTGTATGTGGGCACGGGGATACCCACCATGATAAAGTGTCTGTGGGCACGGGGATATGCACCATGACAACGTGTCTGTGGGCTCGGAGATACGCACCATGATAACGTGTCTGTGGGCACGGGGATACGCACCATGATAACGTGTCTGTGGGCAAGGGGATACGCACCATGATAACGTGTCTGTGGGCACGGGGATACGCATCATGATAACGTGTCTGTGGGCACGGGGATATGCACCATGATCACGTGTCTGTGGGCACGGGGATATGCCCCATGAGCACGTGTCTGTGGGCACGGGTATATGCACCATGATAACGTGTCTGTGGGCACGGGGATATGCACCATGATAACGTGTGTGTGGGCACGGGGATTCGCTCCATTATAACGTGTCTGTTGGCACGGGTATGCCCACCATGATCACGTATCTGTGGGCACGGGTATACGCACCATGATAACGGGTCAGTGGGCACGGGGATATGCACCATGATAACATGTCTGTGGGCACGGGGATGCCCACCATGATCACGTGTCTGTGGGCACGGGGATATGCACCATGATAACGTGTCTGAGGGCACGGGGATACGAACCATGATAACGTGTCTGTGGGCACGGGGATACGAACCATGATAACGTGTCTGTGGGCACGGGGATACGCACCATAAAACATGTCTGTGGGCACGTGGCTATGCACCATGGTAACGTGTCTGTGGGCATGGGGATACGCACCATGATAACGTGTCTGTGGGCACGGGGATACGCACCATGATAACGTGTCTGTGGGCACGGGGATACGCACCATGATAACGTGTCTGTGCGCACGGGGCTATGCACCATGATAACGTGGCTGTGGGCACGGGGATGCGCACCATGATAACATGTCTGTGGGCACGGGGATATGCACCATGATAACGTGTCTGTGGGCACGGGGATACGCACCATGATATCGTGTCTGTGAGCACGGGGATACACACCATGATAACGTGTCTGTGGGCACGAAGATACACAAAATGATAACGTGTCTGTGGGCACGGGGATGCGCACCATGATAACGTGTCTGTGGGCACTGGGATATGCACCATGATAACATGTCTGTGGGCACGGGGATATGCACCATGATAACGTGTCTGTGGGCATGCGGATATGCACAATGATAACGTGTCTGTGGGCACGGGGATACGCACCATGATAACGTGTCTGTGGGCACGGAGATATGCACCATGATAACGTGTCTGTGGGCACGGAGATACGCACCATGATAACGTGTCGGTGGGCACCGGGATATGCACGATGTTAACGTGTCTGTGGGCATGGGGATACGCACCATGATAATGTGTCTGTGGGCACGGGGATACGCACCATGATAATGTGTCTGTGGGCACGGGGATGTGCACCATGATAACGTGTCTGTGGGCATGCGGATATGCACAATGATAATGTGTCTGTGGGCACGGGGATACCCACCTTGATAACGTGTCTGTGGGCACGGGGATATGCACCATGATAACGTGTCTGTGGGCACAGAGATACGCACCATGATAACGTGTCTGTGGGCACGGGGATACGCAACATGATAACATGTCTGTGGGCACGGGGATACGCACCATGATAACGTGTCTGTGGGCACGGGGATACGCACCATGATAACGTGTCTGTGGGCACGGGGATATGCACCATGATAACGTGTCTGTGGGCAAGGGGATTCGCACCATGTTAACGTGTCTGTGGGCACGGGGATTCGCACCATGATAACGTGTCTGTGGGCACGGGGATTCGCACCATGATAACGTGTCTGTGGGCAGTGGGATACGCACCATGATAACGTGTCTGTGGGCACGGGGATATGCACCATGATAACATGTCTGTGGGCACGGGGAAGCCCACCATGATCACGTGTCTGTGGGCACGGGGATATGCACCATGATAACGTGTCTGAGGGCACGGGGATACGCACCATGATAACATGTCTGTGGGCACGGTGCTATGCACCATGATAACGTGTCTGTGAGCATGGGGATATGCACCATGATAACGTGTCTGTGGGCACGGTGATACGCACCATGATAACGTGTCTGTGGGCACGGGGATACGCACCATGATAACGTGTCTGTGGGCACGGGGATATGCACCATGATAACGTGTCTGTGGGCATGGGGATATGCACCATGATAACGTGTCTGTGGGCACGGGGATACGCACCATGATAACGTGTCTGTGGGCACGGGGATACGCACCATGATAATGCGTCTGTGGGCACGGGGATATGCACCATGATAACGTGTCTGTGGGCACGGGAATACGCACCATGATATCGTGTCTGTGGGCATACGGATATGCACCATGATAACGTGACTGTGGGCACGGGGATACGCACCATGATAACGTGTCTGTGGGCACGGGGATATGCACCATGATAACGTGTCTGTGGGCACGTGGATACGCACCATGATAACGTGTCTGTGGGCACGGGGATATGCACCATGATAACGTGTCTGTGGGCACGGGGATACGCACCATGATAACGTGTCTGTGGGCACGGGGATACGCACCATGATAACGTGTCTGTGGGCACGGGGATACGCACCATGATAACGTGTCTGTGGGCACGGGGATACGCACCATGATAACGTGTCTGTGGGCACGGGGATATGCACCATGATAACGTGTCTGTGGGCACGGGAATACGCACCATGATAACTTGTCTGTGGGCATGCGGATATGCACCATGATAACGTGTCTGTGGGCACGGGGATACGCCCCATGATAACGTGTCTGTGGGCACGGGGATATGCACCATGATAACGTGTCTGTGGGCACGGGGATATGCACCATGATAACGTGTCGGTGGGCACCGGGATATGCACCATGTTAACGTACCTGTGGGCACGGGGATACGCACCATGATAATGTGCCTGTGGGCATACGGATATGTACCATGATAACGTGTCTGTGGGCACGGGGATACGCACCATGATAACGTGTCTGTGGGCACGGGGATATGCACCATGATAACGTGTCTGTGGGCACGGGGATACGCACCATGATAACGTGTCTGTGGGCACGGGGATATGCACCATGATAACGTGTCTGTGGGCACGGGGATACGCACCATGACAACATGTCTGTGGGCACGGGGATACGCACCATGATAACGTGTCTGTGGGCACGGGGATATGAACCATGATAACGTGTCTGTGGGCACGGGAATACGCACCATGATAACGTGTCTGTGGGCATGCGGATATGCACCATGATAACGTGTCTGTGGGCACGGGGATACGCCCCATGATAACGTGTCTGTGGGCACGGGGATATGCACCATGATAACGTGTCTGTGGGCACGGGGATACGCACCATGATAACGTGACGGTGGGCACCGGGATATGCACCATGTTAACGTGCCTGTGGGCACGGGCATACGCACCATGATAATGTGTCTGTGGGCACGGGGATACGCACCATGACAATGTGTCTGTGGGTACGGGGATATGCACCATGATAACGTGTCTGTGGGCATGCGGATATGCACCATGATAACGTGCCTGTGGGCACGGGGGTTTGCACCATGATAACGTGTCTGTGGGCACGGGGATACGCACCATGATAACATGTCTGTGGGCACGGGGCTATGCACCATGATAACGTGTCTGTGGGCACGGGGATAAGCACCATGATAACATTTCTGTGGGCACGGGGATATGCACCATGATAACGTGTCTGTGGGCACGGGGATACGCACCATGATAACGTGTCTGTGGGCACGGGGATACACACCATGATAACGTGTCTGTGGGCACGGGGATACACACCATGATAACGTGTCTGTGGGCACGGGGATGCGGACCATGATAACGTGTCTGTGGGCACGGGGATATGCACCATGATAACGTGTCTGTGGGCACTGGGATATGCACCATGATAACGTGTCTGTGGGCATGCGGATACGCACCATGATAACGTGTCTGTGGGCACGGCGATACGCACCATGATAACGTGTCTGTGGGCACGGGGATATGCACCATGATAACGTGTCTGTGGGCACGGAGATACGCACCATGATAACGTGTCGGTGGGCACCGGGATATGCACCATGTTAACGTGTCTGTGGTCGCGGGGATACGCACCATGATAATGTGTCTGTGGGCACGGGGATATGCACCATGATAACAAGTCTGTGGGCATGCGTATATGCACCATGATAATGTGTATGTGGGCACGGGGATACCCACCATGATAACGTGTCTGTGGGCACGGGGATATGCACCATGACAACGTGTCTGTGGGCACGGAGATACGCACCATGATAACGTGTCTGTGGGCACGGGGATACGCACCATGATAACGTGTCTGTGGGCAAGGGGATACGCACCATGATAACGTGTCTGTGGGCACGGGGATACGCACCATGATAACGGGTCTGTGGGCACGGGGATATGCACCATGATAACATGTCTGTGGGCACGGGGATGCCCACCATGATCACGTGTCTGTGGGCACGGGGATATGCACCATGATAACGTGTCTGAGGGCACGGGGATACGAACCATGATAACGTGTCTGTGGGCACGGGGATACGAACCATGATAACGTGTCTGTGGGCACGGGGATACGCACCATAAAACATGTCTGTGGGCACGTGGCTATGCACCATGATAACGTGTCTGTGGGCATGGGGATACGCACCATGATAACGTGTCTGTTGGCACGGGGATACGCACCATGATAACGTGTCTGTGGGCACGGGGATACGCACCATGATAACGTGTCTGTGGGCACGGGGATATGCACCATGATAACTTGGCTGTGGGCACTGCGATGCGCACCATGATAACATGTCTGTGGGCACGGGGATATGCACCATGATAACGTGTCTGTGGGCACGGGGATACGCACCATGATAACGTGTCTGTGAGCACGGGGATACACACCATGATAACGTGTCTGTGGGCACGAAGATACACAAAATGATAACGTGTCTGTGGGCACGGGGATGCGCACCATGATAACGTGTCTGTGGGCACTGGGATATGCACCATGATAACGTGTCTGTGGGCACGGGGATATGCACCATGATAACGCGTCTGTGGGCACGGGGATACGCACCATGATAACGTGTCTGTGGGCACGGGGATATGCACCATGATAACGTGTCTGTGGGCACGGGGATACGCACCATGACAACATGTCTGTGGGCACGGGGATACGCACCATGATAACGTGTCTGTGGGCACGGGGATATGAACCATGATAACGTGTCTGTGGGCACGGGAATACGCACCATGATAACGTGTCTGTGGGCATGCGGATATGCACCATGATAACGTGTCTGTGGGCACGGGGATACGCCCCATGATAACGTGTCTGTGGGCACGGGGATATGCACCATGATAACGTGTCTGTGGGCACGGGGATACGCACCATGATAACGTGACGGTGGGCACCGGGATATGCACCATGTTAACGTGCCTGTGGGCACGGGCATACGCACCATGATAATGTGTCTGTGGGCACGGGGATACGCACCATGACAATGTGTCTGTGGGCACGGGGATATGCACCATGATAACGTGTCTGTGGGCATGCGGATATGCACCATGATAACGTGCCTGTGGGCACGGGGGTTTGCACCATGATAACGTGTCTGTGGGCACGGGGATACGCACCATGATAACATGTCTGTGGGCACGGGGCTATGCACCATGATAACGTGTCTGTGGGCACGGGGATAAGCACCATGATAACATTTCTGTGGGCACGGGGAGATGCACCATGATAACGTGTCTGTGGGCACGGGGATACGCACCATGATAACGTGTCTGTGGGCACGGGGATACACACCATGATAACGTGTCTGTGGGCACGGGGATACACACCATGATAACGTGTCTGTGGGCACGGGGATGCGGACCATGATAACGTGGCTGTGGGCACGGGGATATGCACCATGATAACGTGTCTGTGGGCACTGGGATATGCACCATGATAACGTGTCTGTGGGCATGCGGATACGCACCATGATAACGTGTCTGTGGGCACGGCGATACGCACCATGATGACGTGTCTGTGGGCACGGGGATATGCACCATGATAACGTGTCTGTGGGCACGGAGATACGCACCATGATAACGTGTCGGTGGGCACCGGGATATGCACCATGTTAACGTGTCTGTGGTCGCGGGGATACGCACCATGATAATGTGTCTGTGGGCACGGGGATATGCACCATGATAACAAGTCTGTGGGCATGCGGATATGCACCATGATAATGTGTATGTGGGCACGGGGATACCCACCATGATAACGTGTCTGTGGGCACGGGGATATGCACCATGACAACGTGTCTGTGGGCACGGAGATACGCACCATGATAACGTGTCTGTGGGCACGGGGATACGCACCATGATAACGTGTCTGTGGGCAAGGGGATACGCACCATGATAACGTGTCTGTGGGCACGGGGATACGCACCATGATAACGGGTCTGTGGGCACGGGGATATGCACCATGATAACATGTCTGTGGGCACGGGGATGCCCACCATGATCACGTGTCTGTGGGCACGGGGATATGCACCATGATAACGTGTCTGAGGGCACGGGGATACGAACCATGATAACGTGTCTGTGGGCACGGGGATACGAACCATGATAACGTGTCTGTGGGCACGGGGATACGCACCATAAAACATGTCTGTGGGCACGTGGCTATGCACCATGATAACGTGTCTGTGGGCATGGGGATACGCACCATGATAACGTGTCTGTGGGCACGGGGATACGCACCATGATAACGTGTCTGTGGGCACGGGGATGCGCACCATGATAACGTGTCTGTGGGCACGGGGATATGCACCATGATAACTTGGCTGTGGGCACTGGGATGCGCACCATGATAACATGTCTGTGGGCACGGGGATATGCACCATGATAACGTGTCTGTGGGCACGGGGATACGCACCATGATAACGTGTCTGTGAGCACGGGGATACACACCATGATAACGTGTCTGTGGGCACGAAGATACACAAAATGATAACGTGTCTGTGGGCACGGGGATGCGCACCATGATAACGTGTCTGTGGGCACTGGGATATGCACCATGATAACGTGTCTGTGGGCACGGGGATATGCACCAAGATAACGTGTCTGTGGGCATGCGGATATGCACAATGATAACGTGTCTCTGGGCACGGGGATACGCACCATGATAACGTGTCTGTGGGCACGGGGATATGCACCATGATAACGTGTCTGTGGGCACGGAGATACGCACCATGATAACGTGTCGGTGGGCACCGGGATATGCACGATGTTAACGTGTCTGTGGGCATGGGGATACGCACCATGATAATGTGTCTGTGGGCACGGGGATACGCACCATGATAATGTGTCTGTGGGCACGGGGATGTGCACCATGATAACGTGTCTGTGGGCATGCGGATATGCACAATGATAATGTGTCTGTGGGCACGGGGATACCCACCTTGATAACGTGTCTGTGGGCACGGGGATATGCACCATGATAACGTGTCTGTGGGCACGGAGATACGCACCATGATAACGTGTCTGTGGGCACGGGGATACGCACCATGATAACATGCCTGTGGGCACGGGGATACGCACCATGATAACGTGTCTGTGCGCACGGGGATACGCACCATGATAACGTGTCTGTGGGCACGGGGGTATGCACCATGATAACGTGTCTGTGGGCACGGGGATTCGCACCATGATAACGTGTCTGTGGGCACGGGGATACGAACCATGATAACGTGTCTGTGGGCACGGGGATACGCACCATAAAACATGTCTGTGGGCACGTGGCTATGCACCATGATAACGTGTCTGTGGGCATGGGGATACGCACCATGATAACGTGTCTGTGGGCACGGGGATACGCACCATGATAACGTGTCTGTGGGCACGGGGATACGCACCATGATAACGTGTCTGTGCGCACGGGGCTATGCACCATGATAACTTGGCTGTGGGCACTGGGATGCGCACCATGATAACATGTCTGTGGGCACGGGGATATGCACCATGATAACGTGTCTGTGGGCACTGGGATACGCACCATGATAACGTGTCTGTGAGCACGGGGATACACACATGATAACGTGTCTGTGGGCACGAAGATACACAAAATGATAACGTGTCTGTGGGCACGGGGATGCGCACCATGATAACGTGTCTGTGGGCACTGGGATATGCACCATGATAACGTGTCTGTGGGCACGGGGATATGCACCAAGATAACGTGTCTGTGGGCATGCGGATATGCACAATGATAACGTGTCTGTGGGCACGGGGATACGCACCATGATAACGTGTCTGTGGGCACGGGGATATGCACCATGATAACGTGTCTGTGGGCACGGAGATACGCACCATGATAACGTGTCGGTGGGCACCGGGATATGCACGATGTTAACGTGTCTGTGGGCATGGGGATACGCATCATGATAATGTGTCTGTGGGCACGGGGATACGCACCATGATAATGTGTCTGTGGGCACGGGGATGTGCACCATGATAACGTGTCTGTGGGCATGCGGATATGCACAATGATAATGTGTCTGTGGGCACGGGGATACCCACCTTGATAACGTGTCTGTGGGCACGGGGATATGCACCATGATAACGTGTCTGTGGGCACGGAGATACGCACCATGATAACGTGTCTGTGGGCACGGGGATACGCACCATGATAACATGCCTGTGGGCACGGGGATACGCACCATGATAACGTGTCTGTGGGCACGGGGATACGCACCATGATAACGTGTCTGTGGGCACGGGGATATGCACCATGATAACGTGTCTGTGGCCACGGGGATTCGCACCATGATAACGTGACTGTGGGCACGGGGATTCTCACCATGATAACGTGTCTGTGGGCAGTGGGATACGCACCATGATAACATGTCCGTGGGCACGGGGATGCCCACCATGATCACGTGTCTGTGGGCACGGGGATATGCACCATGATAACGTGTCTATGGGCACGGTGATACGCACCATGATAACGTGTCTGTGGGCACGGGGATATGCACCATGATAACGTGTCTGTGGGCACGGGGTTATGCACCATGATAACGTGTCTGTGGGCATGGGGATATGCACCATGATAACGTGTCTGTGGGCACGGTGATACGCACCATGATAACGTGTCTGTGGGCACGGGGATACGCACCATGATAATGTGTCTGTGGGCACGGGGATATGCACCATGATAACGTGTCTGTGGGCATGGGGATATGCACCATGATAACGTGTCTGTGGGCACGGGGATACGCACCATGATAACGTGTCTGTAGGCACGGGGATACGCACCATGATAATGCGTCTGTGGGCACGGGGATATGCACCATGATAACGTGTCTGTGGGCATGGGAATACGCACCATGATAACTTGTCTGTGGACATGCGGATATGCACCATGATAACGTGTCTGTGGGCACGGGGATACGCACCATGATAACGTGTCTGTGGGCACGGGGATACGCACCATGATAACGTGTCGGTGGGCACCGGGATATGCACCATGTTAACGTGCCTGTGGGCACGGGGATACGCACCATGATAATGTGTCTGTGGGCACGGCGATACGCACCATGATAATGTGTCTGTGGGCACGGGGATATGCACCATGATAACGTGTCTGTGGGCATGCGGATATGCACCATGATAACGTGTCTGTGGGCACGGGGATATGCACCATGATAACGCGTCTGTGGGCACGGGGATACGCACCATGATAACGTGTCTGTGGGCACGGGGATACGCACCATGATAACGTGTCTGTGGGCACGGGGTTATGCACCATGATAACGTGTCTGTGGGCACGGGGAAATGCACCATGATAACGTGGCTGTGTGCACGGGGATATGCACAATGATAACGTGTCTGTGGGCACGGGGATACGCACCATGATAACGTGTCTGTGGGCACAGGGATATGCACCATGATAACGTGTCTGTGGGCACGGGGAATCGCACCATGATAACGTGTCTGTGGGCACGGGGATATGCACCATGATAACGTGTCTTTGGGCACTGGGATACGCACCATGATAACGTGTCTGTGGGCACAGGGATTCGCACCATGATAACGTGTCTGTGGGCACGGGGATTCGCACCACGATAAAGTGTCTGTGGACACGGGGATATGCACCATGGTAACGTGTCTGTGGGCACGGTGATACGCACAATGATAACGTGTCTGTGGGCACGGGGATACGCACCATGATAACGTGTCTATGGGCACGGGGATTCGCACCATGATAACGTGTCTGTGGGCACGGTGATACGCACAATGATAACGTGTCTGTGGGCACGGGGATACGCACCATGATAACGTGTCTGTGGGCACGGGGATATGCACCATGATCACGTGTCTGTGGGCACGGGGATATGCACCATGGTAACGTGTCTGTGGGCACGGGGATACGCACCATGATAACGTGTCTGTGGGGACGGGGATACGCACCATGATAACGTGTCTGTGGGCACGGTGATACGCACAATGATAACGTGTCTGTGGGCACGGGGATACGCACCATGATAACGTGTCTGTGGGCACGGGGATATGCACCATGATCACGTGTCTGTGGGCACGGGGATACGCACCATGATAACGAGTCTGTGGGCACGGGGATATGCACCATGATAACGTGTCTGTGGGCACGGTGATTCGCACCGTGATAACGTGTCTGTGGGCGCGGGCATAAGCACCATGATAACGTGTCTGTGGGCACGGGGATATGCACCATGATAACGTGTCTGTGGGCACGGGGATATGCACCATGATAACGTGTCTGTGGGCACGGGGATACGCACCAAGTTAACGTGTCTGTGGGCACGGGGCTATGCACCATGATAACGTGTCTGTGGGTACGGTGATTCGCACCATGATAACGTGTCTGTGGGCACGGGGATATGCACCATGATAACGTGTCTGTGGGCACGGTGATTCGCACCATGATAACGTGTCTGTGGGCACGGGGATATGCACCATGATAACGTGTCTGTGGGCACGGGGATATGCACCATGATAACGTGTCTGTGGGCACGTGGATACGCACCATGATAACGTGTCTGTAGGCACGGGGATGCCAACCATGATAACGTGTCTGTGGGCAAGGGGATACGCACCGTGATAACGTGTCTGTGGGCATGGGGATACGCAGCATGATAACCTGTCTGTGGGCACGGGGATATGCACCATGATAACGTGTCTGTGGGCACGGTGATTCGCACCATGATAACGTGTCTGTGGGCACGGGGATATGCACCATGATAACGTGTCTGTGGGCACGGGGATATGCACCATGATAACGGGTCTGTGGGCACGGGGATACGCACCAGGATAACGTGTCTGTGGGCACGGGGATACGCACCATGATAACGTGTCTGTGGGCACGGGTATATGCACGATGATAACGTGTCTGTGGGCACCGGGATATGCACCAGGATAACGTGTGTGTGGGCACGGGGATTCGCACCATTATAACGTGTCTGTTGGCACGGGGATGCCCACCATGATCACGTGTCTGTTGGCACGGGGATACGCACCATGATAACGTGTCTGTGGGCACGGGGATACGCACCATGATAACGTGTCTGTGGGCACGGGGATCCGCACCGTGATAACGTGTCTGTGGGCATGCGGATATGCACCATGATAATGTGTCTGTGGGCACGGGGATACGCACCATGATAACGTGTCTGTGGGCACGGTAATATGCACCATGATAACGTGTCTGTGGGCACGGAGATACGCACCATGATAACGTGTCTGTGGGCACGGGGATACGCACCACGATAACGTGTCTGTGGGCACGGGGATACGCACCATGATAACGTGTCTGTGGGCACGGGGATACGCACCATGATAACGTGTCTGTGGGCACGGGGATATGCACCATGATAACGTGTCTGTGGGCACGGGGATTCGCACCATGATAACGTGTCTGTGGGCACGGGGATTCGCACCATGATAACGTGTCTGTGGGCAGTGGGATACGCACCATGATAACGTGTCTGTGGGCACGGGGATATGCACCATGATAACATGTCTGTGGGCACGGGGATGCCCACCATGATCACGTGTCTGTGGGCACGGGGATATGCACCATGATAACGTGTCTGAGGGCACGGGGTACGCACCATGATAACATGTCTGTGGGCACGGGGCTATGCACCATGATAACGTGTCTGTGGGCATGGGGATATGCACCATGATAACGTGTCTGTGGGCACGGTGATACGCACCATGATAACGTGTCTGTGGGCACGGGGATACGCACCATGATAACGTGTCGGTGGGCACCGGGATATGCACCATGTTAACGTGTCTGTGGGCACGGGGATAGGCACCATGATAATGTGTCAGTGGACACGGGGATACGCACCATGATAACGTGTCTGTGGGCACGGGGATATGCACCATGATAACGTGCCTGTGGGCACGGGGATACGCACCATGATAACGTGTCTGTGGGCACGGGGATACGCAGCATGATAACGTGTCTGTGGGCACGGGGATATGCACCATGATAACGTGTCTGTGGGCACGGGAATACGCACCATGATAACTTGTCTGTGGGCATGCGGATATGCACCATGATAACGTGTCTGTGGGCACGGGGATACGCACCATGATAGCGTGTCTGTGGGCACGGGGATATGCACCATGATAACGTGTCTGTGGGCACGGGGATACGCACCATGATAACGTGTCGGTGGGCACCGGGATATGCACCATGTTAACGTGACTGTGGGCACGGGGATACGCACCATGATAATGTGTCTGTGGGCACGGGGAAACGCACCATGATAATGTGTCTGTGGGCACGGGGATATGCACCATGATAACGTGTCTGTGGGCATGCGGATATGCACCATGATAACGTGTCTGTGGGCACGGCGATATGCACCATGATAACGTGTCTGTGGGCACGGGGATACGCACCATGATAACCTGTCTGTGGGCACGGGGATACGCACCATGATAACGTGTCTGTGGGCACGGGGATATGCACCATGATAACGTGTCTGTGGGCTCGGGGAAATGCACCATGATAACGTGTCTGTGGGCACGGGGATATGCACCATGATAACGTGTCTGTGGGCACGGGGATATGCACCATGATAACGTGTCTGTGGGCACGGGGATACGCACCATGATAACGTGTCTGTGGGCACAGGGATATGCACCATGATAACGTGTCTGTGGGCACGGGGATTCGCACCATGATAACGTGTCTGTGGGCACGGGGATATGCACCATGATAACGTGTCTGTGGGCACGGGGATACGCACCATGATAACGTGTCTGTGGGCACGGGGATTCGCACCATGATAACGTGTCTGTGGGGACGGGGATACGCACCATGATAACGTGTCTGTGGGCACGGTGATACGCACCATGATAACGTGTCGGTGGGCACGGGGATACGCACCATGATAACGTGTCTTTGGACACGGGGATATGCACCATGATCACGTGTCTTTGGCACGGGGATACGCACCATGATAACGTGTCTGTGGGCACGGGGATATGCACCATGATAACGTGTCTGTGGCCACGGGGATATGCACCATGATAACGTGTCTGTGGGCACGGGGATGCCCACCATGATCACGTGTCTGTGGGCACGGGGATGCCAACCATGATAACGTGTCTGTGGGCATGGGGATACGCACCGTGATAACGTGTCTGTGGGCACGGGGCTCCACACCATGATAACGTGTCTGTGGGCACGGTGATTCGCACCATGATAACGTGTCTGTGGGCACGGGGATATGCACCATAATAACGTGTGTGTGGGAATGGGGATATGCACCATGATAACGTGTCTGTTGGCACGGGGATACGCACCATGATAACGTGTCTGTGGGCACGGGGATACGCACCATTATAACGTGTCTGTGTGCATGGGGATATGCACCATGATAACGTATCTTTGGGCACGGGGATATGCACTATGAGAACGTGTCTGTGGGCACGGGGATTTGCACCATGATAACGTGTCTGTGGGCACGGGGATACGCACCATGATAACGTGTCTGTGGGCACGGGGATATGCAGCATGATAACGTGTCTGTGGGCACGGGGATATGCACCATGATAATGTGTCTGTCGGGACGGGGATACGCACCATGATAACGTGCCTGTGGGCACTGGGATACGCACCATGAGAACGTGTCTGTGGGCATGGGGATATGCACCATGATAACGTGTCTGTGGGCACGGGGATATGCACCATGATAACGTGTCTTTGGGCACGGGGATACGCACCATGACAACGTGTCAGCGGGGACGGGGATATGCACTATGATAACGTGTCTGTGGGCAAGGGGATATGCACCATGATAACGTGTCTGTGGGCACGGGGATATGCACCATGATAACGTGTCTGTGGGCACGGGGATATGCTCCATGATAACGTGTCTGTGGGCACGGGGATACGCACCATGATAACGTGTCGGTGGTCATGGGGATATGCACCATGATAACGTGTCTGTGGGCATCGGGATATGCACCATGATACCGTGTCTGTGGGCACGGGGATATGCGTCATGAGAACGTGTCTGTGGGCACCGTGATATGTGCCATGAGAATGTGTCTGTGGGCACGGGGATACGCACCATGATAACGTGTCTGTGGGCACGGGGATACCCACCATGTTAACGTGTCTGTGGGCATGGGGATACGCACCATGATAACGTGTCTGTTGGCACGGGGATATGCAGCATGATAACGTATCTGTGGGCACGGGGATACGCACCATGATAACCTGTCTGTGGGCATGGGGATACGCACCATGATAACATGTCTGTGGGCACGGGGATATGCACCATGATAACGTGTCTGTGGGCACGGGGATATACATCATGATAACGTGTCTGTGGGCACGGGGATATGCACCATGATAACGTGTCTCTGCGCACGGAGATATGCGTCATGAGAACGTGTCTGTGGCCACGGTGCTACGAACCATGATAACGTGTCTGTGGGCACCGGGATATCCGCCATGGGAACGTGTCTGTGGGCATGGGGATACGCACCATGATAACTGTGGGCACGGGGATTCGCACCATGATAACGTGTCTGTGGGCTCGTGGAAATGCACCATGATAACGTGTCTGTGGGCACGGGATACGCACCATGATATCGTGTCTGTGGGAACGGGGTTTCGCACCATGATAACGTGTCTGTGGGCACGGGGATATGCACCATGATAACGTGTCTGTGGGCACGGAGATATGCACCATGATAACGTGTGTGTGGGCATGGGGATACGCACCATGATAGCGTGTCTGTGGGCACGGGGATATGCACCATGATAACGTGTCTGTGGGCACGGGGATATGCACCATGATAACGTGTCTGTGGGCACGGGGATACGCACCATGATAACGTGTCTCTGTGGGCATGGGGATATGCACCATGATAACGTGTCTGTGGGCACGAGGATATGCATCATGATAACGTGTCTGTGGGAACGGGGATACGCACCATGATACCGTGCCTGTGGGCACGGGGATACGCACCATGATAACGTGTCGGTGGGCACCGGGATATGCACCATGTTAACGTGACTGTGGGCACGGGGATACGCACCATGATAATGTGTCTGTGGGCACGGGGAAACGCACCATGATAATGTGTCTGTGGGCACGGGGATATGCACCATGATAACGTGTCTGTGGGCATGCGGATATGCACCATGATAACGTGTCTGTGGGCACGGTGATATGCACCATGATAACGTGTCTGTGGGCACGGGGATACGCACCATGATAACCTGTCTGTGGGCACGGGGATACGCACCATGATAACGTGTCTGTGGGCACGGGGATATGCACCATGATAACGTGTCTGTGGGCTCGGGGAAATGCACCATGATAACGTGTCTGTGGGCACGTGGATATGCACCATGATAACGTGTCTGTGGGCACGGGGATATGCACCATGATAACGTGTCTGTGGGCACGGGGATACGCACCATGATAACGTGTCAGTGGGCACAGGGATATGCACCATGATAACGTGTCTGTGGGCACGGGGATTCGCACCATGATAACGTGTCTGTGGGCACGGGGATATGCACCATGATAACGTGTCTGTGGGCACGGGGATACGCACCATGATAACGTGTCTGTGGGCACGGGGATTCGCACCAGGATAACGTGTCTGTGTGGACGGGGATACGCACCATGATAACGTGTCTGTGGGCACGGTGATACGCACCATGATAACGTGTCGGTGGGCACGGGGATACGCACCATGATAACGTGTCTGTGGACACGGGGATATGCACCATGATCACGTGACTTTGGCACGGGGATACGCACCATGATAACGTGTCTGTGGGCACGGGGATATGCACCATGATAACGTGTCTGTGGCCACGGGGATATGCACCATGATAACGTGTCTGTGGGCACGGGGATGCCCACCATGATCACGTGTCTGTGGGCACGGGGATGCCAACCATGATAACGTGTCTGTGGGCATGGGGATACGCACCGTGATAACGTGTCTGTGGGCACGGGGCTCCACACCATGATAACGTGTCTGTGGGCATGGGGATACGCACCATGATAACCTGTCTGTGGGCACGGGGATATGCACCATGATAACGTGTCTGTGGGCACGGTGATTCGCACCATGATAACGTGTCTGTGGGCACGGGGATATGCACCATAATAACGTGTGTGTGGGAATGGGGATATGCACCATGATAACGTGTCTATTGGCACGGGGATACGCACCATGATAACGTGTCTGTGGGCACGGGGATACGCACCATTATAACGTGTCTGTGTGCTTGGGGATATGCACCATGATAACGTGTCTTTGGGCACGGGGATATGCACTATGAGAACGTGTCTGTGGGCACGGGGATTTGCACCATGATAACGTGTCTGTGGGCACGGGGATACGCACCATGATAACGTGTCTGTGGGCACGGGGATATGCAGCATGATAACGTGTCTGTGGGCACGGGGATATGCACCATGATAATGTGTCTGTCGGGACGGGGATACGCACCATGATAACGTGCCTGTGGGCACTGGGATACGCACCATGAGATCGTGTCTGTGGGCATGGGGATATGCACCATGATAACGTGTCTGTGGGCACGGGGATATGCACCATGATAACGTGTCTTTGGGCACGGGGATACGCACCATGACAACGTGTCAGCGGGGACGGGGATATGCACCATGATAACGTGTCTGTGGGCTCGGGGAAATGCACCATCATAACGTGTCTGTGGGCACGGGGATATGCACCATGATAACGTGTCTGTGGGCACGGGGATATGCACCATGATAACGTGTCTGTGGGCACGGGGATACGCACCATGATAACGTGTCTGTGGGCACGGGGATTCGCACCATGATAACGTGTCTGTGGGGACGGGGATACGCACCATGATAACGTGTCTGTGGGCACGGTGATACGCACCATGATAACGTGTCGGTGGGCACGGGGATACGCACCATGATAACGTGTCTGTGGGCACGGGGATATGCACCATGATAACGTGTCTGTGGCCACGGGGATATGCACCATGATAACGTGTCTGTGGGCACGGGGATGCCCACCATGATCACGTGTCTGTGGGCACGGGGATGCCAACCATGATAACGTGTCTGTGGGCATGGGGATACGCACCGTGATAACGTGTCTGTGGGCACGGGGCTCCACACCATGATAACGTGTCTGTGGGCATGGGGATACGCACCATGATAACCTGTCTGTGGGCACGGGGATATGCACCATGATAACGTGTCTGTGGGCACGGTGATTCGCACCATGATAACGTGTCTGTGGGCACGGGGATATGCACCATAATAACGTGTGTGTGGGAATGGGGATATGCACCATGATAACGTGTCTGTTGGCACGGGGATACGCACCATGATAACGTGTCTGTGGGCACGGGGATACGCACCATTATAACGTGTCTGTGTGCATGGGGATATGCACCATGATAACGTATCTTTGGGCACGGGGATATGCACTATGAGAACGTGTCTGTGGGCACGGGGATTTGCACCATGATAACGTGTCTCTGCGCACGGAGATATGCGTCATGAGAACGTGTCTGTGGCCACGGTGCTACGAACCATGATAACGTGTCTGTGGGCACCGGGAAATCCGCCATGGGAACGTGTCTGTGGGCATGGGGATACGCACCATGATAACTGTGGGCACGGGGATTCGCACCATGATAACGTGTCTGTGGGCTCGTGGAAATGCACCATGATAACGTGTCTGTGGGCACGGGATACGCACCATGATATCGTGTCTGTGGGAACGGGGTTTCGCACCATGATAACGTGTCTGTGGGCACGGGGATATGCACCATGATAACGTGTCTGTGGGCACGGAGATATGCACCATGATAACGTGTGTGTGGGCATGGGGATACGCACCATGATAGCGTGTCTGTGGGCACGGGGATATGCACCATGATAACGTGTCTGTGGGCACGGGGATATGCACCATGATAACGTGTCTGTGGGCACGGGGATACGCACCATGATAACGTGTCTCTGTGGGCATGGGGATATGCACCATGATAACGTGTCTGTGGGCACGAGGATATGCATCATGATAACGTGTCTGTGGGAACGGGGATACGCACCATGATACCGTGTCTGTGGGCACGGGGATATGCACCATGATAACGTGTCTGTGGGCACGGGGATACGCACCATGATAACGTGTCGGTGGGCACCGGGATATGCACCATGTTAACGTGACTGTGGGCACGGGGATACGCACCATGATAATGTGTCTGTGGGCACGGGGAAACGCACCATGATAATGTGTCTGTGGGCACGGGTATATGCACCATGATAACGTGTCTGTGGGCATGCGGATATGCACCATGATAACGTGTCTGTGGGCACGGCGATATGCACCATGATAACGTGTCTGTGGGCACGGGGATACGCACCATGATAACCTGTCTGTGGGCACGGGGATACGCACCATGATAACGTGTCTGTGGGCACGGGGATATGCACCATGATAACGTGTCTGTGGGCTCGGGGAAATGCACCATGATAACGTGTCTGTGGGCACGTGGATATGCACCATGATAACGTGTCTGTGGGCACGGGGATATGCACCATGATAACGTGTCTTTGGTCACGGGGATACGCACCATGATAACGTGTCTGTGGGCACAGGGATATGCACCATGATAACGTGTCTGTGGGCACGGGGATTCGCACCATGATAACGTGTCTGTGGGCACGGGGATATGCACCATGATAACGTGTCTGTGGGCACGGGGATACGCACCATGATAACGTGTCTGTGGGCACGGTGATTCGCACCATGATAACGTGTCTGTGGGGACGGGGATACGCACCATGATAACGTGTCTGTGGGCACGGTGATACGCACCATGATAACGTGTCGGTGGGCACGGGGATACGCACCATGATAACGTGTCTGTGGACACGGGGATATGCACCATGATCACGTGTCTTTGGCACGGGGATACGCACCATGATAACGTGTCTGTGGGCACGGGGATATGCACCATGATAACGTGTCTGTGGGCACGGTGATTCGCACCATGATAACGTGTCTGTGGGCACGGGGATATGCACCATAATAACGTGTGTGTGGGAATGGGGATATGCACCATGATAACGTGTCTATTGGCACGGGGATACGCACCATGATAACGTGTCTGTGGGCACGGGGATACGCACCATTATAACGTGTCTGTGTGCATGGGGATATGCACCATGATAACGTGTCTTTGGGCACGGGGATATGCACTATGAGAACGTGTCTGTGGGCACGGGGATTTGCACCATGATAACGTGTCTGTGGGCACGGGGATACGCACCATGATAACGTGTCTGTGGGCACGGGGATATGCAGCATGATAACGTGTCTGTGGGCACGGGGATATGCACCATGATAATGTGTCTGTCAGGACGGGGATACGCACCATGATAACGTGCCTGTGGGCACGGGGATACGCACCATGATAACGTGTCTGTGGACACGGGGATATGCACCATGATCACGTGTCTTTGGCACGGGGATACGCACCATGATAACGTGTCTGTGGGCACGGGGATATGCACCATGATAACGTGTCTGTGGCCACGGGGATATGCACCATGATAACGTGTCTGTGGGCACGGGGATGCCCACCATGATCACGTGTCTGTGGGCACGGGGATGCCAACCATGATAACGTGTCTGTGGGCATGGGGATACGCACCGTGATAACGTGTCTGTGGGCACGGGGCTCCACACCATGATAACGTGTCTGTGGGCATGGGGATACGCACCATGATAACCTGTCTGTGGGCACGGGGATATGCACCATGATAACGTGTCTGTGGGCACGGTGATTCGCACCATGATAACGTGTCTGTGGGCACGGGGATATGCACCATAATAACGTGTGTGTGGGAATGGGGATATGCACCATGATAACGTGTCTATTGGCACGGGGATACGCACCATGATAACGTGTCTGTGGGCACGGGGATACGCACCATTATAACGTGTCTGTGTGCATGGGGATATGCACCATGATAACGTGTCTTTGGGCACGGGGATATGCACTATGAGAACGTGTCTGTGGGCACGGGGATTTGCACCATGATAACGTGTCTGTGGGCACGGGGATACGCACCATGATAACGTGTCTGTGGGCACGGGGATATGCAGCATGATAACGTGTCTGTGGGCACGGGGATATGCACCATGATAATGTGTCTGTCGGGACGGGGATACGCACCATGATAACGTGCCTGTGGGCACTGGGATACGCACCATGAGAACGTGTCTGTGGGCATGGGGATATGCACCATGATAACGTGTCTGTGGGCACGGGGATATGCACCATGATAACGTGTCTTTGGGCACGGGGATACGCACCATGACAACGTGTCAGCGGGGACGGGGATATGCACCATGATAACGTGTCTGTGGGCTCGGGGAAATGCACCATGATAACGTGTCTGTGGGCACGGGGATATGCACCATGATAACGTGTCTGTGGGCACGGGGATATGCACCATGATAACGTGTCTGTGGGCACGGGGATACGCACCATGATAACGTGTCTGTGGGCACGGGGATTCGCACCATGATAACGTGTCTGTGGGGACGGGGATACGCACCATGATAACGTGTCTGTGGGCACGGTGATACGCACCATGATAACGTGTCGGTGGGCACGGGGATACGCACCATGATAACGTGTCTGTGGGCACGGGGATATGCACCATGATAACGTGTCTGTGGCCACGGGGATATGCACCATGATAACGTGTCTGTGGGCACGGGGATGCCCACCATGATCACGTGTCTGTGGGCACGGGGATGCCAACCATGATAACGTGTCTGTGGGCATGGGGATACGCACCGTGATAACGTGTCTGTGGGCACGGGGCTCCACACCATGATAACGTGTCTGTGGGCATGGGGATACGCACCATGATAACCTGTCGGTGGGCACGGGGATATGCACCATGATAACGTGTCTGTGGGCACGGTGATTCGCACCATGATAACGTGTCTGTGGGCACGGGGATATGCACCATAATAACGTGTGTGTGGGAATGGGGATATGCACCATGATAACGTGTCTGTTGGCACGGGGATACGCACCATGATAACGTGTCTGTGGGCACGGGGATACGCACCATTATAACGTGTCTGTGTGCATGGGGATATGCACCATGATAACGTATCTTTGGGCACGGGGATATGCACTATGAGAACGTGTCTGTGGGCACGGGGATTTGCACCATGATAACGTGTCTGTGGGCACGGGGATACGCACCATGATAACGTGTCTGTGGGCACGGGGATATGCAGCATGATAACGTGTCTGTGGGCACGGGGATATGCACCATGATAATGTGTCTGTCGGGACGGGGTTACCCACCATGATAACGTGCCTGAGGGCACTGGGATACGCACCATGAGAACGTGTCTGTGGGCATGGGGATATGCACCATGATAACGTGTCTGTGGGCACGGGGATATGCACCATGATAACGTGTCTTTGGGCACGGGGATACGCACCATGACAACGTGTCAGCGGGGACGGGGATATGCACTATGATAACGTGTCTGTGGGCAAGGGGATATGCACCATGATAACGTGTCTGTGGGCACGGGGATATGCACCATGATAACGTGTCTGTGGGCACGGGGATATGCACCATGATAACGTGTCTGTGGGCACGGGGATACGCACCATGATAACGTGTCGGTGGTCATGGGGATATGCACCATGATAACGTGTCTGTGGGCATCAGGATATGCACCATGATACCGTGTCTGTGGGCACGGGGATATGCGTCATGAGAACGTGTCTGTGGGCACCGTGATATGTGCCATGAGAATGTGTCTGTGGGCACGGGGATACGCACCATGATAACGTGTCTGTGGGCACGGGGATACCCACCATGTTAACGTGTCTGTGGGCATGGGGATACGCACCATGATAACGTGTCTGTTGGCACGGGGATATGCAGCATGATAACGTGTCTGTGGGCACGGGGATACGCACCATGATAACCTGTCTGTGGGCATGGGGATACGCACCATGATAACATGTCTGTGGGCACGGGGATATGCACCACGATAACGTGTCTGTGGGCACGGGGATATACACCATGATAACGTGTCTGTGGGCACGGGGATATGCACCATGATAACGTGTCTCTGCGCACGGAGATATGCGTCATGAGAACGTGTCTGTGGGCACGGTGCTCTGTACCATGATAACGTGTCTGTGGGCACCGGGATATCCGCCATGGGAACGTGTCTGTGGCCATGGGGATACGCACCATGATAACTGTGGGCACGGGGATTCGCACCATGATAACGTGTCTGTGGGCTCGTGGAAATGCACCATGATAACGTGTCTGTGGGCACGGGATACGCACCATGATATCGTGTCTGTGGGAACGGGGTTTCGCACCATGATAACGTGTCTGTGGGCACGGGGATATGCACCATGATAACGTGTCTGTGGGCACGGAGATATGCACCATGATAACGTGTGTGTGGGCATTGGGATACGCACCATGATAGCGTGTCTGTGGGCACGGGGATATGCACCATGATAACGTGTCTGTGGGCACGGGGATATGCACCATGATAACGTGTCTGTGGGCACGGGGATACGCACCATGATAACGTGTCTGTGGGCATGGGGATATGCACCATGATAACGTGTCTGTGGGCACGAGGATATGCATCATGATAACGTGTCTGTGGGCACGGGGATACGCACCATGATAACGTGTCTGTGGGCACGGGGATATGCACCATGATAACGTGTCTGTGGGCACGGGGATACGCACCATGATAACGTGTCGGTGGGCACCGGAATATACACCATGTTAACGTGACTGTGGGCACGGGGATACGCACCATGATAATGTGTCTGTGGGCACGGGGAAACGCACCATGATAATGTGTCTGTGGGCACGGGGATATGCACCATGATAACGTGTCTGTGGGCACGGGGATGCCCACCATGATCACGTGTCTGTGGGCACGGAGATGCCAACCATGATAACGTGTCTGTGGGCATGGGGATACGCACCGTGATAACGTGTCTGTGGGCACGGGGCTCCACACCATGATAACGTGTCTGTGGGCATGGGGATACGCACCATGATAACCTGTCTGTGGGCACGGGGATATGCACCATGATAACGTGTCTGTGGGCACGGTGATTCGCACCATGATAACGTGTCTGTGGGCACGGGGATATGCACCATAATAACGTGTGTGTGGGAATGGGGAGATGCACCATGATAACGTGTCTGTTGGCACGGGGATACGCACCATGATAACGTGTCTGTGGGCACGGGGATACGCACCATTATAACGTGTCTGTGTGCATGGGGATATGCACCATGATAACGTGTCTTTGGGCACGGGGATATGCACTATGAGAACGTGTCTGTGGGCACGGGGATTTGCACCATGATAACGTGTCTGTGGGCACGGGGATACGCACCATGATAACGTGTCTGTGGGCACGGGGATATGCAGCATGATAACGTGTTTGTGGGCACGGGGATATGCACCATGATAATGTGTCTGTCGGGACGGGGATACGCACCATGATAACGTGCCTGTGGGCACTGGGATACGCACCATGAGAACGTGTCTGTGGGCATGGGGATATGCACCATGATAACGTGTCTGTGGGCACGGGGATATGCACCATGATAACGTGTCTTTGGGCACGGGGATACGCACCATGACAACGTGTCAGCGGGGACGGGGATATGCACTATGATAACGTGTCTGTGGGCAAGGGGATATGCACCATGATAACGTGTCTGTGGGCACGGGGATATGCACCATGATAACGTGTCTGTGGGCACCGTGATATGTGCCATGAGAATGTGTCTGTGGGCACGGGGATACGCACCATGATAACGTGTCTGTGGGCACGGGGATACCCACCATGTTAACGTGTCTGTGGGCACGGGGATATGCACCATGATAACGTGTCTGTGGGCACGGGGATATACACCATGATAACGTGTCTGTGGGCACGGGGATATGCACCATGATAACGTGTCTCTGCGCACGGAGATATGCGTCATGAGAACGTGTCTGTGGGCACGGTGCTACGAACCATGATAACGTGTCTGTGGGCATCGGGATATGCACCATGATACCGTGTCTGTGGGCACGGGGATATGCGTCATGAGAACGTGTCTGTGGGCACCGTGATATGTGCCATGAGAATGTGTCTGTGGGCACGGGGATACGCACCATGATAACGTGTCTGTGGGCACGGGGATACCCACCATGTTAACGTGTCTGTGGGCATGGGGATACGCACCATGATAACGTGTCTGTTGGCACGGGGATATGCAGCATGATAACGTGTCTGTGGGCACGGGGATACGCACCATGATAACCTGTCTGTGGGCATGGGGATACGCACCATGATAACATGTCTGTGGGCACGGGGATATGCACCATGATAACGTGTCTCTTCGCACGGAGATATGCGTCATGAGAACGTGTCTGTGGGCACGGTGCTACGAACCATGATAACGTGTCTGTGGGCACCGGGATATCCGCCATGGGAACGTGTCTGTGGGCATGGGGATACGCACCATGATAACTGTGGGCACGGGGATTCGCACCATGATAACGTGTCTGTGGGCTCGTGGAAATGCACCATGATAACGTGTCTGTGGGCACGGGATACGCACCATGATATCGTGTCTGTGGAAACGGGGTTTCGCACCATGATAACGTGTCTGTGGGCACGGGGATATGCACCATGATAACGTGTCTGTGGGCACGGAGAAATGCACCATGATAACGTGTGTGTGGGCATGGGGATACGCACCATGATAGCGTGTCTGTGGGCACGGGGATATGCACCATGATAACGTGTCTGTGGGCACGGGGATATGCACCATGATAACGTGTCTGTGGGCACGGGGATACGCACCATGATAACGTGTCTGTGGGCATGGGGATATGCACCATGGTAACGTGTCTGTGGGCACGAGGATATGCATCATGATAACGTGTCTGTGGGCACGGGGATACGCACCATGATAACGTGTCTGTGGGCACGGGCATACGCACCATGATAACGTGACTGTGGGCACGGGGATACGCAACATGATAACGTGTCTGCGGGCACGGGGATATGCACCATGATAACGTGTTTGTGGGTACGGGGTTACGCACCATGATAACGTGTCTGTGGGCACGGGGATATGCACCATGATAACGTGTCTGTGGGCACGGGGGTGCGCACCATGATAACGCGTCTGTGGGCACGGGGGTATGCACCATGATAACGTGTCTGTGGGCACGGGGATATGCACCATGATAACGTGTCAGCGGGGACGGGGTTATGCACCATGATAACGTGTCTGTGGGCACGGGGATATGCACCATGATAACGTGTCTGTGGGCACGGGGATACGCACCATGATAACGTGTCTGTGGGCACGGGGATATGCACCATGATACGTGTTTGTGGGCACGGGGATACGCACCATGATAAGGTGTCTGTGGGCACGGGGATACGCACCATGATAACGTGTCTGTGGGCACGGGGATATGCACCATGATAACGTGTCTGTGGGCACGGGGATATGCACCATAATAACGTGTCTGTGGGCACGGGGATACGCACCATGATAACCTGTCTGTGGGCACGGGGATACGAACCATGATAACGTGTCTGTGGGCACGGGGATACGCACCATGATAACGTGTCTGTGGGCACGGGGATATGCACCATGATAACGTGTCTGTGGGCATCGGGATATGCACCCTGATAACGTGTCTGTGGGCACGGGGATATGCGTCATTGGAACGTGTCTGTGGGGATCGGGATATGCGCCATGAGAATGTGTCTGTGGGCACGGGGATACGCACCATGAGAATGTGTCTGTGGGCACGGGGATACCCACCATGATAACGTGTCTGTGGGCACGGGGATATGCACCATAATAACGTGTCTGTGGGCACGGGGATACGCACCATGATAACGTGTCTGTGGGCACGGGGATATGCACCATGATACGTGTTTGTGGGCACGGGGATACGCACCATGATAAGGTGTCTGTGGGCACGGGGATACGCACCATGATAACGTGTCTGTGGGCACGGGGATATGCACCATGATAACGTGTCTGTGGGCACGGGGATATGCACCATAATAACGTGTCTGTGGGCACGGGGATACGCACCATGATAACCTGTGTGTGGGCACGGGGATACGAACCATGATAACGTGTCTGTGGGCACGGGGATACGCACCATGATAACGTGTCTGTGGGCACGGGGATATGCACCATGATAACGTGTCTGTGGGCATCGGGATATGCACCATGATAACGTGTCTGTGGGCACGGGGATATGCGTCATTGGAACGTGTCTGTGGGGACCGGGATATGCGCCATGAGAATGTGTCTGTGGGCACGGGGATACGCACCATGAGAATGTGTCTGTGGGCACGGGGATACCCACCATGATAACCTGTCTGTGGGCATGGGGATACGCACCATGATAACATGTCTGTGGGCACGGGGATATGCACCATGATAACGTGTCTGTGGGCACGGGGATATGCAACATGATAACGTGTCTGTGGGCACGGGGATACGCACCATGATAACGTGTCTGTGGGCACGGGGATACGCACCATGATAACGTGTCTGTGGGCACGGGGATATGCACCATGATAACGTGTCTGTGGGCAGGGGGATATGCACCATAATAACGTGTCTGTGGGCACGGGGATACGCATCATGATAACCTGTCTGTGGGCACGGGGATACGAACCATGATAACGTGTCTGTGGGCATGGGGATACGCACCATGATAACGTGCCTGTGGGCACGGGGGTGCGCACCATGATAACGCGTCTGTGGGCACGGGGATATGCACCATGATAACGTGTCTGTGGGCACGGGGATATGCACCATGATAACGTGTCAGCGGGGACAGGGATATGCACTATGATAACGTGTCTGTGGGCACGGGGATATGCACCATGATAACGTGTCTGTGGGCACGGGGATACGCACCATGATAACGTGTCTGTGGGCACGGGGATATGCACCATGATACGTGTCTGTGGGCACGGGGATACGCACCATGATAACGTGTCTGTGGGCACGGGGATACGCACCATGATAACGTGTCTGTGGGCACGGGGATATGCACCATGATAACGTGTCAGCCGGGACGTGGAAACGCACCATGATAACGTGTCTGTGGGCACGGGGATACACACCTTGATAACGTGTCTGTGGGCATTGGGATATGCACCATGATAACGTGTCTGTGGCCACGGGGATACACACCATGATAACCTGTCTGTGGCCACGGGGATACGCACCATGATAACGTGTCTGTGGGCACGGGGATACGCACCATGAAAGCGTGTCTTTGGGCACGGGGATATGCAACATGATAACGTGTCTGTGGGCACGGGGATACGCACCATGAAAGCGTGTCTGTGGGCACGGTGATATGCACCATGATAACGTGTTTGTGGGCACGGGGATACGCACCATGATAACGTGTCTGTGGGCACGGGGATATGCACCATGATAACGTGTCTGTGGGCACGGGGATATGCACCATGATAACGTGTCTGTGGGCACGGGGATATGCACCATGATAACGTGTCTGTGGCCACTGGGATACGCACCATGATAACGTGTCTGTTGGCACGGGGATACGCACCATGATAACGTGTCTGTGGGCACGGGCTACGCACCATGATAAAGTGTCTGTGGGCACGGGGATACGCACCATGATAAAGTGTCTGTGGGCACGGGGATACGCACCATGATAACGTGACTGTGGGCACGGGGATATGAACCATGATAAAGTGTCTGTTGGCACGGTGATACGCACCATGATAACGTGTCTGTGGGCACGGGGATATGCACCATGATAAAGTGTCTGTGGGCACGGGGATACGTACCATGATAACGTGTCTGTGGGCACGGGGATACACACCATGATAACGTGTCTGTGGGCACGGGGATGCGCACCATGATAACGTGTCTGTGGGCACGGGGATACGCACCATGATAATGTGTCTGTGGGCACGATGATTCGCACCATTATAACGTGTCTGTTGGTACGGGGATGCCGACCATATTCACGTGTCTGTGGGCACGGGGATATGCACCATGATAACATGTCTGTGGTCACGGGGATACGCACCATCATAACGTGTCTGTGGGCACAGGGATATGCACCATGGTAATGTGTCTGTGGGCACGGTGCTATGCACCATGATAACGTGTGTGTGGACACGGGGATATGCACCATGATAACGTGTCTGTGGGCACGGGGATATGCACCATGATAACGTGTCTGTGGGCACGGGGATATGCACCATGATGACGTGTCTGTGGGCACGGTGATTCGCACCATGATAACGTGTCTCTGGGCACGGGGATGCCCACCATGATCATGTGTCTGTGGGCACGGGGATACGCACCACGATAACGTGTCTGTGGGCACGGTGATGCGCACCATGATAACGTGTCTGTGGGCACGGTGATACGCACCATGATAACGTGTCTGTGGGCATGGGGATACGCACAATGATAACGTGTCTGTGGGCACGGTGATCCGCACCATTATATCGTGTCTGTGGGCACGGGGATGCCCACTATGATAACGTGTCTGTGGGCACGGGGATATGCACCATGTTAACGTGTCTGTGGGCACGGTGATATGCACCATGATAACGTGTCTGTGGGCACGGTGCTATGCACCATGATAACGTGTCTGTGGGCACGGGGTTACCCATCATGATAACGTGTCTGTGGGTACGGGTATACGCACCATGATAACGTGTCTGTGGGCACGGGGATACGCACCATGATAACGTGTCTGTGGGCACGGGGATATGCACCATGATAACGTGTCTGTGGGCACGGGGATACGCACCATGATAACGTGTCTGTGGGCACGGGGATACGCACCATGATAACGTGTCTGTGGGCACGGGCTACGCACCATGATAACGTGTCTGTGGGCACGTGATATGCACCATGATAACGTGTCTGTGGGCACGGGGATATGCAACATGATAACGTATCTGTGGGCACGGGGATACGCACTATGATAACGTGTCTGTGGGCACAGGGATATGCACCATGATAACGTGTCTGTGGGCACGGGGATACGCACCATGATAACGTGTCTGTGGGCACGGGAATACGCACCATGATAACGTGTCTGTGGGTACGGGGATATGCACAATGATAACGTGTCTGTGGGCACGGGGATATGCACCATCATAACATGTCTGTGGGCACGGGGATATGCACGATTATAACGTGTCTGTGGGCACGGGGATACGCACCATGATAACGTGTCTGTGGGCACGGGGATACGCAACATGATAACGTGTCTGTGGGCACGGGGATACGCACCATGATACCGTGTCTGTGGGCCCGGGGATGCCCACCATGATAATATCTCTGTGGGCACGGTGCTATGCACCATGATAACGTGTCAGCGGGCACGGGGATTCGCACCATGATAACGTGTCTGTGTGGATGGGGATACGCACCATGATAACGTGTCTGTGGGCACTGGGATACGCACCATGATAACGTGTCTGTGGGCACGGGGATTCGCACCATGATAACGTGTCTGTGGGCACGGGGATGTGCACCATGATAACGTGTCTGTGGGCACGGGGATATGCACCATGATAACGTGTCTGTGGGCACGGGGATACGCACCATGATAACGTGTCTGTGAGCACGGGGATATGCACCATGATAACGTGTCTGTGGGCACGGGGATTCACACCATGATAACGTGTCTGTGGGCACGGGGATATGCGTCATGAGAACGTTTTAGTGGGCACGGTGCTATGCACCATGATAACGTGTCTGTGGGCACGGGTATACGCACCATGATAACGTGTCTGTGGGCACGGCGATTCGCACCATGATAACGTGTCTGTGGGCACGGGGATTCGCACCATGATAACGTGTCTGTGGGCACGGGGATATGCACCATGATAACGTGTATGTGGGCACGGGGATACGCACCATGATAACGTGTGTGTGGGCACTGGGATATGCACCATGATAACGTGTCTGTGGGCACGTGGATATGCTCCATGATCACGTGTCTGTGGGCACGGGTATATGCACCATCATAACTTGTCTGTGGGCACGGGGATATGCACCATGATAACGTGTCTGTGGGCACGGGGATACGCACCATGATAACGTGTCTGTGGGCACCGGGATACGCACCATGATCACGTGTCTGTGGGCACCGGGATACGCACCATGATAACGTGTCTGTGGGCACGGGGATATGCACCATGATAACGTGTCTGTGGGCACGGGGATATGCTCCATGATCACGTGTCTGTGGGCACGGGTATATGCACCATGATAACGTGTCTGTGGGCACGGGGATATGCACCATGATAACGTGTCTGTGGGCATGGGGATACGCACCATGATCACGTGTCTGTGGGCACGGGTATATGCACCATGATAACGTGTCTGTGGGCACGGGGATATGCTCCATGATCACGTGTCTGTGGGCACGGGGATATGCACCATGATAACGTGTCTGTGGGCACGGGGATTCGCACCATGATAACGTGTCTGTGGGCACGGGGATTCGCACCATGATAACGTGTCTGTGGGCACGGGGATATGCACCATGATAACGTGTCTCTGGGCACGGGGATACGCACCATGATAACGTGTGTGTGGGCACGGGGATATGCACCATGATAATGTGTCTGTGGGCACGGGGATATGCTCCATGATCACGTGTCTGTGGGCACGGGTATATGCACCATGATAACGTGTCTGTGGGCACGGGGATATGCACCATGATAACGTGTCTGTGGGCACGGGGATACGCACCATGATAACGTGTCTGTGGGCACGGGGATACGCACCATGATAACGTGTCTGTGGGCACACGGATATGCACCATGATAACGTGTCCGTGGGCACGGGGATTCGCACCATGATAACGTGTCTGTGGGCACGGGGATACGCACCATGATAACGTGTCTGTGGACACGGGGATATGCACCATGATCACGTGTCTTTGGCACGGGGATACGCACCATGATAACGTGTCTGTGGGCACGGGGATATGCACCATGATAACGTGTCTGTGGCCACGGGGATATGCACCATGATAACGTGTCTGTGGGCACGGGGATGCCCACCATGATCACGTGTCTGTGGGCACGGGGATGCCAACCATGATAACGTGTCTGTGGGCATGGGGATACGCACCGTGATAACGTGTCTGTGGGCACGGGGCTCCACACCATGATAACGTGTCTGTGGGCATGGGGATACGCACCATGATAACCTGTCTGTGGGCACGGGGATATGCACCATGATAACATGTCTGTGGGCACGGTGATTCGCACCACGATAACGTGTCTGTGGGCACGGGGATATGCACCATAATAACGTGTGTGTGGGAATGGGGATATGCACCATGATAACGTGTCTGTTGGCACGGGGATACGCACCATGATAACGTGTCTGTGGGCACGGGGATACGCACCATTATAACGTGTCTGTGTGCATGGGGATATGCACCATGATAACGTATCTTTGGGCACGGGGATATGCACTATGAGAACGTGTCTGTGGGCACGGGGATTTGCACCATGATAACGTGTCTGTGGGCACGGGGATACGCACCATGATAACGTGTCTGTGGGCACGGGGATATGCAGCATGATAACGTGTCTGTGGGCACGGGGATATGCACCATGATAATGTGTCTGTCGGGACGGGGATACGCACCATGATAACGTGCCTGTGGGCACTGGGATACGCACCATGAGAACGTGTCTGTGGGCATGGGGATATGCACCATGATAACGTGTCTGTGGGCACGGGGATATGCACCATGATAACGTGTCTTTGGGCACGGGGATACGCACCATGACAACGTGTCAGCGGGGACGGGGATATGCACTATGATAACGTGTCTGGGGGCAAGGGGATATGCACCATGATAACGTGTCTGTGGGCACGGGGATATGCACCATGATAACGTGTCTGTGGGCACGGGGATATGCACCATGATAACGTGTCTGTGGGCACGGGGATACGCACCATGATAACGTGTCGGTGGTCATGGGGATATGCACCATGATAACGTGTCTGTGGGCATCGGGATATGCACCATGATACCGTGTCTGTGGGCACGGGGATATGCGTCATGAGAACGTGTCTGTGGGCACCGTGATATGTGCCATGAGAATGTGTCTGTGGGCACGGGGATACGCACCATGATAACGTGTCTGTGGGCACGGGGATACCCACCATGTTAACGTGTCTGTGGGCATGGGGATATGCAGCATGATAACGTGTCTGTGGGCACGGGGATACGCACCATGATAACCTGTCTGTGGGCATGGGGAGACGCACCATGATAACATGTCTGTGGGCACGGGGATACGCACCATGATAACGTGTCTGTGGACACGGGGATATGCACCATGATCACGTGTCTTTGGCACGGGGATACGCACCATGATAACGTGTCTGTGGGCACGGGGATATGCACCATGATAACGTGTCTGTGGCCACGGGGATATGCACCATGATAACGTGTCTGTGGGCACGGGGATGCCCACCATGATCACGTGTCTGTGGGCACGGGGATGCCAACCATGATAACGTGTCTGTGGGCATGGGGATACGCACCGTGATAACGTGTCTGTGGGCACGGGGCTCCACACCATGATAACGTGTCTGTGGGCATGGGGATACGCACCATGATAACCTGTCTGTGGGCACGGGGATATGCACCATGATAACGTGTCTGTGGGCACGGTGATTCGCACCACGATAACGTGTCTGTGGGCACGGGGATATGCACCATAATAACGTGTGTGTGGGAGTGGGGATATGCACCATGATAACGTGTCTGTTGGCACGGGGATACGCACCATGATAACGTGTCTGTGGGCACGGGGATACGCACCATTATAACGTGTCTGTGTGCATGGGGATATGCACCATGATAACGTATCTTTGGGCACGGGGATATGCACTATGAGAACGTGTCTGTGGGCACGGGGATTTGCACCATGATAACGTGTCTGTGGGCACGGGGATACGCACCATGATAACGTGTCTGTGGGCACGGGGATATGCAGCATGATAACGTGTCTGTGGGCACGGGGATATGCACCATGATAATGTGTCTGTCGGGACGGGGATACGCACCATGATAACCTGCCTGTGGGCACTGGGATACGCACCATGAGAACGTGTCTGTGGGCATGGGGATTTGCACCATGATAAAGTGTCTGTGGGCACGGGGATATGCACCATGATAACGTGTCTTTGGGCACGGGGATACGCACCATGACAACGTGTCAGCGGGGACGGGGATATGCACTATGATAACGTGTCTGTGGGCAAGGGGATATGCACCATGATAACGTGTCTGTGGGCACGGGGATATGCACCATGATAACGTGTCTGTGGGCACGGGGATATGCACCATGATAACGTGTCTGTGGGCACGGGGATACGCACCATGATAACGTGTCGGTGGTCATGGGGATATGCACCATGATAACGTGTCTGTGGGCATCGGGATATGCACCATGATACCGTGTCTGTGGGCACGGGGATATGCGTCATGAGAACGTGTCTGTGGGCACCGTGATATGTGCCATGAGAATGTGTCTGTGGGCACGGGGATACGCACCATGATAACGTGTCTGTGGGCACGGTGATACCCACGATGTTAACGTGTCTGTGGGCATGGGGATACGCACCATGATAACGTGTCTGTTGGCACGGGGATATGCAGCATGATAACGTGTCTGTGGGCACGGGGATACGCACCATGATAACCTGTCTGTGGGCATGGGGATACGCACCATGATAACATGTCTGTGGGCACGGGGATATGCACCATGATAACGTGTCTGTGGGCACGGGGATATACACCATGATAACGTGTCTGTGGGCACGGGGATATGCACCATGATAACGTGTCTCTGCGCACGGAGATATGCGTCATGAGAACGTGTCTGTGGGCACGGTGCTACGAACCATGATAACGTGTCTGTGGGCACCGGGATATCCGCCATGGGAACGTGTCTGTGGGCATGGGGATACGCACCATGATAACTGTGGGCACGGGGATTCGCACCATGATAACGTGTCTGTGGGCTCGTGGAAATGCACCATGATAACGTGTCTGTGGGCACGGGATACGCACCATGATATCGTGTCTGTGGGAACGGGGTTTCGCACCATGATAACGTGTCTGTGGGCACGGGGATATGCACCATGATAACGTGTCTGTGGGCACGGAGATATGCACCATGATAACGTGTGTGTGGGCATGGGGATACGCACCATGATAGCGTGTCTGTGGGCACGGGGATATGCACCATGATAACGTGTCTGTGGGCACGGGGATATGCACCATGATAACGTGTCTGTGGGCACGGGGATACGCACCATGATAACGTGTCTGTGGGCATGGGGATATGCACCATGATAACGTGTCTGTGGGCACGAGGATATGCATCATGATAACGTGTCTGTGGGCACGGGGAAACGCACCATGATAACGTGTCTGTGGGCACGGGGATATGCACCATGATAACGTGTCTGTGGGCACGGGGATACGCACCATGATAACGTGTCGGTGGGCACCGGGATATGCCCCATGTTAACGTGACTGTGGGCACGGGGATACGCACCATGATAATGTGTCTGTGGGCACGGGGAAACGCACCATGATAATGTGTCTGTGGGCACGGGGATATGCACCATGATAACGTGTCTGTGGGCATGCGGATATGCACCATGATAACGTGTCTGTGGGCACGGCGATATGCACCATGATAACGTGTCTGTGGGCACGGGGATACGCACCATGATAACCTGTCTGTGGGCACGGGGATACGCACCATGATAACGTGTCTGTGGGCACGGGGATATGCACCATGATAACGTGTCTGTGGGCTCGGGGAAATGCACCATGATAACGTGTCTGTGGGCACGGGGATATGCACCATGATAACGTGTCTGTGGGCACGGGGATATGCACCATGATAACGTGTCTGTGGGCACGGGGATACGCACCATGATAACGTGTCTGTGGGCACAGGGATATGCACCATGATAACGTGTCTGTGGGCACGGGGATTCGCACCATGATAACGTGTCTGTGGGCACGGGGATATGCACCATGATAACGTGTCTGTGGGCACGGGGATACGCACCATGATAACGTGTCTGTGGGCACGGGGATTCGCACCATGATAACGTGTCTGTGGGGACGGGGATACGCACCATGATAACGTGTCTGTGGGCACGGTGATACGCACCATGATAACGTGTCGGTGGGCACGGGGATACGCACCATGATAACGTGTCTGTGGACACGGGGATATGCACCATGATCACGTGTCTTTGGCACGGGGATACGCACCATGATAACGTGTCTGTGGGCACGGGGATATGCACCATGATAACGTGTCTGTGGCCACGGGGATATGCACCATGATAACGTGTCTGTGGGCACGGGGATGCCCACCATGATCACGTGTCTGTGGGCACGGGGATGCCAACCATGATAACGTGTCTGTGGGCATGGGGATACGCACCGTGATAACGTGTCTGTAGGCACGGGGCTCCACACCATGATAACGTGTCTGTGGGCATGGGGATACGCACCATGATAACCGGTCTGTGGGCACGGGGATATGCACCATGATAACGTGCCTGTGGGCACGGTGATTCGCACCATGATAACGTGTCTGTGGGCACGGGGATATGCACCATAATAACGTGTGTGTGGGAATGGGGATATGCACCATGATAACGTGTCTGTTGGCACGGGGATACGCACCATGATAACGTGTCTGTGGGCACGGGGATACGCACCATTATAACGTGTCTGTGTGCATGGGGATATGCACCATGATAACGTGTCTTTGGGCACGGGGATATGCACTATGAGAACGTGTCTGTGGGCACGGGGATTTGCACCATGATAACGTGTCTGTGGGCACGGGGATACGCACCATGATAACGTGTCTGTGGGCACGGGGATATGCAGCATGATAACGTGTCTGTGGGCACGGGGATATGCACCATGATAATGTGTCTGTCGGGAAGGGGATACGCACCATGATAACGTGCCTGTGGGCACTGGGATACGCACCATGAGAACGTGTCTGTGGGCATGGGGATATGCACCATGATAACGTGTCTGTGGGCACGGGGATATGCACCATGATAACGTGTCTTTGGGCACGGGGATACGCACCATGACAACGTGTCAGCGGGGACGGGGATATGCACTATGATAACGTGTCTGTGGGCAAGGGGATATGCACCATGATAACGTGTCTGTGGGCACGGGGATATGCACCATGATAACGTGTCTGTGGGCACCGTGATATGTGCCATGAGAATGTGTCTGTGGGCACGGGGATACGCACCATGATAACGTGTCTGTGGGCACGGGGATACCCACCATGTTAACGTGTCTGTGGGCACGGGGATATGCACCATGATAACGTGTCTGTGGGCACGGGGATATACACCATGATAACGTGTCTGTGGGCACGGGGATATGCACCATGATAACGTGTCTCTGCGCACGGAGATATGCGACATGAGAACGTGTCTGTGGGCACGGTGCTACGAACCATGATAACGTGTCTGTGGGCATCGGGATATGCACCATGATACCGTGTCTGTGGGCACGGGGATATGCGTCATGAGAACGTGTCTGTGGGCACCGTGATATGTGCCATGAGAATGTGTCTGTGGGCACGGGGATACGCACCATGATAACGTGTCTGTGGGCACGGGGATACCCACCATGTTAACGTGTCTGTGGGCATGGGGATACGCACCATGATAACGTGTCTGTTGGCACGGGGATATGCAGCATGATAACGTGTCTGTGGGCACGGGGATACGCACCATGATAACCTGTCTGTGGGCATGGGGATACGCACCATGATAACATGTCTGTGGGCACGGGGATATGCACCATGATAACGTGTCTGTGGGCACGGGGATATACACCATGATAACGTGTCTGTGGGCACGGGGATATGCACCATGATAACGTGTCTCTGCGCACGGAGATATGCGTCATGAGAACGTGTCTGTGGGCACGGTGCTACGAACCATGATAACGTGTCTGTGGGCACCGGGATATCCGCCATGGGAACGTGTCTGTGGGCATGGGGATACGCACCATGATAACTGTGGGCACGGGGATTCGCACCATGATAACGTGTCTGTGGGCTCGTGGAAATGCACCATGATAACGTGTCTGTGGGCACGGGATACGCACCATGATATCGTGTCTGTGGGAACGGGGTTTCGCACCATGATAACGTGTCTGTGGGCACGGGGATATGCACCATGATAACGTGTCTGTGGGCACGGAGGTATGCACCATGATAACGTGTGTGTGGGCATGGGGATACGCACCATGATAGCGTGTCTGTGGGCACGGGGATATGCACCATGATAACGTGTCTGTGGGCACGGGGATATGCACCATGATAACGTGTCTGTGGGCACGGGGATACGCACCATGATAACGTGTCTGTGGGCATGGGGATATGCACCATGGTAACGTGTCTGTGGGCACGAGGATATGCATCATGATAACGTGTCTGTGGGCACGGGGATACGCACCATGATAACGTGTCTGTGGGCACGGGGATACGCACCATGATAACGTGACTGTGGGCACGGGGATACGCAACATGATAACGTGTCTGCGGGCACGGGGATATGCACCATGATAACGTGTTTGTGGGTACGGGGATACGCACCATGATAACGTGTCTGTGGGCACGGGGATATGCACCATGATAACGTGTCTGTGGGCACGGGGGTGCGCACCATGATAACGCGTCTGTGGGCACGGGGGTATGCACCATGATAACGTGTCTGTGGGCACGGGGATATGCACCATGATAACGTGTCAGCGGGGACGGGGTTATGCACCATGATAACGTGTCTGTGGGCACGGGGATATGCACCATGATAACGTGTCTGTGGGCACGGGGATACGCACCATGATAACGTGTCTGTGGGCACGGGGATATGCACCATGATACGTGTTTGTGGGCACGGGGATACGCACCATGATAAGGTGTCTGTGGGCACGGGGATACGCACCATGATAACGTGTCTGTGGGGACGGGGATATGCACCATGATAACGTGTCTGTGGGCACGGGGATATGCACCATAATAACGTGTCTGTGGGCACGGGGATACGCACCAGGATAACCTGTCTGTGGGCACGGGGATACGAACCATGATAACGTGTCTGTGGGCACGGGGATACGCACCATGTTAACGTGTCTGTGGGCACGGGGATATGCACCATGATAACGTGTCTGTGGGCATCGGGATATGCACCATGATAACGTGTCTGTGGGCACGGGGATATGCGTCATTGGAACGTGTCTGTGGGGACCGGGATATGCGCCATGAGAATGTGTCTGTGGGCACGGGGATACGCACCATGAGAATGTGTCTGTGGGCACGGGGATACCCACCATGATAACGTGTCTGTTGACACGGGGATATGCACCATAATAACGTGTCTGTGGGCACGGGGATACGCACCATGATAACGTGTCTGTCGGCACGGGGATATGCACCATGATACGTGTTTGTGGGCACGGGGATACGCACCATGATAAGGTGTCTGTGGGCACGGGGATACGCACCATGATAACGTGTCTGTGGGCACGGGGATATGTACCATGATAACGTGTCTGTGGGCACGGGGATATGCACCATAATAACGTGTCTGTGGGCACGGGGATACGCACCATGATAACCTGTGTGTGGGCACGGGGATACGAACCATGATAACGTGTCTGTGGGCACGGGGATACGCACCATGATAACGTGTCTGTGGGCACGGGGATATGCACCATGATAACGTGTCTGTGGGCACGGGGATATGCGTCATTGGAACGTGTCTGTGGGGACCGGGATATGCGCCATGAGAATGTGTCTGTGGGCACGGGGATACGCACCATGAGAATGTGTCTGTGGGCACGGGGATACCCACCATGATAACCTGTCTGTGGGCATGGGGATACGCACCATGATAACATGTCTGTGGGCACGGGGATATGCACCATGATAACGTGTCTGTGGGCACGGGGATATGCAACATGATAACGTGTCTGTGGGCACGGGGATACGCACCATGATAACGTGTCTGTGGGCACGGGGATACGCACCATGATAACGTGTCTGTGGGCACGGGGATATGCACCATGATAACGTGTCTGTGGGCAGGGGGATATGCACCATAATAACGTGTCTGTGGGCACGGGGATACGCATCATGATAACCTGTCTGTGGGCACGGAGATACGAACCATGATAACGTGTCTGTGGGCATGGGGATACGCACCATGATAACGTGTCTGTGGGCACGGGGGTGCGCACCATGATAACGCGTCTGTGGGCACGGGGATATGCACCATGATAACGTGTCTGTGGGCACGGGGATATGCACCATGATAACGTGTCAGCGGGGACAGGGATATGCACTATGATAACGTGTCTGTGGGCACGGGGATATGCACCATTATAACGTGTCTGTGGGCACGGGGATACGCACCATGATAACGTGTCTGTGGGCACGGGGATATGCACCATGATACGTGTCTGTGGGCACAGGGATACGCACCATGATAACGTGTCTGTGGGCACGGGGATACGCACCATGATAACGTGTCTGTGGGCACGGGGATATGCACCATGATAACGTGTCAGCCGGGACGTGGAAACGCACCATGATAACGTGTCTGTGGGCACGGGGATACACACCTTGATAACGTGTCTGTGGGCATTGGGATATGCACCATGATAACGTGTCTGTGGCCACGGGGATACGCACCATGATAACCTGTCTGTGGCCACGGGGATACGCACCATGATAACGTGTCTGTGGGCACGGGGATACGCACCATGAAAGCGTGTCTTTGGGCACGGGGATATGCAACATGATAACGTGTCTGTGGGTACGGGGATACGCACCATGAAAGCGTGTCTGTGGGCACGGGGATATGCAACATGATAACGTGTCTGTGGGCACGGGGATACGCACCATGATAACGTGTCTGTGGGCACGGGGATACGCACCATGATAACGTGTCTGTGGGCACGGGGATATGCACCATGATAACGTGTCTGTGGGCAGGGGGATATGCACCATAATAACGTGTCTGTGGGCACGGGGATACGCATCATGATAACCTGTCTGTGGGCACGGGGATACGAACCATGATAACGTGTCTGTGGGCATGGGGATACGCACCATGATAACGTGTCTGTGGGCACGGGGGTGCGCACCATGATAACGCGTCTGTGGGCACGGGGATATGCACCATGATAACGTGTCTGTGGGCACGGGGATATGCACCATGATAACGTGTCAGCGGGGACAGGGATATGCACTATGATAACGTGTCTGTGGGCACGGGGATATGCACCATGATAACGTGTCTGTGGGCACGGGGATACGCACCATGATAACGTGTCTGTGGGCACGGGGATATGCACCATGATACGTGTCTGTGGGCACAGGGATACGCACCATGATAACGTGTCTGTGGGCACGGGGATACGCACCATGATAACGTGTCTGTGGGCACGGGGATATGCACCATGATAACGTGTCAGCCGGGACGTGGAAACGCACCATGATAACGTGTCTGTGGGCACGGGGATACACACCTTGATAACGTGTCTGTGGGCATTGGGATATGCACCATGATAACGTGTCTGTGGCCACGGGGATACGCACCATGATAACCTGTCTGTGGCCACGGGGATACGCACCATGATAACGTGTCTGTGGGCACGGGGATACGCACCATGAAAGCGTGTCTTTGGGCACGGGGATATGCAACATGATAACGTGTCTGTGGGCACGGGGATACGCACCATGAAAGCGTGTCTGTGGGCACGGGGATATGCACCATGATAACGTGTCTGTGGGCACGGGGATACGCACCATGATAACGTGTCTGTGGGCACGGGGATATGCACCATGATAACGTGTCTGTGGGCACGGGGATATGCACCATGATAACGTGTCTGTGGGCACGGGGATATGCACCATGATAACGTGTCTGTGGCCACTGGGATACGCACCATGATAACGTGTCTGTTGGCACGGGGATACGCACCATGATAACGTGTCTGTGGGCACGGGCTACGCACCATGATAAAGTGTCTGTGGGCACGGGGATACGCACCATGATAAAGTGTCTGTGGGCACGGGGATACGCACCATGATAACGTGACTGTGGGCACGGGGATATGAACCATGATAAAGTGTCTGTTGGCACGGTGATACGCACCATGATAACGTGTCTGTGGGCACGGGGATATGCACCATGATAAAGTGTCTGTGGGCACGGGGATACGTACCATGATAACGTGTCTGTGGGCACGGGGATACACACCATGATAACGTGTCTGTGGGCACGGGGATGCGCACCATGATAACGTGTCTGTGGGCACGGGGATACGCACCATGATAATGTGTCTGTGGGCACGATGATTCGCACCATTATAACGTGTCTGTTGGTACGGGGATGCCCACCATATTCACGTGTCTGTGGGCACGGGGATATGCACCATGATAACATGTCTGTGGTCACGGGGATACGCACCATCATAACGTGTCTGTGGGCACAGGGATATGCACCATGGTACTGTGTCTGTGGGCACGGTGCTATGCACCATGATAACGTGTGTGTGGGCACGGGGATATGCACCATGATAACGTGTCTGTGGGCACGGGGATATGCACCATGATAACGTGTCTGTGGGCACGGGGATATGCACCATGATGACGTGTCTGTGGGCACGGTGATTCGCACCATGATAACGTGTCTCTGGGCACGGGGATGCCCACCATGATCACGTGTCTGTGGGCACGGGGATACGCACCACGATAACGTGTCTGTGGGCACGGTGATTCGCACCATGATAACGTGTCTGTGGGCACGGTGATACGCACCATGATAACGTGTCTGTGGGCATGGGGATACGCACAATGATAACGTGTCTGTGGGCACGGTGATCCGCACCATTATATCGTGTCTGTGGGCCCGGGGATGCCCACTATGATAACGTGTCTGTGGGCACGGGGATATGCACCATGTTAACGTGTCTGTGGGCACGGTGATATGCACCATGATAACGTGTCTGTGGGCACGGTGCTATGCACCATGATAACGTGTCTGTGGGCACGGGGTTACCCATCATGATAACGTGTCTGTGGGCACGGGTATACGCACCATGATAACGTGTCTGTGGGCACGGGGATACGCACCATGATAACGTGTCTGTGGGCACGGGGATATGCACCATGATAACGTGTCTGTGGGCACGGGGATACGCACCATGATAACGTGTCTGTGGGCACGGGGATACGCACCATGATAACGTGTCTGTGGGCACGGGCTACGCACCATGATAACGTGTCTGTGGGCACGTGATATGCACCATGATAACGTGTCTGTGGGCACGGGGATATGCAACATGATAACGTGTCTGTGGGCACGGGGATATGCACCATGATAACGTGTCTGTGGGCACGGGGATACGCACCATGATAACGTGTCTGTGGGCACGGGAATACGCACCATGATAACGTGTCTGTGGGCACGGGGATATGCACAATGATAACGTGTCTGTGGGCACGGGGATATGCACCATCATAACATGTCTGTGGGCACGGGGATATGCACGATTATAACGTGTCTGTGGGCACGGGGATACGCACCATGATAACGTGTCTGTGGGCACGGGGATACGCAACATGATAACGTGTCTGTGGGCACGGGGATACGCACCATGATACCGTGTCTGTGGGCCCGGGGATGCCCACCATGATAATATCTCTGTGGGCACGGTGCTATGCACCATGATAACGTGTCAGCGGGCACGGGGATTCGCAAGATGATAACGTGTCTGTGCGGATGGGGATACGCACCATGATAACGTGTCTGTGGGCACTGGGATACGCACCATGATAACGTGTCTGTGGGCACGGGGATTCGCACCATGATAACGTGTCTGTGGGCACGGGGATGTGCACCATGATAACGTGTCTGTGGGCACGGGGATATGCACCATGATAACGTGTCTGTGGGCACGGGGATACGCACCATGATAACGTGTCTGTGGGCACGGGGATATGCACCATGATAACGTGTCTGTGGGCACGGGGATTCACACCATGATAACGTGTCTGTGGGCACGGGTATATGCGTCATGAGAACGTTTTAGTGGGCACGGTGCTATGCACCATGATAACGTGTCTGTGGGCACGGGGATACGCACCATGATAACGTGTCTGTGGGCACGGGGATTCGCACCATGATAACGTGTCTGTGGGCACGGGGATTCGCACCATGATAACGTGTCTGTGGGCACGGGGATATGCACCATGATAACGTGTATGTGGGCACGGGGATACGCACCATGATAACGTGTGTGTGGGCACGGGGATATGCACCATGATAACGTGTCTGTGGGCACGTGGATATGCTCCATGATCACGTGTCTGTGGGCACGGGTACATGCACCATCATAACTTGTCTGTGGGCACGGGGATATGCACCATGATAACGTGTCTGTGGGCACGGGGATACGCACCATGATAACGTGTCTGTGGGCACCGGGATACGCACCATGATCACGTGTCTGTGGGCACCGGGATACGCACCATGATAACGTGTCTGTGGGCACGGGGATATGCACCATGATAACGTGTCTGTGGGCACGGGGATATGCTCCATGATCACGTGTCTGTGGGCACGGGTATATGCACCATGATAACGTGTCTGTGGGCACGGGGATATGCACCATGATAACGTGTCTGTGGGCATGGGGATACGCACCATGATCACGTGTCTGTGGGCACGGGTATATGCACCATGATAACGTGTCTGTGGGCACGGGGATATGCTCCATGATCACGTGTCTGTGGGCACGGGGATATGCACCATGATAACGTGTCTGTGGGCACGGGGATTCGCACCATGATAACGTGTCTGTGGGCAAGTGGATTCGCACCACGATAACGTGTCTGTGGGCACGGGGATATGCACCATGATAACGTGTCTGTGGGCACGGGGATACGCACCATGATAACGTGTGTGTGGGCACGGGGATATGCACCATGATAACGTGTCTGTGGGCACGGGGATATGCTCCATGATCACGTGTCTGTGGGCACGGGTATATGCACCATGATAACGTGTCTGTGGGCACGGGGATATGCACCATGATAACGTGTCTGTGGGCACGGGGATACGCACCATGATAACGTGTCTGTGGGCACCGGGATACGCACCATGATAACGTGTCTGTGGGCACGGGGATATGCACCATGATAACGTGTCTGTGGGCACGGGGATATGCACCATGATAACGTGTCTGTGGGCACGGGGATATGCACCATGATAACGTGTCTGTGGCCACTGGGATACGCACCATGATAACGTGTCTGTTGGCACGGGGATACGCACCATGATAACGTGTTTGTGGGCACGGGCTACGCACCATGATAAAGTGTCTGTGGGCACGGGGATACGCACCATGATAAAGTGTCTGTGGGCACGGGGATACGCACCATGATAACGTGACTGTGGGCACGGGGATATGAACCATGATAAAGTGTCTGTTGGCACGGTGATACGCACCATGATAACGTGACTGTGGGCACGGGGATATGAACCATGATAAAGTGTCTGTTGGCACGGTGATACGCACCATGATAACGTGTCTGTGGGCACGGGGATAGCACCATGATAAAGTGTCTGTGGGCACGGGGATACGTACCATGATAACGTGTCTGTGGGCACGGGGATACACACCATGATAACGTGTCTGTGGGCACGGGGATGCGCACCATGATAACGTGTCTGTGGGCACGGGGATACGCACCATGATAATGTGTCTGTGGGCACGATTATTCGCACCATTATAACGTGTCTGTTGGTACGGGGATGCCCACCATATTCACGTGTCTGTGGGCACGGGGATATGCACCATGATAACATGTCTGTGGTCACGGGGATACGCACCATCATAACGTGTCTGTGGGCACAGGGATATGCACCATGGTAATGTGTCTGTGGGCACGGTGCTATGCACCATGATAACGTGTGTGTGGGCACGGGGATATGCACCATGATAACGTGTCTGTGGGCACGGGGATATGCACCATGATAACGTGTCTGTGGGCACGGGGATATGCACCATGATGACGTGTCTGTGGGCACGGTGATTAGCACCATGATAACTTGTCTCTGGGCACGGGGATGCCCACCATGATCACGTGTCTGTGGGCACGGGGATACGCACCACGATAACGTGTCTGTGGGCACGGTGATTCGCACCATGATAACGTGTCTGTGGGCACGGTGATACGCACCATGATAACGTGTCTGTGGGCATGGGGATACGCACAATGATAACGTGTCTGTGGGCACGGTGATCCGCACCATTATATCGTGTCTGTGGGCACGGGGATGCCCACTATGATAACGTGTCTGTGGGCACGGGGATATGCACCATGATAACGTGTCTGTGGCCACTGGGATACGCACCATGATAACGTGTCTGTTGGCACGGGGATACGCACCATGAAAAAGTGTCTGTGGGCACGGGGATACGCACCATGATAAAGTGTCTGTGGGCACGGGGATACGCACCATGATAACGTGACTGTGGGCACGGGGATATGAACCATGATAAAGTGTCTGTTGGCACGGTGATACGCACCATGATAACGTGACTGTGGGCACGGGGATATGAACCATGATAAAGTGTCTGTTGGCACGGTGATACGCACCATGATAACGTGTCTGTGGGCACGGGGATATGCACCATGATAAAGTGTCTGTGGGCACGGGGATACGTACCATGATAACGCGTCTGTGGGCACGGGGATACACACCATGATAACGTGTCTGTGGGCACGGGGATGCGCACCATGATAACGTGTCTGTGGGCACGGGGATACGCACCATGATAATGTGTCTGTGGGCACGATTATTCGCACCATTATAACGTGTCTGTTGGTACGGGGATGCCCACCATATTCACGTGTCTGTGGGCACGGGGATATGCACCATGATAACATGTCTGTGGTCACGGGGATACGCACCATCATAACGTGTCTGTGGGCACAGGGATATGCACCATGGTAATGTGTCTGTGGGCACGGTGCTATGCACCATGATAACGTGTGTGTGGGCACGTGGATATGCACCATGATAACGTGTCTGTGGGCACGGGGATATGCACCATGATAACGTGTCTGTGGGCACGGGGATATGCACCATGATGACGTGTCTGTGGGCACGGTGATTCGCACCATGATAACGTGTCTCTGGGCACGGGGATGCCCACCATGATCACGTGTCTGTGGGCACGGGGATACGCACCACGATAACGTGTCTGTGGGCACGGTGATTCGCACCATGATAACGTGTCTGTGGGCACGGTGATACGCACCATGATAACGTGTCTGTGGGCATGGGGATACGCACAATGATAACGTGTCTGTGGGCACGGTGATCCGCACCATTATATCGTGTCTGTGGGCACGGGGATGCCCACTATGATAACGTGTCTGTGGGCACGGGGATATGCACCATGTTAACGTGTCTGTGGGCACGGTGATATGCACCATGATAACGTGTCTGTGGGCACGGTGCTATGCACCATGATAACGTGTCTGTGGGCACGGGGTTACCCATCATGATAACGTGTCTGTGGGCACGGGTATACCCACCATGATAACGTGTCTGTGGGCACGGGGATACGCACCATGATAACGTGTCTGTGGGCACGGGGATATGCACCATGATAACGTGTCTGTGGGCACAGGGATACGCACCATGATAACGTGTCTGTGGGCACGGGGATACGCACCATGATAACGTGTCTGTGGGCACGGGCTACGCACCATGATAACGTGTCTGTGGGCACGTGATATGCACCATGATACCGTGTCTGTGGGCACGGGGATATGCAACATGACAACGTGTCTGTGGGCACGGGGATACGCACTATGATAACGTGTCTGTGGGCACGGGGATATGCACCATGATAACGTGTCTGTGGGCACGGGGATACGCACCATGATAACGTGTCTGTGGGCACGGGAATACGCACCATGATAACGTGTCTGTGGGCACGGGGATATGCACAATGATAACGTGTCTGTGGGCACGGGGATATGCACCATCATAACATGTCTGTGGGCACGGGGATATGCACGATTATAACGTGTCTGTGGGCACGGGGATACGCACCATGATAACGTGTCTGTGGGCACGGGGATACGCAACATGATAACGTGTCTGTGGGCACGGGGATACGCACCATGATACCGTGTCTGTGGGCCCGGGGATGCCCACCATGATAATATCTCTGTGGGCACGGTGCTATGCACCATGATAACGTGTCAGCTGGCACGGGGATTCGCACCATGATAACGTGTCTGTGTGGATGGGGATACGCACCATGATAACGTGTCTGTGGGCACTGGGATACGCACCATGATAACGTGTCTGTGGGCACGGGGATTCGCACCATGATAACGTGTCTGTGGGCACGGGGATGTGCACCATGATAACGTGTCTGTGGGCACGGGGATATGCACCATGATAACGTGTCTGTGGGCACGGGGATACGCACCATGATAACGTGTCTGTGGGCACGGGGATATGCACCATGATAACGTGTCTGTGGGCACGGGGATTCACACCATGATAACGTGTCTGTGGGCACGGGGATATGCGTCATGAGAACGTTTTAGTGGGCACGGTGCTATGCACCATGATAACGTGTCTGTGGGCACGGGGATACGCACCATGATAACGTGTCTGTGGGCACGTGGATTCGCACCATGATAACGTGTCTGTGGGCACGGGGATACGCACCATGATAACGTGTGTGTGGGCACGGGGATATGCACCATGATAACCTGTCTGTGGGCACGTGGATATGCTCCATGATCACGTGTCTGTGGGCACGGGTATATGCACCATCATAACTTGTCTGTGGGCACGGGGATATGCACCATGATAACGTGTCTGTGGGCACGGGGATACGCACCATGATAACGTGTCTGTGGGCAGCGGGATACGCACCATGATAACGTGTCTGTGGGCACCGGTATACGCACCATGATAACGTGTCTGTGGGCACGGGGATATGCACCATGATAACGTGTCTGTGGGCACGGGGATATGCTCCATGATCACGTGTCTGTGGGCACGGGTATATGCACCATGATAACGTGTCTGTGGGCACGGGGATATGCACCATGATAACGTGTCTGTTGGCACGGTGATACGCACCATGATAACGTGTCTGTGGGCACGGGGATATGCACCATGATAAAGTGTCTGTGGGCACGGGGATACGTACCATGATAACGTGTCTGTGGGCACGGGGATACACACCATGATAACGTGTCTGTGGGCACGGGGATGCGCACCATGATAACGTGTCTGTGGGCACGGGGATACGCACCATGATAATGTGTCTGTGGGCACGATGATTCGCACCATTATAACGTGTCTGTTGGTACGGGGATGCCCACCATATTCACGTGTCTGTGGGCACGGGGATATGCACCATGATAACATGTCTGTGGTCACGGGGATACGCACCATCATAACGTGTCTGTGGGCACTGGGATATGCACCATGGTAATGTGTCTGTGGGCACGGTGCTATGCACCATGATAACGTGTGTGTGGGCACGGGGATATGCACCATGATAACGTGTCTGTGGGCACGGGGATATGCACCATGATAACGTGTCTGTGGGCACGGGGATATGCACCATGATGACGTGTCTGTGGGCACGGTGATTCGCACCATGATAACGTGTCTCTGGGCACGGGGATGCCCACCATGATCACTTGTCTGTGGGCACGGGGATACGCACCACGATAACGTGTCTGTGGGCACGGTGATTCGCACCATGATAACGTGTCTCGGTGGCACGGTGATACGCACCATGATAACGTGTCTGTGGGCATGGGGATACGCACAATGATAACGTGTCTGTGGGCACGGTGATCCGCACCATTATATCGTGTCTGTGGGCACGGGGATGCCCACTATGATAACGTGTCTGTGGGCACGGGGATATGCACCATGTTAACGTGTCTGTGGGCACGGTGATATGCACCATGATAACGTGTCTGTGGGCACGGTGCTATGCACCATGATAACGTGTCTGTGGGCACGGGGTTACCCATCATGATAACGTGTCTGTGGGCACGGGTATACGCACCATGATAACGTGTCTGTGGGCACGGTGATACGCACCATGATAACGTGTCTGTGGGCACGGGGATATGCACCATGATAACGTGTCTGTGGGCACGGGGATACGCACCATGATAACGTGTCTGTGGGCACGGGGATACGCACCATGATAACGTGTCTGTGGGCACGGGCTACGCACCATGATAACGTGTCTGTGGGCACGTGATATGCACCATGATACCGTGTCTGTGGGCACGGGGATATGCAACATGATAACGTGTCTGTGGGCACGGGGATACGCACTATGATAACGTGTCTGTGGGCACGGGGATATGCACCATGATAACGTGTCTGTGGGCACGGGGATACGCACCATGATAACGTGTCTGTGGGCACGGGAATACGCACCATGATAACGTGTCTGTGGGCACGGGGATATGCACAATGATAACGTGTCTGTGGGCACGGGGATATGCACCATCATAACATGTCTGTGGGCACGGGGATATGCACGATTATAACGTGTCTGTGGGCACGGGGATACGCACCATGATAACGTGTCTGTGGGCACGGGGATACGCAACATGATAACGTGTCTGTGGGCACGGGGATACGCACCATGATACCGTGTCTGTGGGCCCGGGGATGCCCACCATGATAATATCTCTGTGGGCACGGTGCTATGCACCATGATAACGTGTCAGCGGGCACGGGGATTCGCACCATGATAACGTGTCTGTGTGGATGGGGATACGCACCATGATAACGTGTCTGTGGGCACTGGGATACGCACCATGATAACGTGTCTGTGGGCACGGGGATTCGCACCATGATAACGTGTCTGTGGGCACGGGGATGTGCACCATGATAACGTGTCTGTGGGCACGGGGATATGCACCATGATAACGTGTCTGTGGGCACGGGGATACGCACCATGATAACGTGTCTGTGGGCACGGGGATATGCACCATGATAACGTGTCTGTGGGCACGGGGATTCACACCATGATAACGTGTCTGTGGGCACGGGGATATGCGTCATGAGAACGTTTTAGTGGGCACGGTGCTATGCACCATGATAACGTGTCTGTGGGCACGGGGATACGCACCATGATAACGTGTCTGTGGGCACGTGGATTCGCACCATGATAACGTGTCTGTGGGCACGGGGATTCGCACCATGATAACGTGTCTGTGGGCACCGGGATACGCACCATGATAACGTGTCTGTGGGCACGGGGATATGCACCATGATAACGTGTCTGTGGGCACGGGGATATGCTCCATGATCACGTGTCTGTGGGCACGGGTATATGCACCATGATAACGTGTCTGTGGGCACGGGGATATGCACCATGATAACGTGCCTGTGGGCATGGGGATACGCACCATGATCACGTGTCTGTGGGCACGGGTATATGCACCATGATAACGTGTCTGTGGGCACGGGGATATGCTCCATGATCACGTGTCTGTGGGCACGGGGATATGCACCATGATAACGTGTCTGTGGGCACGGGGATTCGCACCATGATAACGTGTCTGTGGGCACGGGGATTCGCACCATGATAACGTGTCTGTGGGCACGGGGATATGCACCATGATAACGTGTCTGTGGGCACGGGGATACGCACCATGATAACGTGTGTGTGGGCACGGGGATATGCACCATGATAACGTGTCTGTGGGCACGGGGATATGCTCCATGATCACGTGTCTGTGGGCACGGGTATATGCACCATGATAACGTGTCTGTGGGCACGGGGATATGCACCATGATAACGTGTCTGTGGGCACGGGGATACGCACCATGATAACGTTTCTGTGGGCACCTGGATACGCACCATGATAACGTGTCTGTGGGCACCGGGATACGCACCATGATAACGTGTCTGTGGGCACGGGGATATGCACCATGATAACGTGTCTGTGGGCACGGGGATATGCTCCATGATCACGTGTCTGTGGGCACGGGTATATGCACCATGATAACGTGTCTGTGGGCACGGGGATATGCACCATGATAATGTGTCTGTGGGCACGGGGATACGCACCATGATACCGTGTCTTTGGGCACGGGGATGCCCACCATGATAACGTCTCTGTGGGCACGGTGCTATGCATTAGATAACGTGTCTGTGGGCACCGGGATACGCACCATGATAACATGTCTGTGGGCACGGGGATTCGCACCATGATAACGTGCCTGTGGGCACGGGGATACGCACCATGATAACGTGTCTGTGGGCACGGGGACTGGCACCATGATAACGTGTCTGTGGGCACGGGGATAAGCACCATGATAACGTGTCTGTGGGCACGGGGATATGCACCATGATAACGTGTCCGTGGGCACGGGGATACGCACCATGATAACGTGTCTGTGGGCACGGGGATTCGCACCATGATAACGTGTCTGTGGGCACGGGGATATGCAGCATGATAACGTGTCTGTGGGCACGGGTATATGCACCATGATAACGTGTCTGTGGGCACGGGGATACGCACCATGAGAACGTGTCTGTGGGCATGGGGATACGCACCATGATACCGTGTCTGTGGGCACGGGGATGCCCACCATGATAACGTCTCTGTGGGCACGGTGCTATGCACCATGATAACGTGTCTGTGGGCACGGGGATACGCACCATGATAACGTATCTGTGGGCACGGTGCTATGCACCATGATAACGTGTCTGTGGGCACGGGGATACGCACCATGATAACGTGTCTGTGGGCACGGTGCTATGCACCATGATATCCATAAGACCATAAGACATAGGAGTGGAAGTAAGGCCATTCGGCCCATCGAGTCCACTCCACCATTCAATCATGGCTGATTTCAACTCCATTTACCCGCTCTCTCTCCATAGCCCTTAATTCCTCGAGAAATCAAGAATTTATCAACTTCTGTGTTAAAGACACTCAACGTCCCGGCCTCCATCGCCCTCTGTGGCAATGAATTCCACAGACCCACCACTCTCTGGCTGAAGACATTTCTCCTCATCTCTGTTCTAAAGTGACTCCCTTTTATTCTAAGGCTGTGCCCCCGGGTCCTAGTCTCCCCTGCTAATGGAAACAACTTCCCTACATCCACCCTATCTAAGCCATTCATTATCTTGTAAGTTTCTATTAGATCTCCCCTCAACCTCCTAAACTCCAATGAATATAATCCCAGGATCCTCAGACGTTCATCGTATGTTAGGCCTACCATTCCTGGGATCATCCGTGTGAATCTCCGCTGGACCCGCTCCAGTGCCAGTATGTCCTTCCTGAGGTGTGGGGCCCAAAATTGCTCACAGTATTCTAAATGGGGCCTAACTAATGCTTTATAAAGCTTCAGAAGTACATCCCTGCTTTTATATTCCAAGCCTCTTGTGATAAATGACAACATTGCATTTGCTTTCTTAATTACGGACTCAACCTGCAAGTTTACCTTTAGAGAATCCTGGACTAGGACTCCCAAGTCCCTTTGCACTTCAGCATTATGAATTTTGTCACTGTTTAGAAAATAGTCCATGCCTCTATTCTTTTATCCAAAGTGCAAGACCTCGCACTTTCCCACGTTGAATTTCATCAGCCATTTCTTGGACCACTCTCCTAAACTGTCTAAATCTTTCTGCAGCCTCCCCACCTCCTCCATACTACCTGCCCCTCCACCTATCTTTGTATCATCGGCAAACTTAGCCAGAATGCCCCCAGTCCCGTCATCTAGATCGTTAATATATAAAGAGACTATCGTGTCTGCCTTTCATCCCTGCAGATAATTGGATTGCATTTCTTTATTGAATCCGACCAGGAATGGTGGCCATCACCCTGTGTGCCGCAGCCCTGGGGGATTTACTGAGGGTGTACGCGCTGGAGCAGCTCGGGGAAGAACCTCCAATAGCAGAGCCTGTCTGAGAAGAACAGGAGGCAGCCAGTCACGATGGAATCAGAGAATTTACTGTGCAGAAGGAAGCCATTCGGCCCATCGAGTCTGCAACCGCCTTTGGAAAGGGCACCCCTAACCCAAGCCCCACCTTATCCCCGCAACTCCACATAACCCTTTTTTTGGACACGAAGGGCAATTTATCGTGGCCAATCCACCTAACCTGCACATCTTTGGACCGTGGGAGGAAACCGGAGCACCCGGAGGAAACCCACGCACACACGGGGAGAACGTGCAGACTCCGCACAGACAGTGACCCAGCGGGGAATCGAACCTGGGACCCTGGAGCTGTGAAGCAACAGTGCTAACCACTGAGCTACAATGCTGCTCCTGAGAGCTGGACGTAGAGCAGGCCGAGGAGGAGGTAGGAAGAGGCACCACATGAGGCCTCGTGTGCCCCGGCTGTGCCTGTCATTCGAGGACCTGCCGGATCGGGCACACAGTCAAAGTCTCCAGCTGAGCAGGGAGAACATACAGCATATCGGCAGGACCATGGCACACCTGGATCCATGGGGGATTGGGGGAGGACCCCCGTTCCTGGCAGCCGTCACGGCCACCGTCACCCTAAACATTTACGGGGTCCTTCCAGACATTGATTGGAACCTATCTGGGATTTTGCAGACCTCGGTGCACAAGTATATTCATCATGGAGGCCCTATATGCCTGGTCAACACAATATATCCACTTCAATGTGGACTGAGCCCACCAGGATGCCCGAGCAGCGGTGTTCCCCGCCATCGCCGTCCCCCTAGGGGGAACCGGCCCATGACATACCGGTCTTCACAAACCAAAAGGGATTCCACTCGGTCTATGTGCAGCTGGTGTGTGACCATGATACCGAGCAGTGTGCATTTCACCTTCATCCTGGCACACTCGTTGGTTCCTGACACTTTCCAGGTGCACCTGCTGGGCGACAGGGGTTACCCACTGTGATCGTGGCTGATGACGCCTATCCGGAGGCCTCAAACTGACGCTGAGACCCGCTACAACGAAGCCCATACAGCGGCCAGGAGTGTGATCGAGCGGTGCTCCGGCCTCCTGAATATGCGGTTTAGGTGCCTGACCGCTCTGGAGGGGCCCTCCAGTATAGCGCGGGGAGGGTCTCCCAAATTGTGGCGGTCTGCTGCATCCTCCACAACATTGCGCAGCAGAGGGGCGGCATCAGAACATCAGAACTAGGAGCAGGAGTCGGCCATCTGGCCCCTCGAGCCTGCTCCACCATTCAATGAGATCATGGCTGATCTGTGTGGACTCAGCTCCACTTTCCGGCCCGTACACCATATCCCCGAATCCCTTTATTCTTTAGAAAGGTATCTATCTTTTTCTTAAAAACATTTAAAGAAGGAGCCTCAACTGCTTCACTAGGCAAGGAATTCCAGAGATTCACAACCCTTTGCGTGAAGAAGTTCCTCCTACACTCGGTCCTAAATCTACCTCCTGTTGTGTTTTCCAGCAGAGTGGTGTGTTTTCCAGCAGGGTGTGTATATATTTACAGCAGGGTGGGTGTGTTTACCAGCAGGGTGGGTGTGTTTTCCAGCAGGGTGTGTATATATTTCCAGCAGGGTGGGTGTGTTTACCAGCAGGGTGGGTGTGTGTTCCAGCAGGGTGTGTATATATTTCCAGCAGGGTGGGTGTGTTTTCTAGAAGGGTGGTTCTGTTTACCTGCAGGATGAATGTGTTTACCAGCAGGGTTGGTGTGTTTTTCCAGAAGGGTGTGTGTGTTCACCAGCAGGGTGTGTGTGTGTACCAGCAGGGTGGATGTGTTTACCAGCAGGGTGGGTGTGTTTTCCAGCAGGGTGGGTGTGTTTTCCAGCAGGGTGGGTGTGTGTTCCAGCAGGGTGAGTGTATTTTTCCAGCAGGGTGGGTGTGTGTTCCAGCAGGGTGGGTGTGTTTTCCAGCAGGCTGTGTATATTTTTCCAGCAGGGTGGGTGTGTTTTCCAGTAGGGTGTTTGTGTTTACCATCAGGATGGGTGTGTTTCCCAGCAGGGTTGGTGTGTTTTTCCAACAGGGTGTGTGTGTTCACCAGCAGGGTGGGTGTGTGTACCAGCAGGGTCGTTGTGTTTTCCAGCAGGGGGCGGGTTTCCAGCAGACTGGTTGTGTTTTCCAGCAGAGGGCCGTGCTTCCCAGCAGGGTGGGTGTGGTTTCCAGCAGTGTGGGTGTGTTTTCCAGCAGTGTGGAGGTGCTTTTCCAGCAGGGTAAGTGTGTTTTCCAGCAGGGTGGATGTGTATTCCTGCAGTATGCGTGTGTTTACCAGCAGGGGCGGATTTGTTTCCAGCAGAGCGACAGTGTTTTCCTGCAGGCTGGGTGTGTTTCTCCAGCAGGATGGGTGTGTATTTCCAGCAGTGTGGGTGTTTTCCAGCAGGGTTGGTGTGTATTCCAGCAGGAGGGTGTGTTTAACAGCAGGGTGGTGTGTTTTTCCAGCAGGAGGGTGTGTTCAACAGCAGGGTGAGTGTGTATTTCCAGCAGTGTGGGTGTTTTCCAGCAGGGTTGGTTTGTATTCCAGCAAGTGGTGTGTTTTCCAGGCAGAGTGGGTGTGTTTTTAAAGCAGGGTGGGTGTGTTTTTCCAGCAGAGTGGGTGTGTTTTCCCAGCAGGGAGGTGTGTTTTTCCAGCAGGGTTTATGTGTTTTCCAGCAGGGTGTGTGTGTTTTCCAGCAGAGTGAGTATGTTTTTCCAGCAGGTGTGTGTGTTTTTCCAGCAGAGTGGGTGTGTTTTCCCAGCAGGGAGGTGTGTTTTTCCAGCAGGGTTTATGTGTTTTCCAGCTGGGTGGGTGTGTTTTCCAGCAGAGTGAGTAGGTTTTTCCAGCAGGTGGGTGTGTTTTTCCAGCAGGGTGGGTGTGTTTTCCAGCAGGATAGGTGTGTTTTCAAGCAGGGTGGATGTATTTTCCAGCAGGGTGGGCTGTGTTTTTCCAGCAGGCTACACTGTGTTTTCCAGCAGGGTGGGGTGTTTTTCCAGCAGGGTGGGTGTGTTTTCCAGCAGGGCGGGTGGGTTTTCTAGCAGGGCGGGTGTGTTTTCCAGGAGGCCTGACTGTGTTTTCTAGCAGACGGGTGTGTTTTACCAGCAGGGTGGGTGTGTTTACAACAGAATGGGTGTGATTACCAGCAGGGTGTTTGTGAATTTCCAGCAGGGGGGCTGTGTTTTCCAGCACTGTGTGTGTGTGTGTTTTCCCACCAGGGTGGGTGTGGTTTTCCAGCAGGGTGTGTGTGTTTTGCAGCAGGGGGAGTGTTTTCCAGCTGGGTGGGCGTGTTTTTCCAGCAGGATGGGTGTGTTTTACCAGCAGGGTGTTTGTAATTTTCCAGCGGGGGGCTGTGTTTTCCAGCAAGGTGGGTGTGTTTTCCAGCAAGGTGGGTGTGTTTTCCAGCAGGGTGGGCGTGTTTTTCCAGCAAGGTGGGTGTGTTTTCCAGCAGGGTGGGCGTGTTTTTCCAGCAGGGTGTGTGTGTTTTCCAGCAGGGTGGGTGTCTTTTCCCACCAGGGCGGATGTGTTTTCCATCAGGGTGGATGTGTTTTTCCAGCAAGGTGGGTGTGTTTTCCAGCAGGGTGGGTGTATTTCCAGCAGGGGGCTGCGTTTTCCAGCAGGGTGGGCGTGTTTTCCAGCAGGGTGGGCGTGTTTTCCAGCAGTGGGTATGTTCTTTTCCAGCAGTGTGGGTGTGTTTTCCAACAGGGTGGGTGTGTTTTCTGCAGGGTAGGTGTGTTTTCCAGCAGGGTGGGTGTGTTTTCTAGCAGGAGGACTGTGTTTTCCAACAGGGTGGGCATGTTTTCCAGCAGGGGGACTGTGTTTTCCAGCAGAGTGGGTGTGTTTTCCAGCAGAGTAAGTGTGTTTTCCAGCAGGGTGGTTGTGTTTTCCAGCAGGAGGGCTTTGTTTAGCCGCAGGGTGTGTGTGTTTTCCAGCAGGGTGGATGTGTATTCCTGCAGCATGCGTGTGTTTACCAGCAAGGTCGGATTTGTTTCCAGCAGAGCGACAGTGTTTTCCTGCAGGCTGTGCTGTGTTATTCCAGCAGGGTGTGTGTGTTTCTCCAGCAGGGTGAGTTTGTATTTCCAGCAGTGTGGGTGTTTTCCAGCAGGGTTGATGTGTATTCCAGCAGGGTGGTGTGTTTTTTCAGCAGGAGGGTGTGTTTAACAGCAGGGTGGGTGCGTATTTCCAGCAGTGTGGGTGTTTTCCAGCAGGGTTGGTGTGTATTCCAGCAAGGGGTGTGTTTTCCAGGCAGAGTGGGTGTGTATTTAAAGCAGGGTACACTGTGTTTACCAGCAGGGTGTTTGTGAATTTCCAGCAGGGGGGCCGTGCTTTCCAGCACTGTGTGTGTGTGTGTGTGTTTTCCCACCAGGGTGGGTGTGGTTTTCCAGCAGAGTGGGTGTGTTTTGCAGCAGGGGGAGTGTTTTCCAGCTGGGTGGGCGTGTTTTTCCAGCAGGATGGGTGTGTTTACCAGCAGGGTGTTTGTGATTTTCCAGCAGGTAGGCTGTGTTTTCCAGCAAGGTGGGTGTGTTTTCCAGCAAGGTGGGTGTGTTTTCCAGCAGGGTGGGAGTGTTTTTCCAGCAGGGTGGGTGTGTTTTCCAGCAGGGTGGGTGTATTTCCAGCAGGGGGCTGCGTTTTCCAGCAGGGTGGGCGTGTTTTCCAGCAGGGTGGGCGTGTTTTCCAGCAGTGGGAATGTTCTTTTCCAGCAGTGTGGGTGTGTTTTCCAACAGGGTGGGTGTGTTTTCTGCAGGGTAGGTGTGTTTTCCAGCAGGGTGGGTGTGTTTTCTAGCAGGAGGACTGTGTTTTCCAACAGGGTGGGCATGTTTTCCAGCAGGGGGACTGTGTTTTCCAGCAGAGTGGGTGTGTTTTCCAGCAGAGTAAGTGTGTTTTCCAGCAGGGTGGTTGTGTTTTCCAGCAGGAGGGCTTTGTTTAGCCGCAGGGTGTGTGTGTTTTCCAGCAGGGTGGATGTGTATTCCTGCAGCATGCGTGTGTTTACCAGCAAGGTCGGATTTGTTTCCAGCAGAGCGACAGTGTTTTCCTGCAGGCTGTGCTGTGTTATTCCAGCAGGGTGTGTGTGTTTCTCCAGCAGGGTGAGTTTGTATTTCCAGCAGTGTGGGTGTTTTCCAGCAGGGTTGATGTGTATTCCAGCAGGGTGGTGTGTTTTTTCAGCAGGAGGGTGTGTTTAACAGCAGGGTGGGTGCGTATTTCCAGCAGTGTGGGTGTTTTCCAGCAGGGTTGGTGTGTATTCCAGCAAGGGGTGTGTTTTCCAGGCAGAGTGGGTGTGTATTTAAAGCAGGGTACACTGTGTTTACCAGCAGGGTGTTTGTGAATTTCCAGCAGGGGGGCCGTGCTTTCCAGCACTGTGTGTGTGTGTGTGTTTTCCCACCAGGGTGGGTGTGGTTTTCCAGCAGAGTGGGTGTGTTTTGCAGCAGGGGGAGTGTTTTCCAGCTGGATGGGCGTGTTTTTCCAGCAGGATGGGTGTGTTTACCAGCAGGGTGTTTGTGATTTTCCAGCAGGTAGGCTGTGTTTTCCAGCAAGGTGGGTGTGTTTTCCAGCAAGGTGGGTGTGTTTTCCAGCAGGGTGGGAGTGTTTTTCCAGCAGGGTGGGTGTGTTTTCCAGCAGGGTGGGCGTGTTTTTCCAGCAAGGTGGGTGTGTTTTCCAGCAGGGTGGGCGTGTTTTTACAGCAGGGTGGGTGTGTTTTCCAGCAGAGTGGGTGTGTTTTCCCACCAGGGTGGATGTGTTTTCCATCAGGGTGGATATGGTTTTACAGCAGGGTGGGTGTGTTTTCCAGCAGAGTGGGTGTGTTTTCCCACCAGGGTGGATGTGTTTTCCATCAGGGTGGATGTGGTTTTACAGCAGGGTGTGTGTGTTTTCCAGCACAGTCGGTCTGTTTTCCAACAGGTTGGGTGTGTTTTTCCAGCTGGATCGGTGTTTTTTCCAGCAGAGTGGTGTGATTTCCAGCAGGGAGGGTGTGCTTTCAAGTAGTGTGGGTGTAATTTCCAGCATGGTGGATTGTGCTTTTCCAGCAGGCTATACTGTGTTTTCTAGCAGGGTGTGTGTGTTTTCCAGCAGAGTGGTGTGTTTTCCAGCAGTGTGGGTGTGTTTTCCAGCAGGGTGGGTGCGTTTTCCAGCAGGGGGCTGCGTTTTCCAGCAGTATGGTGTGTTTTCCAGCAGGGTGGGTGTGTTTTCCCAGCAGGGATGCGTGTATTTCCAACAGGGTTTATGTGTTTTCCTCGCAGGGGGGCTGTGTTTTCTAACAGGGTGGGCGTGTTTTTCCAGCAGGGTGTGTGTGTGTTTTCCAGCACAGTCGGTGTGTTTTCCACCAGGGTGGGAGTGTTTTTCCAGCAGGGTCGGTGTGTTTTCCAGCAGAGTGGTGTGTTTTCCAGCAGGGTGGTGTGTTTTCCAGCAGGGTGGGTGTGTTTTTCCAGCATGGTGTGTGTGTTTTCCAGCAGGGTGGGTGTGTTTTCCAGCAGGATGGGTGTGTTTTCCAGCAGGAGTGGTGTGTTTTCCAGCATCGTGGGTGTGTTTTCCAGCAGGGTGGGTGTGTTTTCCAGCAGGGTGGGTGTGGTTTCCCGCAGGGGGTGTGTTTTCCAGCAGGGTGGGTGTGCTTTCCAGCAGGGTGGGTGTGTTTTCCAGCATGGTGGGTGTGCTTTCCAGCAGGATGGGTGTGTTTTCCAGCAGAGATGGTGTGTTTTCCAGCAGGATGGGTGTGTTTTCCCGCAGGGTGGGTGTGTTTTCCAGCAGGGAGGCTCTGTGTTTTCAGCAGGATGGGAGTGTTTTCCAGCTGGGTGGGTGTGTTTTCCCGCAGGGGATGTGTTTTCCCGCAGGGTGGGTGTGTTTTCCCGCCGGGGTTGTGCTTTCCAGCAGGGTGGGTGTGTTTTCCCGCAGGTTGTGTGTTTTCCAGCAGGGTGGGTGTGTTTTACCGCAGGGTGGGTGTGTTTTCCCGCAGAGGGTATGTTTTCCCGCTGGGTGGGTGTGTTTTCCAGCAGGATGGGTGTGTTTTCCAGCAGAGACGGTGTGTTTTCCAGCAGGATGGGTGTGTTTTCCAGCAGGGTAGGCGTGTTTTTCAGCAGATTCGGTATGTTTTCCAGCAGGGTGGGTGTGTTTTCCGGCAGGGGGTGTGTTTTCCCGCAGGGTGGGTGTGTTATCCCGGAGGGTGGGTGTGTTTTCCCGCAGGTTGTGTGTTTTCCAGCAGGGTGGGTGTGTTTTCCCGCAGGGTGGGTGTGTTTTCCCGCTGGTGGTATGTTTTCCCGCTGGGTGGGTGTGTTTTCCAGCAGAATGGGTGTGTTTTCCAGCAGAGACGGTGTGTTTTCCAGCAGGATGGGTGTGTTTTCCAGCAGGGTGGGTGTGTTTTCCCGCAGGGTGGGTGTGTTATCCCGGATGGTGGGTGTGTTTTCCAGCAGAGTGGGCGTGTTTTCCCGCAGGGTTGGTGTGTTTTCCAGCAGAGACGGTGTGTTTTCCCGCAGGGTGGGTGTGTATTCCAGCAGAGTCGGTGTGTTTTCCCGCAGAGTCGGTGTGTTTTCCCGCAGGGTGGGTGTGTTTTCCCGCAGGTTGGGTGTGTTTTCCGGCAGGGGGTGTGTTTTCCCGCAGGGTAGGTGTGTTTTCCCGCAGGGGGTGTGTCCTGTGTTTTGGGAATTTCGCTAACAGCACATTTGGATTTGGGAATGTCTGGGCGGCTCCTCTCCTTCCTGATTTCTCTGATTCTCTCTTTACCTGCGGGATGTGCCGATCCCGGTTTCCAGCCGCAGTCTGCAGCGGGATTGGGTATCCGGCGGCTCATTCCCGATCCTGGACCTGAAGATCCAGGAAAAATCCCGCGGATCCCGAGCAGCTCCCAGTCCGGACTAACCCTGCAGATTCCCAATCCCAACACTGGGAAAGGTAGGAGTAATTCCGGCATCCACACTGCACGGTGCCAGGGATAAGGGATTGACTGGGATAAGGGATTGACTGGGATAAGTGATTGTTTCTGGGATATGGGATTGATTCTGGGATAAGGGATTGACTGGGATAAGGGATTGATTCTGGGATAAGGGATTGACTCTGGGATAAGGGACTGACTCTGGGATAAGTGATTGTTTCTGGAATAACGGAGCGACTGGGATAAGGGATTGATTCTGGGATAAGGAATTGACTGGGATAAGGGATTGATTCTGGGATAAGGAATTGACTGGGATAAGGGATTGACTGGGATAAGGAAGTTATTCTGGAATGAGGGATTGATTCTGGGATAAAGTGATTCTGGGATAAGGGATTGGCTGGGATAAGGGATTGATTCTGGGTTAAGGGATTGACTGGGATAAGGGATTGGCTGGGATAAGGGATTGATTCTGGGTTAAGGGATTGACTGGGATAAGGGATTGACTGGGATAAGGGATTGATTCTGGGATAAGGGATTGATTCTGGGATAAGGAAGTGACTCTGGGATAAGGGATTGACTGGGATAAGGGATTGATTCTCGGATAAGGAAGTGATTCTGGGATAAGGGATTGACTGGGATAACGAAGTGACTCTGGGATAACGGAGCGACTGGGATAAGGGATTGACTGGGATAAGGGATAGACTCCAGGATAAGGGATTGATTCTGGGATAAGGGATTTACTGGGTTAAGGAAGTGATTCTGGGATAACGGAGCGACTGGGATAAGGGATTGACTGGGATAAGGGATTGGCTGGGATAAGGGATTGATTCTGGGATAAGGGATTGACTGGGATAAGGGAGTGATCTGGGATAAGGGATTGATTCTGGGATAAGGGATTGACTGGGATAAGGGATTGATTCTGGGATAAGGGATTGACTGGGATAAGGGATTGATTCTGGGATAAGGGATTGACTGGGATAAGGGAATGATTCTGGGATAAGGGATTGACTGAGATAAGGGATTGATTCTGGGATAAGGGATTGACTGGGATAAGGGATTGATTCTGGGATAAGGGATTGACTGGGATAAGGGATTGATTCTGGGATAAGGGATTGATTCTGGGATAAGGGATTGACTGGGATAAGGGATTGATTCTGGGATAAGGGATTGATTCTGGGATAAGGGATTGATTCTGGGATAACGGAGCGACTGGGATAAGGGGTTGACTGGGATAAGGGATTGATTCTGGGATAACGGAGCGACTGGGATAAGGGGTTGACTGGGATAAGGGATTGATTCTGGGATAAGGGATTGTTTCTGGGATAAGGAAGTGATTCTGGGATAAGGGATTGACTGGGATAAGGGATTGATTCTGGGATAACGGAGCGACTGGGATAAGGGGTTGACTGGGATAAGGGATTGATTCTGGGATAAGGGATTTACTGGGATAAGGAAGTGATTCTGGGATAAGGGAGCGACTGGGATAAGGGGTTGACTGGGATAAGGGATTGACTGGGATACGGGATTGATTCTGGGATACGGGATTGATTCTGGGATAAGGGATTGACTGGGATAAGGGATTGACTGGGATAAGGGATTGACTCTGGGTTAAGGGATTGATTCTGGGATAAGGGATTGACTGGGATAAGGGATTGACTGGGATAAGGGGTTGACTGGGATAAGGGATAGACTCCAGGATAAGGGATTGATTCTGGGATAAGGGAGTGACTCTGGGATAAGGGATTGATTCTGGGATAAGGGATTGACTGGGATAAGGGATTGACTGGGATAAGGGATTGACTGGGATACGGGATTGATTCTGGGATACGGGATTGATTCTGGGATAAGGGATTGACTGGGATAAGGGATTGATTCTGGGATAAGGGATTGACTGGGATAAGGGATTGATTCTGGGATAAGGGATTGACTGGGATAAGGGATTGACTGGGATACGGGACTGATTCTGGGATACGGGATTGATTCTGGGATAAGGGATTGACTGGGATAAGGGATTGATTCTGGGATAAGGGATTGACTGGGATAAGGGATTGATTCTGGGATAACGGAGCGACTGGGATAAGGGATTGACTGGGATAAGGGATTGATTCTGGTATAAGGGATTGACTGGGATAGGGAAGTGATTCTGGAATGAGGGATTGATTCTGGGAAAAGGAAGTGATTCTGGGATAAGGGATTGACTGGGATAAGGGATTGAGTCTGGGATAAGGGATTGACTGGGAAAGGGGATTAACTGGGATAAAGGATTGACTCCAGGATAAGGGATTGGTTCTGGGATAAGGGATTGACTGGGATAAGGGATTGATTCTGGGATAAGGGATTGACTGGGATAAGGGATTGATTCTGGGATAAGGGATTGACTGGGATAATGGATTGATTCTGGGATAAGGGATTGACTGGGATAAGGGATTGATTCTGGGATAGTGGATTGACTGGGATACGGGATTGACTGGGATAAGGGGTTGACTCCAGGATAAGGGATTGGCTCTGGGATAAGGGATTGACTGGGATAAGAGATTGATTCTGGGATAAGGGATTGACTGGGATAAGGGATTGATTCTGAAGTAGGGGATTGATTCTGGAATAAGGGAGTGATTCTGGGATAAGGGATTGACTGGGATAAGGGATTGACTGGGATAAGGGATTGATTCTGGGATAAGGGATTGAGTCTGGGATAAGGAAGTGACTCTGGGATAAGGGATTGACTGGGATAAGCGATTGACTGGGATAAGGGATTGATTCTGGGATAAGGGATTGATTCTGGGATAAGGAAGTGATTCTGTGATAAGGGATTGCCTGGGATAAGGGATTGACTGGGATAAGGGATTGATTCTGGGATAAGGGATTAACGGGGATAAAGGATTGATTCTGGGATAAGGGATTGACTGGGATAATGGATTGACTCTGGGATAAGGGATTGACTGGGATAAGGGATTGACTGGGATAAGGGGTTGACTCCAGGATAAGGGATTGGCTGAGATAAGGGATTGACTGGGATAAGGGATTGAGTCTGGGATAAGGGATTGAGTCTGGGATAAGGGATTGACTGGGAAAGGGGATTAACTGGGATAAGGGATTGACTCCAGGATAAGGGATTGATTCTGGGATAAGGGATTGACTGGGATAAGAGATTGATACTGGGATAAGGGATTGACTGGGATACGGGATTGACTGGGATAAGGGGTTGACTCCAGGATAAGGGATTGGCTGAGATAAGGGATTGACTGGGATAAGGGATTGATTCTGGGATAAGGGATTGACTGGGATAAAGGATTGACTGGGATAAGGGATTGACTGGGATAAGGGATTGATTCTGGGATAAGGGATGGACTGGGATAAGGGATTGACTCTGGGATAAGGGATTGACTGGGATAAGAGATTGACTCTGGGATAAGGGATTGACTGGGATAAGGGATTGATTCTGAAGTAGGGGATTGATTCTGGAATAAGGTAGTGATTCTGGGATAAGGGATTGACTGGGATAGGGAAGTGATTCTGGAATGAGGGATTGATTCTGGGATAAGGGATTGACTGGGATAGGGAAGTGATTCTGGAATGAGGGATTGATTCTGGGATAAGGAAGTGATTCTGTGATAAGGGATTGACTGGGATAAGGGATTGACTGGGATAAGGGATTGACTGGGGCAAGGGATTGATTCTGGGATAAGGAAGTGATTCTGGGACAAGGGATTGACTGGGATAAGGAAGTGACTCTGGGATAAGGAATTGACTGGGATAAGCGATTGACTGGGATAAGCGATTGACTGGGATAAGGAAGTGATTCTGGGATAACCGGGCGATTGGGATAAGGGATTTTTTCTGGGATAAGGAAGTGATTCTGGGATAACCGAGCGACTGGGATAAGGGATTGTTTCTGGGATAAGGAAGTGATTCTGGGATAACCGAGCGACTGGGATAAGGGATTGTTTCTGGGATAAGGAAGTGATTCTGGGATAAGGGATTGACTGGGATAAGGGATTGACTGGGATAAGGGATTGATTCTGGGATAAGTGATTGACTGGGATAAGGGATTGACTGGGATAAGGAAGTGATTCTGGGATAACGGAGCGACTGTGATAAGGGATTGACTGAGATAAGGGATTGATTCTGGGATAAGGGATTGACTGGGATAAGGGATTGATTCTGGGATAAGGGATTGACTGGGATAAGGGATTGACTGGGATCAGGGATTGACTGGGATAAGGGATTGATTCTGGGATAAGGGATTGACTGGGATAAGGGATTGATTCTGGGATGAGGGATTGACTTTGATAAGGGATTGATTCTGGGATAAGGGATTGACTGGGATAAGGGATTGACTGGGAAAAGAGATTGATACTGGGATAAGGGATTGACTCTGGGATAAGGGATTGACTGGGATAAGGGGTTGACTCCAGAATAAGGGATTGGCTCTGGGATAAGGGATTGACTGGGATAAGGGAATGATTCTGGGATAAGGGATTGACTGGGACAAGGGATTGATTCTGGGATAAGCGATTGACTGGGACAAGGGATTGATTCTGGGATAAGGGATTGACTGGGACAAGGGATTGAATCTGGGATAAGGAATTGATTCTGGGATAAGCGATTGACTGGGACAAGGGATTGATTCTGGGATAAGGGATTGACTGGGATAAGGAATTGATTCTGGGATAAGGAATTGATTCTGGGATGCAGGATTGACTGGCATAAGGGATTGATTTTTCCAGCAGAGTTGGTGTGTTTTTCCCACAGGGTGGGTATGTTTTCCAGCAGCGCGGCGTGTTTTCCAGCAGGGTGGGTGTGTTTTCCAGCAGGGTGGGTGTGTTTTCCAGCAGGGTGGGTGTGTTTTCCAGCAGGGGGTGTGTTTATCCAGCAGGGGGTGTGTTTATCCAGCAGGGTGGGTGTGTTTTTCCAGCAGGGGGTGTGTTTTCCAGCAGGGTGGGTGTTGTTCCAGCAGAGTGGGTGTGTTTTCCAGCAGGATGGGTGTGTTTTCCAGCACGGGGTGTGTTTATCCAGCAGGGTGGGTGTGTTTTTCCAGCATGGGGTGTGTTTCCCAGCTGGATGGGTGTGTTTTCCAGCAGGGTGGGTGTGTTTTCCAGCAGGGTGGGTGGGTTTTCCCGCAGGGTGGGTGTGTTTTCTGGCAGGGGGTTTGTTTTCCAGCAGGGTGGGTGTGTTTTCCTGCAGGGGGTGTGTTTTCCAGCAGGGTGGGTGGTTTTCCAGCAGAGTGGGTGTGTTTTCTAGCTGGATGGGTGTGTTTCCCAGCTGGATGGGTGTGTTTTCCAGCAGGGTGGATGTGTTTTCCAGCAGGGTGGGTGTGTTTTCCCGCAGGGTGGGTGTGTTTTCCAGCAGGGGGTGTGTTTATCCAGCATGGTGGGTGTGTTTATCCAGCAGGTGGGGTGTTTTCCAGCAGGGTGGGTGGTTTTCCAGCAGAGTGGGTGTGTTTTCCAGCAGGGTGGGTGTGTTTCCCAGCTGGATGGGTGTGTTTTCCAGCAGGGTGGGTGTGCTTTCCAGCAGGGTGGGTGTGTTTTCCCGCAGGGTGTGTGTGTTTTCCGGCAGGGGGTTTGTTTTCGCGCAGGGTGTGTGTGTTCATCCAGCAGGGTGGGTGTGTTTTCCCGCAGGGTGGGTGTGTTTTCCCGCAGGGTGGGTGTGTTTTCCGCCAGGGGGTTTGTTTTCGCGCAGGGTGGGTGTGTTTTCCGGCAGGGGGTGTGTCCTGTGTTTTGGGAATTTCGCTAACAGCACAGTGGGATTTGGGAATGTCTGGGCGGCTCCTCTCCTTCCTGGTTTCTCTGATTCTCTCTTTCCCTCCGGGATGTGCCGATCCCGGTTTCCAGCCGCAGTCTTCAGCGGGATTGGATATCCGGCGGGTCATTCCCGATCATGGATCTGAAGATCCAGGAAAGATCCCGCGGATCCCGAGCAGCTCCCAGTCCGGACTCACCCTGCAGATTCCCAATCCCAACACTGGGAAAGGTAGGAGTTATACCGGCATCCACACTGCACGGTGCCAGGGATAAGGGATTGACTCTGGGATAAGGAAGTGACTCTGGGATAAGGGATTGATTATGGGTTCAGGGATTGACTGGGATAGGGAAGTGATTCTGGAATGAGGGATTGATTCTGGGATAAGGGCTGACTGGGATAAGGGATTGATTCTGGAATAACGGAGCGACTGGGATAAGGGATTGACTGGGATAAGGGATTGATTCTGGGATAAGGGATTGATTCTGGGATAAGGGATTGACTGGGATTAGGGATTGACTGGGATAAGGGATTGATTCTGGGATAAGGGGTTGATTCTGGGATAAGGAAGTGACTCTGGGATAAGGGATTGATTCTGGGATAAGGGATTGACTGGGATAAGGGATTGACTGGGATACGGGATTGATTCTGGGATAAGGGATTGATTCTGGGATAAGGGATTGACAGGGATAGGCGATTGACTGGGATAAGGGATTGACTGGGATAAGGGATTGACTCTGGGATAAGGGATTGACTGGGAAAGGGGATTGACTGGGATAAGGGATTGACTGGGATAAGGGATTGATTCTGCGATAAGGGATTGACTGGGATAAGGGATTGACTGGAATAAGGGGTTGACTCCAGGATAAGGGATTGACTCTGGGATAAGGGATTGACTCTGGGATAAGGGATTGACTGGAATAAGGGGTTGACTCCAGGATAAGGGATTGACTCTGGGATAAGGGATTGACTGGGATAGGGGATTGACTGGAATAAGGGGTTGACTCTGGGATAAGGGATTGACTCCAGGATAAGGGATTGACTCTGGGATAAGGGATTGACTGGGATAGGGGATTGACTCCAGGATAAGGGATTGACTCTGGGATAAGGGATTGACTGGGATAAGGGATTGACTGGGATAGGGGATTGACTGGGAAAAGGTATTGACTGGGTTAAGGGATTGATTCTGGGATAAGGGATTGACTGGGATAGGGGATTGACTGGAATAAGGGATTGACTCTGGGATAAGGGATTGACTCCAGGATAAGGGATTGACTGGGATAGGGGATTGAATGGAATAAGGGATTGACTCTGGGATAAGGGATTGACTCCAGGATAAGGGATTGACTGGGATAGGGGATTGACTGGAATAAGGGATTGACTCCAGGATAAGGGATTGACTCTGGGATAATGGATTGACTGGGATAAGGGATTGACTGGGATAGGGGATTGACTGGGAAAAGGTATTGACTGGGTTAAGGGATTGATTCTGGGATAAGGGATTGACTGGAATAAGGTATTGACTGGGATAGGGGATTGACTGGGATAAGAGTTTGAGTCTGGAATAAGGGATTGACTGGGAAAGGGGATTGACTGGGATAAGGGATTGACTGGGATAAGGGGTTGACTCCAGGATAAGGGATTAACTCTGGGATAAGGGATTGACTGGGATAGGGGATTGACTGGGATAAGGGGTTGACTCCAGGATAAGGAATTGACTCTGGGATAAGGGATTGAATGGGATAGGGAATTGACTGGGATAAGGGATTGATTCTGGGATAAGGGATTGATTCTGGGATAAGGGATTGATTCTGGGATAAGGGATTGACTGGGATAATGGATTGATTCTGGGATAAGGGATTGACTGGGATAAAGGATTGATTCTGGTAAAAGGGATTGATTCTGGGATAAGGAAGTGACTCTGGGATAAGGGATTGATTCTGGGATAAGGGATTGACTGGGATAAAGGATTGATTCTGGTAAAAGGGATTGATTCTGGGATAAGGAAGTGACTCTGGGATAAGGGATTGATTCTGGGATAAGGGATTGACTGGGATACGGGATTGATTCTGGGATAAGGGATTGATTCTGGGATAAGGGATTGACAGGGATAGGGGATTGACTGGGATAAGGGATTGACTGGGATAAGGGATTGACTCTGGGATAAGGGATTGACAGGGATAGGGGATTGACTGGGATAAGGGATTGACTGGGATAAGGGATTGATTCTGGGATAAGGGATTGATTCTGGGATAAGGGATTGACAGGGATAGGGGATTGACTGGGATAAGGGATTGACTGGGATAAGGGATTGACTCTGGGATAAGGAAGTGACTCTGGGATAAGGGATTGATTATGGGTTCAGGGATTGACTGGGATAGGGAAGTGATTCTGGAATGAGGGATTGATTCTGGGATAAGGGCTGACTGGGATAAGGGATTGATTCTGGAATAACGGAGCGACTGGGATAAGGGATTGACTGGGATAAGGGATTGATTCTGGGATAAGGGATTGATTCTGGGATAAGGGATTGACTGGGATAAAGGATTGATTCTGGGATAAGGGATTGACTGGGATTAGGGATTGACTGGGATAAGGGATTGATTCTGGGATAAGGGATTGATTCTGGGATAAGGAAGTGACTCTGGGATAAGGGATTGATTCTGGGATAAGGGATTGACTGGGATAAGGGATTGACTGGGATACGGGATTGATTCTGGGATAAGGGATTGATTCTGGGATAAGGGATTGACAGGGATAGGGGATTGACTGGGATAAGGGATTGACTGGGATAAGGGATTGACTCTGGGATAAGGGATTGACTGGGAAAGGGGATTGACTGGGATAAGGGATTGACTGGGATAAGGGATTGATTCTGCGATAAGGGATTGACTGGGATAAGGGATTGACTGGAATAAGGGGTTGACTCCAGGATAAGGGATTGACTCTGGGATAAGGGATTGACTCTGGGATAAGGGATTGACTGGAATAAGGGGTTGACTCCAGGATAAGGGATTGACTCTGGGATAAGGGATTGACTCTGGGATAAGGGATTGACTGGGATAGGGGATTGACTGGAATAAGGGGTTGACTCTGGGATAAGGGATTGACTCCAGGATAAGGGATTGACTCTGGGATAAGGGATTGACTGGGATAGGGGATTGACTCCAGGATAAGGGATTGACTCTGGGATAAGGGATTGACTGGGATAAGGGATTGACTGGGATAGGGGATTGACTGGGAAAAGGTATTGACTGGGTTAAGGGATTGATTCTGGGATAAGGGATTGACTGGGATAGGGGATTGACTGGAATAAGGGATTGACTCTGGGATAAGGGATTGACTCCAGGATAAGGGATTGACTGGGATAGGGGATTGACTGGAATAACGGATTGACTCTGGGATAAGGGATTGACTCCAGGATAAGGGATTGACTGGGATAGGGGATTGACTGGAATAAGGGATTGACTCCAGGATAAGGGATTGACTCTGGGATAAGGGATTGACTGGGATAAGGGATTGACTGGGATAGGGGATTGACTGGGAAAAGGTATTGACTGGGTTAAGGGATTGATTCTGGGATAAGGGATTGACTGGAATAAGGGATTGACTGGGATAGGGGATTGACTCGGATAAGAGATTGAGTCTGGAATAAGGGATTGACTGGGAAAGGGGATTGACTGGGATAAGGGATTGACTGGGATAAGGGGTTGACTCCAGGATAAGGGATTAACTCTGGGATAAGGGATTGACTGGGATAGGGGATTGACTGGGATAAGGGGTTGACTCCAGGATAAGGAATTGACTCTGGGATAAGGGATTGAATGGGATAGGGAATTGACTGGGATAAGGGATTGATTCTGGGATAAGGGATTGATTCTGGGATAAGGGATTGACTGGGATAAGGGATTGATTCTGGGATAAGGGATTGATTCTGGGATAAGGGATTGACTGGGATAATGGATTGATTCTGGGATAAGGGATTGACTGGGATAAGGGATTGATTCTGGGATAAGGGATTGACTGGGATAAAGGATTGATTCTGGTAAAAGGGATTGATTCTGGGATAAGGAAGTGACTCTGGGATAAGGGATTGATTCTGGGATAAGGGATTGACTGGGATAAGGGATTGACTGGGATACGGGATTGATTCTGGGATAAGGGATTGATTCTGGGATAAGGGATTGACAGGGATAGGGGATTGACTGGGATAAGGGATTGACTGGGATAAGGGATTGACTCTGGGATAAGGGATTGACAGGGATAGGGGATTGACTGGGATAAGGGATTGACTGGGATAAGGGATTGATTCTGGGATAAGGGAATGATTCTGGGATAAGGGATTGACAGGGATAGGGGATTGACTGGGATAAGGGATTGACTGGGATAAGGGATTGACTCTGGGATAAGGGATTGACAGGGATAGGGGATTGACTGGGATAAGGGATTGACTGGGATAAGGGATTGACTGGGATAGGGGATTGACTGGGATAAGGGATTGACTGGGATAAGGGATTGACTGGGATAGGGGATTGACTGGGATAAGGGATTGACTGGGATAAGGGATTGACTGGGATAAGGGATTGATTCTGCGATAAGGGATTGACTGGGATAAGGGATTGACTGGAATAAGGGGTTGACTCCAGGATAAGGGATTGACTCTGGGATAAGGGATTGACTCTGGGATAAGGGATTGACTGGAATAAGGGGTTGACTCCAGGATAAGGGATTGACTCTGGGATAAGGGATTGACTCTGGGATAAGGGATTGACTGGGATAGGGGATTGACTGGAATAAGGGGTTGACTCTGGGATAAAGGATTGACTCCAGGATAAGGGATTGACTCTGGGATAAGGGATTGACTGGGATAGGGGATTGACTCCAGGATAAGGGATTGACTCTGGGATAAGGGATTGACTGGGATAAGGGATTGACTGGGATAGGGGATTGACTGGGAAAAGGTATTGACTGGGTTAAGGGATTGATTCTGGGATAAGGGATTGACTGGGATAGGGGATTGACTGGAATAAGGGATTGACTCTGGGATAAGGGATTGACTCCAGGATAAGGGATTGACTGGGATAGGGGATTGACTGGAATAAGGGATTGACTCTGGGATAAGGGATTGACTCTGGGATAAGGGATTGACTGGGATAAGGGATTGACTGGGATAGGGGATTGACTGGGAAAAGGTATTGACTGGGTTAAGGGATTGATTCTGGGATAAGGGATTGACTGGAATAAGGGATTGACTGAGATAGGGGATTGACTGGGTTAAGGGATTGATTCTGGGATAAGGGATTGACTGGGATAAGAGATTGAGTCTGGAATAAGGGATTGACTGGGAAAGGGGATTGACTGGGATAAGGGATTGACTGGGATAAGGGGTTGACTCCAGGATAAGGGATTAACTCTGGGATAAGGGATTGACTGGGATAGGGGATTGACTGGGATAAGGGGTTGACTCCAGGATAAGGAATTGACTCTGGGATAAGGGATTGAATGGGATAGGGAATTGACTGGGATAAGGGATTGATTCTGGGATAAGGGATTGACTGGGATCGGGGATTGAATCTGGGATAAGGAATTGATTCTGGGATAAGGGATTGATTCTGGGATGCAGGATTAACTGGCATAAGGGATTGATTGTTCCAGCAGAGTTGGTGTGTTTTTCCCACAGGGTGGGTATGTTTTCCAGCAGGGTGGGTGTGTTTTCCAGCAGGGTGGGTGTGGTTTCCAGCAGGGTGGGTGTGTTTTCCAGCAGGGGGGGTGTTTATCCAGCAGGGTGGGTGTGGTTTTCCAGCAGGGTGTGTGTTTTCCAGCAGGGTGCGTGTGTTTTCCAGCAGTGTGGATGTGTTTTCCAGCAGTGACGGTGCGATTTCCCGCAGGTTGGGGGGGTTTATCCACCAAGGTGGGTGTGTTTTTCCAGCAGATTGGTGTGTTTTCCAGCAGGGTGGGTGTGTTTTCCAGCAGGGTGGGTGTGTTTTCCAGCAGGCTGGACTGTGTTTTCCAGCAGGTGGGTGTGTTTATCCAGCAGAGTGGGTGTATATTTCAGCAGGGTGGGTGTGTTTATCCAGCAGGGTGGGTGTGTTTTCCAGCAGGGTGGGTGTGATTTTCCAGCAGATGGGGGTGTTTTCCAGCAGGGTGGGTGTGTTTTCCAGCAGGCTGGACAGTGTTTCCAGCAGGGTGGGTGTGTTATACAGCAGGTGGTTGTGTTTCCCAACAGCGTTGTTGTGTTTTTCCAGCAGGCTTGACTGTGTTTTCCAGCAGAGACTGTGTATTTATCCAGCAGGGGTGTGTGTTTTCCAGCTGGGTGGTGTTTTCCAGCAGCATGGGTGTGTTTTTCCAGCAGGGTGGGTGTGTTTTTCCAGCAGGGTGGGTGTGTTTTCCTGCAGAGTCTGTGTGTTTTCCCAGCAGAGGTTGTGTTTTCCAGCTGGGTGGTGTTTTTCCAGCAGAGTCGGTGTGTTTTCCAGCAGGTGGATGTGTTTTCCAGCAGAGTCGGTGTGTTTTTACAGCAGGGCTGGTGTGTTTTCCAGCTGGGTGGGTGTGTTTTCCAGCAGAGTCGGTGTGTTTTCCAGCAGGGCGGATGTGTTTTCCAGCAGGTGGGTGTGTTTTCCTGCAGAGTCGGTGTGTTTTCCAGCAGAGTCGGTGTGTTTTTCCAGCTGGGTGGGTGTGTTTTCCTGCAGAGTCGGTGTGTTTTCCTGCAGAGTCGGTGTGTTTTCCTGCAGAGCCGGTGTGTTTTTCCAGCAGGGTCGGTGTGTTTTCCAGCAGAGTCGGTGTGTTTTCCAGCAGAGTCGGTGTGTTTTCCTCAGAGTCGGTGTGTTTATCCATAACCCTTAATCCCTTTATTCTTCAAAAAACTATCTATCTTTATCTTAAAAATATTTAATGAAGGAGCCTCTACTGCTTCACTGGGCATGGAATTCCAGTTTCAGAACCTCTCCTCGTAATCAGCTCTGGAATTAACCTAGTGAATCTCCTCTGCACACCCTCCAGTGCCAGTACGTCCTTTCTCAAGTAAGGAGACCAAAACTGAACACAATACTCCAGGTGCAGCCTCACTAACACCCTATACAATTGCAGCATAACCTCCCTAGTCTTAAACTACATCCCTCGAGCAATGAAGGACAAAATTCCATTTGCCTTCTTAATCACCTGTTGCACCTATAAACCAACATTGTGCGACTCATGCACTAGCACACCCAGGTCTCTCTGCACAGCAGCATGTTTTAATATTTTATCATTTAAATAATAATCCCTTTTGCTGTTATTCCTACAAAAATGGATAACCTCACATTTGTCAACATTGTATTCCATCTGCCAGACCCTAGCCCATTCACTTAGCCTATCCAAATCCGTCTGCAGACTTCCAGTATCCTCTGCACTTTTTGCTTTACCACTTATCTTAGTGTCGTCTGCAAACTTGGACACATTGCCCTTGGTCCCCAACTCCAAATCATCTTTGTAAATTGTGAACAATTGTGGGCCCACACAAAAGGTTGCTGCATAAGATAAAGATGCATGGCATTAAGGGGAAAGTAGTAGCATGGATAGAGGATTGGTTAATTAATAGAAAGCAAAGAGTGGGGATTAATGGGTGTTTCTCTGGTTGGCAATCAGTAGCTAGTGGTGTCCCTCAGGGGTCAGTGTTGGGCCCACAATTGTTCACAATTTACATAGATGATTTGGAGTTGGGGACCAAGGGCAATGTGTCCAAGTTTGTAGATGTCACTAAGATAAGTGGTAAAGCAAAAAGTGCAGAGGATACTGGGAGTCTGCAGAGGGATTTGGATAGGCTAAGTGAATGGGCTAGGTTCTGGCAGATGGAATACAATGTTGACAAATGTGAGGTTATCCATTTTGGTAGGCATAACAGCAAAAGGGATTATTATTTAAATGATAAAATATTAAAACATGCTGCTGTGCAGAGAGACCTGGGTGTGCTAGTGCATGAGTCGCAAAAGGTTGATTTACAGGTGAAACAGGTGGTGATTAAGGTGAATGGAGTTTTATCCTTCATTGCTAGAATCAATTAGAGGGGTGCAGTGCTCTGACTGTGAGATGTGGCAGGTCCGGGAGGCTTCCAGCATCCTGGATGGCTTCATCTGCAGAAAGTGCACCCAACTGGAGCTCCTCACAGACCGCAAGGTTTGGTTGGAGCAGCAATTGGATGCACTTAGGAGTATGCAGGTGGCGGAAAGCGGCATAGATCGCAGTTATATAACTGTGGTCACACCCAAGGTGCAGGCAGAGAAATGGGTGACCATCAGAAAGGGCAGGCAGTCAGTGCAGGAATCCCCTGTGGTTGTCCCCCTCTCGAACAGCTTTGGATACTGTCGGGGGGGATAGCCTATCAGGGGAAAACAGCAGCAGCCAGAGCAGTGGCACCATGGCTGGCTCTGATGTTCAGAAGGGAGGGTCAAAGCGCAGAAGAGCAATAGTAATAGGGGACTCTATAGTCAGGGAACAGGTAGGCGCTTCTGTGGACGTGAAGGAGACTCCAGGATGGTATGTTGCCTCCCTGGTGCCAGGGTCCAGGATGTCTCTGAACAGGTAGAGGGCATCCTGAAGGGGAGGGCAAACAGACAGAGGTCGTGGTACATATTGGTCCTCACGACAAAGGCAGGAAGGGGCATGAGGTCCTGCAGCAGGAGTTCAGAGAGCTAGGCAGAAAGTTAAAAGACAGGACCTCTAGGGTTGTAATCTCGGGATTACGCCCTGTGCCACGTGCCAGTGAGGCTAGAAATAGGAAGATAGAGCAGCTAAACATGTGGCTAAACAGCTGGTGTAGGCGGGAGGGTTTCAGTTATCTCGACCACTGGGAGCTCTTCCGGGGCAGGTGTGATCTGCATAAGAAGGATGGGTTGCATCTAAACTGGAGAGGCATAAATATCTTGGCAACGAGGTTTGCTAGTGTCACACGGGAGGGTTTAAACTGGTCTGGCAGGGGAGTGGGCACGGGAGCAATAGTTCAGAAGGTGGAAGCATTGAGGGAGAACTAGGGAATAGGGCCAGTATGGCTCTGAGGAAGAGCAGACAGGGAGATGTTGCTGAAAACAGCAGGACTGGTGGCCTGAAGTGCATATGTTTTAATGCAAGAAGTATTACGGGTAAGGCAGATGAACTTAGAGCTTGGATTAATACTTGGAACTATGATGTTGTTGCCATTACAGAGACCTGGTTGAGGGAAGGGCAGGATTGGCAGCTAAACGTTCCAGGATTTAGATGTTTCAGGCGGGATAGAGGGGGATGTAAAAGGGGTGGCGGAGTTGCGCTACTGGTTAGGGAGGATATCACATCTGTACTGCGGGAGGGCACCTCAGAGGGCAGTGAGGCTATATGGGTAGAGATCAGGAATAAGAAGGGTGCAGTCACAATGTTGGGGGTTTACTACAGGCCCCCCAACAGACAGCGGGAGATAGAGGAGCAGATAGGTAGACAGATTTTGGAAAGGAGTAAAAGCAACAGGGTTGTTGTGATGGGAGACTTCAACTTCCCCAATATTGACTGGGACTCCCTTAGTGCTAGGGGCTTGGATGGGACAGAATTTATAAGGAGCATCCAGGAGGGCTTCTTAAACCAATATGTCGATAGTCCAACAAGGGAAGGGGCTGTAGTGGACCTGGTATTGGGGAATGAGCCCGGCCAGGTGGTAGATGTTTCAGTAGGGGAGCATTTCGGGAACAGTGACCACAATTCAGTAAGTTTTAAAGTGCTGGTGGACAAGGATAAGAGTGGTCCTAGGGTGAATGTGTTAAATTGGGGGAAGGCTAATTATAAAATATTAGGCGGGAACTGAAGAACAGAGATTGGGGGTGGATGTTTGAGGGTAAATCAACATCTAACATGTGGGAGGCTTTCAAATGTCAGTTGAAAGGAATTCAGGACCGGCATGTTCCTGTGAGGAAGAAGGATAAATACGGCAATTTTCGGGAACCTTGGATAACGAGAGATATTGTAGGCCTCGTCAAAAAGAAAAAGGAGGCATTTGTCAGGGCTAAAAGGCTGGGAACAGACGAAGCCTGTGTGGAATATAAGGAAAGTAGGAAGGAACTTAAGCAAGGAGTCAGGAGCGCTAGAAGGGGTCACGAAAAGTAATTGGCAAATAGGGTTAAGGAAAATCCCAAGGCTTATTACACAGACATAAAAAGCAAGAGGGTAGCCCAAGGGTTGGCCCACTGAAGGACAGGGGAGGGAACCCATATGTGGAGCCATATGAAATGGGCGAGGTACTAAATGAATACTTGAAATGAAATGAAATGAAAATCGCTTACTGTCACAAGTAGTCTCCAATGAAGTTACTCTGAAAAGCCTCTAGTCGCCACATTCCGGCACCTGTTCGGGGAGGCTGGTACGGGAATTGAACCGTGCTGCTGGCCTGCTTGGTCTGCTTTAAAAGCCAGCGATTTAGCCCAGTGTGCTAAACCAGCCCCACTAATACTTTGCACCAGTATTCACCAACGAGAAGGAATTGGTGGATGTTGAGTCTGGAGAAGGGTGTGTATTTATCTGGGTCACATTGAGATCCAAAAGGACGAGGTGTTGGGCGTCCTGAAAAATATTAAGGTGGATAAGTCCCCAGGGCCTGATGAGATCTACCCCAGAATACTGAAGGAGGCTGGAGAGGAAATTGCTGAGGCCTTGACAGAAATCTTTGGATCCTCACTGTCTTCAGGTGATGCCCAGGATGACTGGAGAATAGCCAATGTTGTTCCTCTGTTTAAGAAGGGTAGCAAGGATAATCTAGGGAACTACAGGCCGGTGAGCCTTACTTCAGTGGTAGGGAAATTACTGGAGAGAATTCTTTGAGAGAGGATCTACTCCCACTTGGAAGCAAGTGGACGTATCAGCGAGAGGCAGCACGGTTTTATGAAGGGGAGGTTGTGTCTCTCGAACTTGATAAAGGTTTTCGAGGAGGTCACTAAGATGATTGATGCAGGTAGGGCAGTGGATGTTGTCTATATGGACTTCAGTAAGGCCTTTGACAAGGTCCCTCATGGTAGACTGGTACAAAAGGTGAAGTCACACGGGATCAGGGGTGAGCTGGCAAGATGGATACAGAACTGACTAGGTCATAGAAGGCAGAGAGTAGCAATGGAAGGATGCTTTTCTAATTGGAGGGCTGTGACCAGTGGTGTTCCACAGGGATCAGTGCTGGGACCTTTGCTCTTTGTAGTATATATAAATAATTTGGAGGAAAATGTAACTGGTCTGATTAGTAAGTTTGCAGACGACACAAAGGTTGGTGGAATTGCGGATAGCGATGAGGACTGTCAGAGGATACAGCAGGATTTAGATTGTTTGGAGACTTGGGCGGAGAGATGGCAGATGGAGTTTAATCCGGACAAATGTGAGGTAATGCATTTTGGAAGGTCTAATGCAGGTCGGGAATATACAGTGAATGGTAGAACCCTCAAGAGTATTGAAAGTCAGAGAGATCGAGGAGTGCAGGTCCACAGGTCACTGAAAGGGGCAACACAGGTGGAGAAGGTAGTCAAGAAGGCATACGGCATGCTTGCCTTCATTGGCCGGGGCATTGAGTATAAGAATTGGCAAGTCATGTTGCAGTTGTATAGAACCTTAGTTAGGCCACACTTGGAGTATAGTGTTAAATTCTGGACGCCACACTACCAGAAGGATGTGGAGGCTTTAGAGAGGATGCAGAAGAGATTTACCAGGATGTTGCCTGGTATGGAGGGCATTAACTACGAGGAGAGGTTGAATAAACTCGGTTTGTTCTCACTGGAACGAAGGAGGTTGAGGGGCGACCTGATAGAGGTATACAAAATTATGAGGGGCATAGACAGAGTGGATAGTCAGAGGCTTTTCCCCAGGGTAGAGGGGTCAATTACTAGGGGGCATAGGTTTAAGGTGAGAGGGGCAAGGTTTAGAGTAGATGTACGAGGCAAGTTTTTCACACAGAGGGTAGTGGTTGCCTGGAACCCGTTGCCGGAGGAGGTGGTGGAAGCTTGGACAATAGGTGGATTGGCCATGATAAATTGCCCTTAGTGTCCAAAATTGCCCTTAGTGTTGGGTGGGGTTACTGGGTTATGGGTATAGGGTGGAGGTGTTGACCTTGGGTAGGGTGCTCTTTCCAAGAGCCGGTGCAGACTCGATGGGCCGAATGGCCTCCTTCTGCACTGTAAATTCTATAATATTCTATTATAGTGACGTTTAAGGGGCATCTTGACAAATACATGAATAGGATGGGAATAGAGGGATACGGACCCCAGAAGTGTAGAAGATTGTAGTTTAGTCAGGCAGCGTGGTCGGCACGGGCTTGGAGGGCTGAAGGGCCTGTTCCTGTGCTGTACATTTCTTTGTTCTTTATTCTCTTTGAGGGATGGAATTTAAGACTGGGGAGGTTATGCTGAAACTGTATAAGGTGTTGGTGAGGCCACATAGCACATAGAACGATACAGCGCAGTACAGGCCCTTCGGCCCACGAGGTTGCACCGAAACAAAAGCCATCTAACCTACACTATGCCATTATCATCCATATGTTTATCCAATAAACTTTTAAAAGCCCTCAATGTTGGCGAGTTCACTACTGTTGCAGGTAGGGCATTCCACGGCCTCACTACGCTTTGCGTAAAGAATCTACCTCTGACCTCTGTCCTATATCTATTACCCCTCAGTTGAAAGCTATGTCCCCTCGTGCCAGCCATATCCATCTGCGGGAGAAGGCTCTCACTGTCCACCCTATCTAACCCCCTCATCATTTTGTATGCCTCTATTAAGTCTCCTCTTAACCTTCTTCTCTCCAATGAAAACAACCTCAAGTCCATCAGCCTTTCCTCATAAGATTTTCCCTCCATACCAGGCAACATCCTGGTAAATCTCCTCTGCACCCGCTCCAAAGCCTCCACGTCCTTCCTATAATGCGGTGACCAGAACTGTACGCAATACTCCAAATGCGGCCGTACCAGAGTTTTGTACAGCTGCAACATGACCTCCTGACTCCGGAACTCAATCCCTCTACCAATAAAGGCCAACACTCCATAGGCCTTCTTCACAACCCTATCAACCTGGGTGGCAACTTTCAGGGATCTATGTACATGGACACCTAGATCCCTCTGCTCATCCACACTTCCAAGAACTTTACCATTAGCCAAATATTCCGCATTCCTGTTATTCCTTCCAAAGTGAATCGCCTCACACTTCTCTACATTAAACTCCATTTGCCACCTCTCAGCCCAGCTCTGCAGCTTATCTATGTCCCTCTGTAACCTGCAACATCCTTCCGCACTGTCGACAACTCCACCGACTTTAGTGTCGTCTGCAAATTTACTCACCCACCCTTCTGCGCCTTCCTCTAGGTCATTGATAAAAATGACAAACAGCAACAGCCCCAGAACAGATCCTTGTGGTACTCCACTTGTGACTGTACTCCATTCTGAACATTTCCCATCAACCACCACCCTCTGTCTTCTTTCAGCTAGCCAATTTCTGATCCACATCTCTAAATCTCCCTCAATCCCCAGCCTTCGTATTTTCTGCAATAGCCTACCGTGGGGAACCTTATCAAACGCTTTACTGAAATCCATATACACCACATCAACTGCTCTACCCTCGTCTACCTGTTCAGTCACCTTCTCAAAGAACTCAATAAGGTTTGTGAGGCATGACCTACCCTTCACAAAGCCATGCTGACTATCCCTGATCATATTATTCCTATCTAGATGATTATAAATCTTGTCTCCTATAATCCCCTCCAAGACTTTACCCACTACAGACGTGAGGCTCACCGGTCTATAGTTGCCGGGGTTGTCTCTGCTCCCCTTTTTGAACAAAGAGACCACATTTGCTGTCCTCCAGTCCTCTGGCACTATTCCTGTAGCCAATGATGACATAAAAATCAAAGCCAAAGGTCCAGCAATCTCTTCCCTGGCCTCCCAGAGAACTCTAGGATAAATCCCATCAGGCCCCAGGGACTTATCTATTTTCAGCCTGTCCAGAATTGCCAACACCTCTTCCCTACGTACCTCAATGCCATCTATTCTATTAGCCTGGGGCTCAGCATTCTCCTCCACAACATTATCTTTTTCCTGAGTGAATATTGACAAAAAATATTCATTTAGTATCTCGCCTATCTCTTCAGACTCCACACACAACTTCCCATCCCTGTCCTTGACTGGTCCTACTCTTTCCCTAGTCATTCGCTTATTCCTGACATACCTATAGAAAGCTTTTGGGTTTTCCTTGATCCTACCTGCCAAATACTTCTCATGTCCCCTCCTAGCTTGACTTACCTCTCTCTTTAGATCCTTCCTCGCTACCTTGTAACTATCCATCACCCCAACTGAAACTTCACACCTCATCTTCACATCGGCCTCCTTCTTCCTCTTAACAAGAGATTCCACTTCTTTGGTAAACCACGGTTCCCTCGCTCTACGCCTTCCTCCCTGCCTGACCGGTACGTACTTATCAAGAACACGCAGTAGCTGATCCTTGAACAAGCTCCACTTATCCAGTGTGCCCAACACTTGCAGCCTACTTCTCCAACCTATCCCCCCCAAGTCATGTCTAATGGCATCATAATTGCCCTTCTCCCAGCTATAACTCTTGCCCTGCGATGTATACTTATCCCTTTCCATCATTAACGTAAACGTCACCGAATTGTGGTCACTGTCCCCAAAGTGCTCTCCTACCTCCAAATCCAACACCTGGCCTGGTTCATTACCCAAAACCAAATCCAACGTGGCCTCGCCTCTTGCTGGCCTGTCAACATATTGTGTCAGGAAACCCTCCTGCACACACTGTACAAAAAACGACCCATCTAATGTACTCGAACTATATCTTTTCCAGTCAATATTTGGAAAGTTAAAGTCTCCCATAATAACTACCCTGTTACTTTCGCTCATATCCAGAATCATCTTCGCCATCCTTTCCTCTACATCAGACGACACAAAGGTTGGTGGAATTGCGGATAGCGATGAGGACTGTCTGAGGATACAGCAGGATTTAGATTGTCTGGAGACTTGGGCGGAGAGATGGCAGATGGAGTTTAACCTGGACAAATGTGAGGTAATGCATTTTGGAAGGGCTAATGCAGGTAGGGAATATACAGTGAATGGTAGAACCCTCAAGAGTATTCAAAGTCAAAGAGATCTAGGAGTACAGGTCCACAGATCACTGAAAGGGGCTACACAGGTGGAGAAGGTAGTCAAGAAGGCATACGGCATGCTTGCCTTCATTGGCCGGGGCATTGAGTATAAGAATTGGCAAGTCATGTTGCAGCTGTATAGAACCTTAGTTAGGCCACACTTGGAGTATAGTGTTCAATTCTGGTCGCCACACTACCAGAAGGATGTGGAGGCTTTAGAGAGGGTGCAGAAGAGATTTACCAGAATGTTGCCTGGTATGGAGGGCATAAGCTATGAGGAGCGATTGAATAAACTCGGTTTGTTCTCACTGGAACGAAGGAGGTTGAGGGGCGACCTGATAGAGGTATACAAAATTATGAGGGGCATAGACAGAGTGGATAGTCAGAGGCTTTTCCCCAGGGTAGAGGGGTCAATTACTAGGGGGCATAGGTTTAAGGTGAGAGGGGCAAAGTTTAGAGTAGATGTACGAGGCAAGTTTTTTACGCAGAGGGTAGTGGGTGCCTGGAACTCACTACCGGAGGAGGTAGTGGAGGCAGGGACGATAGGGACATTTAAGGGGCATCTTGACAAATATATGAATAGGATGGGAATAGAAGGATACGGACCCAGGAAGGGTAGAAGATTGTAGCTTAGTCGGGCAGTATGGTCGGCACGGGCTTGGAGGGCCGAAGGGCCTGTTCCTGTGCTGTACATTTCTTTGTATCCCTAGAACTATTTGGAGGCCTATAGAAGACTCCCAACAGGGTGACCTCTCCTTTCATGTTTCTAACGTCAGCCCATACTACCTCGAAAGATGAGTCCCCATCTAGCATCCTCTCCGCCACCGTAATACTGTTCTTGACTAGCAGCGCCACACCTCCCCCTCTTTTGTCTCCTTCTCTGAGCTTACTAAAACACCTAAACCCCGGAACCTGCAACATCCATTCCTGTCCCTGCTCTATCCATGTCTCCGAAATGGCCACAACATCGAAGTCCCAGGTACCAACCCATGCTGCCAGTTCCCCTACCTTATTTCGTATACTCCTGGCATTGAAGTAGACACACTTCAAACCACCTACCTGAACACTGGCCCCCTCCTGCGACGTCAAATTTGTGCTCCTGACCTCTATACTCTCATTCTCCCTTACCCTAAAACTACAATCCAGGTTCCCATGCCCCTGCTGCATTAGTTTAAACACCCCCAACGAGCACTAAAAAATCTCCCCCCCAGGATATTTGTGCCCCTCAGGTTCAGATGTAGACCATCCTGTCTGTAGAGGTCCCACCTTCCCCAGAAAGAGCCCCAGTTATCCAGAAATCTGAATCCCTCCCGCCTGCACCATCCCTGTAGCCACGTGTTTAATTGCTCTCTCTCCCTATTCCTCATCTCATTATCACGTGGCACGGGCAACAACCCAGAGATAACAACTCTGTTTGTTCTAGTTCTGAGCTTCCATCCTAGCTCCCTGAAAGCCTGCCTGACATCCTTGTCCCCTTTCCTACCTATGTCGTTAGTGCCAATGTGGACCACGACTTGGGGCTGCTCCCCCTCCCCCTTAAGGACCCGGAAAACACGATCCGAGACATCACGTACCCTTGCACCTGGGAGGCAACATACCAAACGTGAGTCTCTCACGCTCCCACAAAATCTCCTATCTGTGCCCCTGACTATCGAGTCCCCAATTACTAATGCTCTGCTCCTCTCACCCCTTCCCTTCTGAGCAACAGGGACAGACTCCGTGCCAAAGGTCCGTACCCCATGGCTTACCCCTGGTAAGTCCCCCTCCCCACAAGTATCCAAAGCGGTATACTTGTTTCTCAGGGGAACGACCGCAGGGGATCCCTGCACTGACTGCTTCTTCCCAGTCCCTCTTACAGTTACCCATCTATCTCCAATCTTTGGTGTAACTAATTCCCTGAAGCTGCTATCTATGACCCCCTCTGCCTCCCGAATGATCCGAAGTTCTTCCAACTCCAGCTCCAGTTCCCTAACTCGGTCTTGGAGGAGCTGGAGATGGCAGCACTTCCTGCAGGTAAAATCAGCAGGGACACTAACTGCATCCCTCACCTCAAACATCCTGCAGGAGGAACATTGCACTCCCTTCCCTGCCATCCCTCTAACTTTCTACCAAGATCTGGCTAACAACTAAATTACATTTAAAAAAAAATAATAATAGTAATAAAATATGGTACTTACCTCACACCAAAGGGTTTTATTATTAGGTTAGAGGAGGAGGGCGGGTGGGAAACACTACACGTGTAGTGTCTCGGGTTTCCTCTCCACCAGAATTTATTGGTGAGGGTCTTCCCAGAAGTCCGCGGGTCGAACTTCCTGTTCCCGCCTTAAACACTAAATCTTTTTTTAAAATCAGCAAAGAGGGACCGAAAACGGGACCAGGTAAGTGTTTACTTAAATACTCACCTACCAGCTGCCTCTGCGCTCCGCTCCCGCTGAAACTCCAAGATCTGCTCCTGTAAGGTAAGTTACTTTAAATTACAGTACATCTGGAGTATTGTGTTCAGTTTTGGTCTCCTTACTTGAGAAAGGACGTACTGGCACTGTAGGGTGTGCAGAGGAGATTCACTAGGTTAATCCCAGAGTTGAAGGGGTTGGATTACGAGGAGAGGTTGAGTAGACTGGGACTGTACTCGTTGGAATTTAGAAGGATGAGGGGGGATCTTATAGAAACATATAAGATTATGAAGGGAATAGATAGGATAGATGCGGGCAGGTTGTTTCCACTGGCGGGTGAAAGCAGAACTAGGGGGCATAGCCTCAAAATAAGGGGAAGTAGATTTAGGACTGAGTTTAGGAGGAACTTCTTCACCCAAAGGGTTGTGAATCTCTGGAATTCCTTGCCCAGTGAAGCAGTTGAGGCTCCTTCATTAAATGTTTTTAATATAAAGATAGATAGTTTTTTGAAGAATAAAGGGATTAAGGGTTATGGTGTTCGGGCCGGAAAGTGGAGCTGAGTCCACAAAAGATCAGCCATGATCTCATTGAATGGCGGAGCAGGCTCGAGGGGCCAGATGGCCTACTCCTGCTCCTAGTTATTATGTTCTTATGTAACTTTAACAAGACGTCCCAACTCCTGTGTTCAATATTCTGACCAATAAAACCTAGCATGCCGAATGCCTTCTTTACCACCCTGTCCACCTGCAACTCCACCTTCAAGGAGCGATGAACCTGTACCCCTAGATCTCTTTGTTCTGTAACTGTCCCCAACTCCCTTCCATTAATTGAGTAGGTCCTGGCCTGATTTGATCGACCAAAATGCATCACCTCACATTTATCTAAATTAAACTCCATCTGTCATTCGTCGGCCCACTGGCCTAATTGATCAAGATCCCGTTGCAATCCTAGATAACCTTCTTCACTATCCACTGTGCCACCAATCTTGGTGTCATCTACAAACTTACTAACCATGTCTCCTAAATTTTCATCCAAATCATTAATATAAATCACAAATAACAGTGGACCCAGCACCGATCCCTGAGGCACACCACTGGTCACAGGCCTCCAGTTTGAAAAACAACCCTCCACACCCACCCTCTGTCTTCTGTCGTCCAGCCAATTTTGAATCCAATTGGCAACCTCACCCTGGATCCCGTGAGATTTAACCCTGATCCCTACAGCCGCTGTTGATGATTTAAATATCTCAGCTAGGGGCCGGTAATTTTCTCCCTCGCCTCCAACAACATCCTGGGATACATTTCGTCAGGTCCCGGGGATTTATCGACCTTAACCCGCTTTAATACTTCCAGCACATCCTCCTCTGTAATATGCACAATCCTTGTGACACAGAGAGAGACAGAGAGAGAGAGAGACACAGACACAGAGAGAGACAGAGAGAGAGAGACACAGACACAGCGAGAGATACAGAGAGAGAGACACACACAGCCACAGAGAGAGAGAGACACAGACACAGCGAGAGATACAGAGAGAGAGACACACACAGCCACAGAGAGAGAGAGACACAGACACAGAGAGAGACACAGACAGAGAGAGAGAGAGACACACAGACACAGAGAGAGACACACAGACACAGAGAGAGAGACACAGACACAGAGAGAGGGATACAGACACAGAGAGAGACAGAGAGAGAGACACACACAGACACAGAGAGAGGGACACAGACACAGAGAGAGGGGCACAGACACAGAGAGAGGGACACAGATGGAGAGAGAGAGAGATACAGAGAGAGACACAGACATTGAGAGAGAGACACAGACACAGAGAGAGGGATACAGACACAGAATGAGGGATACAGACACAGAGAGAGGGACACAGACACAGAGAGAGGGACACAGACAGAGAGAGGGACACAGACGGAGAGAGAGAGGGACACAGACGGAGAGGGAGAGACACAGACACAAAGAGAAGGACACAGCCACAGAGAGAGGGACACAGACGGAGAGAGAGAGAAACACAGACACAGAGAGAGGGATATAGACAGAGAGAGAGACACACAGACACACAGAGAGACACAGACACAGAGAGAGAGACATGGACAGAGAGAAAGAGATACAGACACAGAGAGAGGGATACAGACACAGAGAGAGACAAAGAGAGAGACACAGACGTAGAGAGACACAGACACAGAGAGACACAGACACAGAGAGAGGGACACAGACAGAGAGAGAGAGACACAGACACAGAGAGAGACAGAGAGAGAGACACACACAGACACAGAGAGAGGGACACAGACACAGAGGGACACAGACACAGAGAGAGGGACACAGATGGAGAGAGAGAGATACAGAGAGAGACACAGACACAGAGAGAGAGACACAGACACAGAGAGAGGGATACAGACACAGAGAGAGGGACACAGACACAGAGAGAGGGACACAGACACAGAGAGAGAGACACAGACACAGAGGGAGGGACACAGACACAGAGAGAGGGACACAGACGGAGAGAGAGAGAGACACAGACACAGAGAGAGGGATACAGACACAGAGAGAGGGACACAGGCACAGAGAGAGGGACACCGACGGAGAGAGAGAGAGACACAGACACAGAGAGAGGGATACAGACATAGAGAGGGGGACACAGACGGAGAGACAGAGACACACAGACACAGAGAGAGGGATATAGACAGAGAGAGACACACACAGACACAGAGAGAGACACAGACACAGAGAGAGGGACACAGAAACAGAGAGAGGGATACAGACACAGAGAGAGACATAGAGAGAGACACAGAGATAGAGAGACACAGACACAGAGAGACACAGACACAGAGAGAGGGACACAGACACAGAGAGAGAGAGATACAGACATAGAGAGACACCCAGACACAGAGAGAGGGATACAGACACAGAGAGAGGGACACAGACACAGGGAGAGGGACACAGACACAGAGTGAGGGACACAGACGGAGAGAGAGAGAGATACAGAGAGAGTCACAGACAGAGAGAGAGAGACACAGACAGAGAGAGAGGGATACAGACACAGAGAGAGGGATACAGACACAGAGAGAGGGACACAGACACAGAGAGAGAGACACAGACACAGAGAGAGGGACACAGACACAGAGCGAGGGACACAGACACAGAGAGAGGGACACAGACACAGAGCGAGGGACACAGACACAGAGAGAGATACACAGACACAGAGAGAGCGACACAGACACAGAGAGAGGGACACAGACACAGAGAGAGGGACACAGACGGAGAGAGAGACACACACAGAGAGAGACTCAGACACAGCGAGAGACAGAGAGAAAGAGAGACACAGACACAGAGAGAGGGACACAGAGAGAGAGGGAAACAGACACAGAGAGAGGGACACCGACAGAGAGAGGGACACAGACACAGAGAGAGGGACACAGACGGAGAGAGAGAGAGACACAGACACAGAGAGAGGGTTACAGACACAGAGAGAGGGACACAGACACAGAGAGAGGGACACCGACGGAGAGAGAGAGAGACACAGACACAGAGAGAGGGATACAGACATAGAGAGGGGGACACAGACGGAGAGAGAGAGACACACAGACACAGAGAGAGGGATACAGACATAGAGAGGGGGACACAGACGGAGAGAGAGAGGCACACAGACACAGAGAGAGGGATATAGACAGAGAGAGACACACACAAACACAGAGAGAGACACAGTCACAGAGAGAGGGACACAGAAACAGAGAGAGGGATACAGACACAGAGAGAGACATAGAGAGAGACACAGAGAGAGAGAGACACAGACACAGAGAGACACAGGCACAGAGAGAGGGACACAGACACACAGAGAGAGATACAGACATAGAGAGACACCCAGACACAGAGAGAGGGATACAGACACAGAGAGAGGGACACAGACACAGGGAGAGGGACACAGACACAGAGAGAGGGACACAGACGGAGAAAGGGAGAGATACAGAGAGAGTCACAGACACAGAGAGAGGGATACAGACACAGAGAGAGGGATACAGACACAGAGAGAGGGACACAGACACAGAGAGAGAGACACAGACACAGAGAGAGGGACACAGACACAGAGCGAGGGACACAGACACAGAGAGAGGGACACAGACACAGAGCGAGGGACACAGACACAGAGAGAGATACACAGACACAGAGAGAGCGACACAGACACAGAGAGAGGGACACAGACACAGAGAGAGGGACACAGACGGAGAGAGAGACACACACAGGGAGAGACTCAGACACAGCGAGAGACAGAGAGAAAGAGAGACACAGACACAGAGAGAGGGATACAGACACAGAGAGAGGGACACAGACACAGAGAGAGGGACACAGAGAGAGAGGGAAACAGACACAGAGAGAGGGACACCGACAGAGAGAGGGACACAGACACAGAGAGAGGGACACAGACGGAGAGAGAGAGAGACACAGACACAGAGAGAGGGATACAGACACAGAGAGAGGGACACAGACACAGAGAGAGGGACACCGACGGAGAGAGAGAGAGACACAGACACAGAGAGAGGGATACAGACATAGAGAGGGGGACACAGACGGAGAGAGAGAGACACACAGACACAGAGAGAGGGATACAGACATAGAGAGGGGGACACAGACGGAGAGAGAGAGACACACAGACACAGAGAGAGGGATATAGACAGAGAGAGACACACACAAACACAGAGAGAGACACAGACACAGAGAGAGGGACACAGAAACAGAGAGAGGGATACAGACACAGAGAGAGACATAGAGAGAGACACAGAGATAGAGAGACACAGACACAGAGAGACGAAGGCACAGAGAGAGGGACACAGACACACGGAGAGAGATACAGACATAGAGAGACACCCAGACACAGAGAGAGGGATCCAGACACAGAGAGAGGGACACAGACACAGGGAGAGGGACACAGACACAGAGAGAGACAGAGAGAGAGACACACACAGACACAGAGAGAGGGACACAGACACAGAGAGAGGGACACAGACACAGAGAGAGGGACACAGATGGAGAGAGAGAGAGATACAGAGAGAGACACAGACATTGAGAGAGAGACACAGACACAGAGAGAGGGATACAGACACAGAATGAGGGATACGGACACAGAGAGAGGGACACAGACACAGAGAGAGGGACACAGACAGAGAGAGGGACACAGACGGAGAGAGAGAGGGACACAGACGGAGAGGGAGAGACACAGACACAAAGAGAAGGACACAGCCACAGAGAGAGGGACACAGACGGAGAGAGAGAGAAACACAGACACAGAGAGAGGGATATAGACAGAGAGAGAGACACACAGACACACAGAGAGACACAGACACAGAGAGAGAGACATGGACAGAGAGAAAGAGATACAGACACAGAGAGAGGGATACAGACACAGAGAGAGACAAAGAGAGAGACACAGACGTAGAGAGACACAGACACAGAGAGACACAGACACAGAGAGAGGGACACAGACAGAGAGAGAGAGACACAGACACAGAGAGAGACAGAGAGAGACACACACAGACACAGAGAGAGGGACACAGACACAGAGGGACACAGACACAGAGAGAGGGACACAGATGGAGAGAGAGAGATACAGAGAGAGACACAGACACAGAGAGAGAGACACAGTCACAGAGAGAGGGATACAGACACAGAGAGAGGGACACAGACACAGAGAGAGGGACACAGACACAGAGAGAGAGACACAGACACAGAGGGAGGGACACAGACACAGAGAGAGGGACACAGACGGAGAGAGGGAGAGACACAGACACAGAGAGAGGGATACAGACACAGAGAGAGGGACACAGGCACAGAGAGAGGGACACCGACGGAGAGAGAGAGAGAGACACAGACACAGAGAGAGGGATACAGACATAGAGAGGGGGACACAGACGGAGAGACAGAGACACACAGACACAGAGAGAGGGATATAGACAGAGAGAGACACACACAGACACAGAGAGAGACACAGACACAGAGAGAGGGACACAGAAACAGAGAGAGGGATACAGACACAGAGAGAGACATAGAGAGAGACACATAGATAGAGAGACACAGACACAGAGAGTCACAGACACAGAGAGAGGGACACAGACACAGAGAGAGAGAGATACAGACATAGAGAGACACCCAGACACAGAGAGAGGGATACAGACACAGAGAGAGGGACACAGACACAGGGAGAGGGACACAGACACAGAGTGAGGGACACAGACGGAGAGAGAGAGAGATACAGAGAGAGTCACAGACAGAGAGAGAGAGACACAGACAGAGAGAGAGGGATACAGACACAGAGAGAGGGATACAGACACAGAGAGAGGGACACAGACACAGAGAGAGAGACACAGACACAGAGAGAGGGACACAGACACAGAGCGAGGGACACAGACACAGAGAGAGGGACACAGACACAGAGCGAGGGACACAGACACAGAGAGAGATACACAGACACAGAGAGAGCGACACAGACACAGAGAGAAGGACACAGACACAGAGAGAGGGACACAGACGGAGAGAGAGACACACACAGAGAGAGACTCAGACACAGCGAGAGACAGAGAGAAAGAGAGACACAGACACAGAGAGAGGGATACAGACACAGAGAGAGGGACACAGACACAGAGAGAGGGACACAGACACAGAGAGAGAGGGAAACAGACACAGAGAGAGGGACACCGACAGAGAGAGGGACACAGACACAGAGAGAGGGACACAGACGGAGAGAGAGAGACACACAGACACAGAGAGAGGGATACAGACACAGAGAGAGGGACACAGACACAGAGAGAGGGACACCGACGGAGAGAGAGAGAGACACAGACACAGAGAGAGGGATACAGACATAGAGAGGGGGACACAGACGGAGAGAGAGAGACACACAGACACAGAGAGAGGGATACAGACATAGAGAGGGGGACACAGCCGGAGAGAGAGAGGCACACAGACACAGAGAGAGGGATATAGACAGAGAGAGACACACACAAACACAGAGAGAGACACAGTCACAGAGAGAGGGACACAGAAACAGAGAGAGGGATACAGACACAGAGAGAGACATAGAGAGTGACACAGAGATAGAGAGACACAGACACAGAGAGACACAGGCACAGAGAGAGGGACACAGACACACAGAGAGAGATACAGACATAGAGAGACACCCAGACACAGAGAGAGGGATACAGACACAGAGAGAGGGACACAGACACAGGGAGAGGGACACAGACACAGAGAGAGGGACACAGACGGAGAAAGGGAGAGATACAGTATAGTCACAGACAGAGAGAGAGAGACACAGACACAGAGAGAGGGATACAGACACAGAGAGAGGGATACAGACACAGAGAGAGGGACACAGACACAGAGAGACACAGACACAGAGAGAGGGACACAGACACAGAGCGAGGGACACAGACACAGAGAGAGGGACACAGACACAGAGCGAGGGACACAGACACAGAGAGAGATACACAGACACAGAGAGAGCGACACAGACACAGAGAGAGGGACACAGACACAGAGAGAGGGACACAGACGGAGAGAGAGACACACACAGGGAGAGACTCAGACACAGCGAGAGACAGAGAGAAAGAGAGACACAGACACAGAGAGAGGGATACAGACACAGAGAGAGGGACACAGACACAGAGAGAGGGACACAGAGAGAGAGGGAAACAGACACAGAGAGAGGGACACCGACAGAGAGAGGGACACAGGCACAGAGAGAGGGACACAGACGGAGAGAGAGAGAGACACAGACACAGAGAGAGGGATACAGACACAGAGAGAGGGACACAGACACAGAGAGAGGGACACCGACGGAGAGAGAGAGAGACACAGACACAGAGAGAGGGATACAGACATAGAGAGGGGGACACAGACGGAGAGAGAGAGACACACAGACACAGAGAGAGGGATACAGACATAGAGAGGGGGACACAGACGGAGAGAGAGAGACACACAGACACAGAGAGAGGGATATAGACAGAGAGAGACACACACAAACACAGAGAGAGACACAGACACAGAGAGAGGGACACAGAAACAGAGAGAGGGATACAGACACAGAGAGAGACATAGAGAGAGACACAGAGATAGAGAGACACAGACACAGAGAGACGAAGGCACAGAGAGAGGGAGTCAGACACACGGAGAGAGATACAGACATAGAGAGACACCCAGACACAGAGAGAGGGATCCAGACACAGAGAGAGGGACACAGACACAGGGAGAGGGACACAGACACAGAGAGAGGGACACAGACGGAGAGAGAGAGAGATACAGAGAGAGTCACAGACAGAGAGAGAGAGACACAGACACAGAGAGAGGGATACAGACACAGAGAGAGGGATACAGACACAGAGAGAGGGACACAGACACAGAGAGAGAGACACAGACACAGAGAGAGGGACACAGACACAGAGCGAGGGACACAGACACAGAGAGAGGGACACAGACACAGAGAGAGCGACACAGACACAGAGAGAGGGACACAGACACAGAGAGAGGGACACAGACGGAGAGAGAGACACACACAGAGAGAGACTCAGACACAGCGAGAGACAGAGAGAAAGAGAGACACAGACACAGAGAGAGGGATACAGACACAGAGAGAGGGACACAGACACAGAGAGAGGGACACAGACACAGAGAGAGAGGGAAACAGACACAGAGAGAGGGAACCCGACAGAGACAGGGACACAGACACAGAGAGAGGGACACAGGCGGAGAGAGAGAGAGACACAGACACAGAGAGAGGGATACAGACACAGAGAGAGGGACACAGACACAGAGAGAGGGACACCGACGGAGAGAGAGAGAGACACGGACACAGAGAGAGGGATACAGACATAGAGAGGGGGACACAGATGGAGAGAGAGAGACACACAGACACAGAGAGAGGGATATAGACAGAGAGAGACACACACAGACACAGAGAGAGACACAGACACAGAGAGAGGGACACAGAAACAGAGAGAGGGAATCAGACACAGAGAGAGACATAGAGAGAGACACAGAGATAGAGAGACACAGACAGAGAGACACAGACACAGAGAGAGGGACACAGACACACATAGAGAGACACAGACATAGAGAGACACCCAGACACAGAGAGAGGGACACAGACACAGAGAGAGGGACACAGACGGAGAGAGAGAGAGATACAGAGAGAGTCACAGACAGAGAGAGAGAGACACAGACACAGAGAGAGAGACACAGACACAGAGAGAGGGACACAGACACAGAGCGAGGGACACAGACACAGAGAGAGGGACACAGACACAGAGCGAGGGACACAGACACAGAGAGACACAGACACAGAGAGAGATACACAGACACAGAGAGAGCGACACAGACACAGAGAGAGGGACACAGACACAGAGAGAGGGACACAGACGGAGAGAGAGAGACACACAGAGAGAGACTCAGACACAGCGAGAGACAGAGAGAAAGAGAGACACAGACAAAGAGAGAGGGATACAGACACAGAGAGAGGGACACAGACACAGAGAGAGGGACACAGACACAGAGAGAGAGGGAAACAGACACAGAGAGAGGGACACCGACACAGAGAGAGGGACACAGACGGAGAGAGAGAGACACACACAGAGAGACTCAGACACAGCGAGAGCCAGAGAGAAAGAGAGACACAGACACAGAGAGAGGGATACAGACACAGAGAGAGGGACACAGACACAGAGAGAGGGACGCAGAAACAGAGAGAGGGACACAGACGGAGAGAGAGAGACACACAGACACAGAGAGAGGGATACAGACACAGAGAGAGACACACAGACACAGAGAGAGCGACACAGACACAGAGAGAGGGACACAGACACAGAGAGAGGGACACAGACGGAGAGAGAGACACACACAGAGAGAGACTCAGACACAGCGAGAGACAGAGAGAAAGAGAGACACAGACACAGAGAGAGGGATACAGACACAGAGAGAGGGACACAGACACAGAGAGAGGGACACAGACACAGAGAGAGGGAACCCGACAGAGAGAGGGACACAGACACAGAGAGAGGGACACAGACGGAGAGAGAGAGAGACACAGACACAGAGAGAGGGATACAGACACAGAGAGAGGGACACAGACACAGAGAGAGGGACACCGACGGAGAGAGAGAGAGACACGGACACAGAGAGAGGGATACAGACATAGAGAGGGGGACACAGATGGAGAGAGAGAGACACACAGACACAGAGAGAGGGATATAGACAGAGAGAGACACACACAGACACAGAGAGAGACACAGACACAGAGAGAGGGACACAGAAACAGAGAGAGGGAATCAGACACAGAGAGAGACATAGAGAGAGACACAGAGATAGAGAGACACAGACACAGAGAGACACAGACACAGAGAGAGGGACACAGACACACATAGAGAGACACAGACATAGAGAGACACCCAGACACAGAGAGAGGGACACAGACACAGAGAGAGGGACACAGACGGAGAGAGAGAGAGATACAGAGAGAGTCACAGACAGAGAGAGAGAGACACAGACACAGAGAGAGAGACACAGACACAGAGAGAGGGACACAGACACAGAGCGAGGGACACAGACACAGAGAGAGGGACACAGACACAGAGCGAGGGACACAGACACAGAGAGACACAGACACAGAGAGAGATACACAGACACAGAGAGAGCGACACAGACACAGAGAGAGGGACACAGACACAGAGAGAGGGACACAGACGGAGAGAGAGAGACACACAGAGAGAGACTCAGACACAGCGAGAGACAGAGAGAAAGAGAGACACAGACAAAGAGAGAGGGATACAGACACAGAGAGAGGGACACAGACACAGAGAGAGGGACACAGACACAGAGAGAGAGGGAAACAGACACAGAGAGAGGGACACCGACACAGAGAGAGGGACACAGACGGAGAGAGAGAGACACACACAGACAGACTCAGACACAGCGAGAGCCAGAGAGAAAGAGAGACACAGACACAGAGAGAGGGATACAGACACAGAGAGAGGGACACAGACACAGAGAGAGGGACGCAGAAACAGAGAGAGGGACACAGACGGAGAGAGAGAGACACACAGACACAGAGAGAGGGATACAGACACAGAGAGAGACACACAGACACAGAGAGAGGGACACCGACGGAGAGAGAGAGAGACACAGACACAGAGAGAGGGATACAGACATAGAGAGGGGGACACAGACGGAGAGAGAGAGACACACAGACACAGAGAGAGGGATATAGACAGAGAGAGACACACACAGACACAGAGAGAGACACAGACACAGAGAGAGGGACACAGACACAGAGAGATGGATACAGACACAGAGAGAGACATAGAGAGAGACACAGAGATAGCGAGACACAGACACAGAGAGACACAGACACAGAGAGAGGGACACAGACACAGAGAGAGGGACACTGACATAGAGAGACACCCAGACACAGAGAGAGGTATAGAGACACAGAGAGAGGGACACAGACACAGAGAAGGGACACAGACACAGAGAGAGGGACACAGACGGAGAGAGAGAGATACAGAGAGAGTCACAGACAGAGAGAGACACAGACACAGAGAGAGGGATACAGACACAGAGAGAGGGATACAGACACAGAGAGAGGGACACAGACACAGAGAGAGGGACACAGACACAGAGCGAGGGACACAGACACAGAGAGAGGGACACAGACACAGAGCGAGGGACACAGACACAGGGAGAGATACACAGACACAGAGAGAGCGACACAGACAAAGAGAGAGGGACATAGACACAGAGCGAGGGACACAGACGGAGAGAGAGAGACACACAGAGAGAGACTCAGACACAGCGAGAGACAGAGGGAAAGAGAGACACAGACACAGAGAGAGGGACACAGACACAGAGAGAGGGACACAGACACAGAGAGAGGGACACAGACACAGAGAGAGGGGGAAACAGACACAGAGAGAGGGACAACGACACAGAGAGAGGGACACAGACACAGAGAGCGGGATACAGACATAGAGAGAGGGACACAGACGGAGAGAGAGAGACACACAGACACAGAGAGAGGGATATAGACAGAGAGAGAGAGACACAGGCACAAAGAGAGACACAGACTCAGAGAGAGGGACACAGACACAGAGAGAGGGATACAGACACAGAGAGAGACACAGGCACAGAGAGAGACAGAGAGAGAGAGAGACACAGACACAGAGTGAGACACACAGACACAGAGAGAGAGACACAGACACAGAGAGAGACACAGACACTGAGAGAGGGATACAGACACAGAGAGAGACACAGAGAGAGACACAGACATAGAGAGACACAGACACGGAGAGACACAGACACAGAGAGAGGGACACAGACACAGAGTGAGAGACACAGACACAGAGAGAGACAGAGAGAGAGACACACACAGACACAGCGAGAGGGACACAGACACAGAGAGAGGGACACAGACACAGAGAGAGACACAGAGAGAGACACAGAGGTAGAGAGACACAGACACAGAGAGACACAGACACAGAGAGAGGGACACAGACAGAGAGAGAGAGACACAGACAGAGAGAGACAGAGAGAGAGACACACACAGACACAGAGAGAGGGACACAGACACAGAGAGAGGGACACAGATGGAGAGAGAGAGATACAGAGAGAGACACAGACACAGAGAGAGGGATACAGACACAGAGAGAGGGACACAGACACAGAGAGAGGGACACAGACACAGAGAGAGAGACATAGACACAGAGCGAGGGACACAGACGGAGAGAGAGAGACACACAGAGAGAGACTCAGACACAGCGAGAGACAGAGGGAAAGAGAGACACAGACACAGAGAGAGGGACACCGACACAGAGAGAGAGACACAGACACAGAGAGCGGGATACAGACATAGAGAGAGGGACACAGACGGAGAGAGAGAGACACACAGACACAGAGAGAGGGATATAGACAGAGAGAGAGACACAGGCACAAAGAGAGACACAGACTCAGAGAGCGGGACACAGACACAGAGAGAGGGATACAGACACAGAGAGAGACACAGACACAGAGAGAGACAGAGGGAGAGAGACACACAGACACAGAGTGAGACACACAGACACAGAGAGAGAGACACAGACACAGAGAGAGACACAGACACAGAGAGAGGGATACAGACACAGAGAGAGACACAGAGAGAGACACAGACATAGAGAGACACAGACACGGTGAGACACAGACACAGAGAGAGGGACACAGACACAGAGAGAGAGACACAGACACAGAGAGAGACACAGAGAGAGACACACACAGACACAGCGAGAGGGACACAGACACAGAGAGAGGGACACAGACACAGAGAGAGGGACACAGATGGAGAGAGAGAGAGATACAGAGAGAGACACAGACATCGAGAGAGAGACACAGACACAGAGAGAGGGACACAGATGGAGAGAGAGAGAGATACAGAGAGAGACACAGACATTGAGAGAGAGACACAGACACAGAGAGAGGGATACAGACACAGAATGAGAGATACAGACACAGAGAGAGGGACACAGACACAGAGAGAGGGGCACAGACACAGAAAGAGGGACACAGACAGAGAGAGGGACACAGACGGAGAGAGAGAGGGACACAGACGGAGAGAGAGAGACACAGACACAAAGAGAGGGACACAGCCACAGAGAGAGGGACACAGACGGAGAGAGAGAGAAACACAGACACAGAGAGAGGGATATAGACAGAGAGAGACACACAGACACACAGAGAGACACAGACACAGAGAGAGAGACATAGACAGAGAGAGAGAGATACAGACAATGAGAGAGGGATACAGACACAGAGAGAGACACAGAGAGAGACACAGACGTAGAGAGACACAGACACAGAGAGACACAGACACAGAGAGAGGGACACAGACAGAGAGAGAGAGACACAGACACAGAGAGATACAGAGAGAGAGACACACACAGACACAGAGAGAGGGACACAGACACAGAGAGAGGGACACAGACACAGAGAGAGGGACACAGATGGAGAGAGAGAGATACAGAGAGAGACACAGACACAGAGAGAGGGATACAGACACAGAGAGAGGGACACAGACACAGAGAGAGGGACACAGACACAGAGAGAGAGACACAGGCACAGAGAGAGGGACACAGACACAGAGAGAGGGACACAGACGGAGAGCGAGAGAGACACAGACACAGAGAGAGGGATACAGACACCGAGAGAGGGACACAGACACAGAGAGAGGGACACCGACGGAGAGAGAGAGACACACAGACACAGCGAGAGGGATATAGACAGAGAGAGACACACACAGACACAGAGAGAGACAAAGACACAGAGAGAGGGACACAGAAACAGAGAGAGGGATACAGACACAGAGAGAGACATAGAGAGAGACACAGAGATAGAGAGACACAGACACAGAGAGACACAGACACAGAGAGAGGGACACAGACACACAGAGAGAGACACAGACATAGAGAGACACCTAGACACAGAGAGAGGGATACAGACACAGAGAGAGGGACACAGACACAGGGAGAGGGACACAGACACAGAGAGAGGGACACAGACGGAGAGCGAGAGAGATACAGAGAGAGTCACAGACAGAGAGAGAGAGACACAGACACAGAGAGAGGGATACAGACACAGAGAGAGGGATACAGACACAGAGAGAGGGACACAGACAGAGAGAGAGAGACACAGACACAGAGAGAGGGACACAGACACAGAGCGAGGGACAAAGACACAGAGAGAGGGACACAGACACAGAGAGAGGGACACAGACACAGAGAGAGAGGGAAACAGACACAGAGAGAGGGACACCGACAGAGAGAGGGACACAGACACAGAGAGAGGGACACAGACGGAGAGAGAGAGAGACACAGACACAGAGAGAGGGATACAGACACAAAGACAGGGATACAGACACAGAGAGAGGGACACAGACACAGAGAGAGAGACACAGACACAGAGAGAGAGACACAGACACAGAGCGAGGGACACAGACACAGAGAGAGGGACACAGACACAGAGCGAGGGACACAGACACAGAGAGAGCGACACAGACACAGAGAGAGGGACATAGACACAGAGCGAGGGACACAGACGGAGAGAGAGAGACACACAGAGAGAGACTCAGACACAGCGAGAGACAGAGGGAAAGAGAGACACAGACACAGAGAGAGGGATACAGACACAGAGAGAGGGACACAGACACAGAGAGAGGGACACAGACACAGAGAGAGGGGGAAACAGACACAGAGAGAGGGACACAGACACAGAGAGCGGGATACAGGCATAGAGTGAGGGACACAGACGGAGAGAGAGAGACACACAGACACAGAGAGAGGGATATAGACAGAGAGAGAGACACAGGCACAAGAGAGACACGGACTCAGAGAGATGGACACAGACACAGACAGAGGGATACAGACACAGAGAGAGACACAGACACAGAGAGAGACAGAGAGAGAGAGAGACACAGACACAGAGTGAGACACACAGACACAGAGAGTGAGACACAGACACAGAGAGAGACACAGACACAGAGAGAGGGATACAGACACAGAGAGAGACACAGAGAGAGACACAGACATAGAGAGACACAGACACGGAGAGACACAGACACAGAGAGAGGGACACAGACACAGAGAGAGAGACACAGACACAGAGAGAGACAGAGAGAGACACACACAGACACAGAGAGAGGGACACAGACACAGAGCGAGGGACACAGATGGAGAGAGAGAGAGATACAGAGAGAGACACAGACATTGAGAGAGAGACACAGACGCAGAGAGAGGGATACAGACACAGAATGAGGGATACAGACACAGAGAGAGGGACACAGACACAGAGAGAGGGACACAGACACAGAGAGAGGGACACAGACAGAGAGAGGGACACAGACGGAGAGAGAGAGGGACACAGACGGAGAGAGAGAGACACACACACAAAGAGAGGGACACAGCCACAGAGAGAGGGACACAGACGGAGAGAAAGAGAAACACAGACACAGAGAGAGGGATATAGACAGAGAGCGAGACACACAGACACACAGAGAGACACAGACACAGAGAGAGAGACATAGACAGAGAGAGAGAGAGATACAGACACAGAGAGAGGGATACAGACACAGAGAGAGACACAGAGAGAGACACAGACGTAGAGAGACACAGACACAGAGAGACACAGACACAGAGAGAGGGACACAGACAGAGAGAGAGAGACACAGACACAGAGAGAGACAGAGAGAGAGACACACACAGACACAGAGAGAGGGACACAGACACAGAGAGAGGGACACAGACACAGAGAGAGGGACACAGATGGAGAGAGAGAGATACAGAGAGAGACACAGACACAGAGAGAGACACAGGCACAGAGAGAGGGATACAGACACAGAGAGAGGGACACAGACACAGAGAGAGGGACACAGACACAGAGAGAGAGACACAGTCACAGAGAGAGGGACACAGACACAGAGAGAGGGACACAGACGGAGAGAGAGAGAGACACAGACACAGAGAGAGGGATACAGACACAGAGAGAGGGACACAGACACAGAGAGAGGGACACAGACACAGAGAGAGAGACACAGACACAGAGAGAGGGACACAGACACAGAGAGAGGGACACAGACGGAGAGAGAGAGAGACACAGACACAGCGAGAGGGATATAGACAGAGAGAGACACACACAGACACAGAGAGAGACACAGACACAGAGAGAGGGACACAGAAACAGAGAGAGGGATACAGACACAGAGAGAGACATAGAGAGAGACACAGAGATAGAGAGACACAGACACAGAGAGACACAGACACAGAGAGAGGGACACAGACACACAGAGAGAGACACAGACATAGAGAGACACCTAGACACAGAGAGAGGGATACAGACACAGAGAGAGGGACACAGACACAGGGAGAGGGACACAGACACAGAGAGAGGGACACAGACGGAGAGCGAGAGAGATACAGAGAGAGTCACAGACAGAGAGAGAGAGACACAGACACAGAGAGAGGGATACAGACACAGAGAGAGGGATACAGACACAGAGAGAGGGACACAGACACAGAGAGAGGGACACAGATACAGAGCGAGGGACACAGACACAGAGAGAGGGACACAGACACAGAGAGAGATACACAGACACAGAGAGAGCGACACAGACACAGAGAGAGGGACACAGACACAGAGAGAGGGACACAGACGGAGAGAGAGACACACACAGAGAGAGACTCAGACACAGCGAATGACACAGAGAAAGAGAGACACAGACACAGAGAGAGGGATACAGACACAGAGAGAGGGACACAGACACAGAGAGAGGGACACAGACACAGAGAGAGAGGGAAACAGACACAGAGAGAGGGACACCGACAGAGAGAGGGACACAGACACAGAGAGAGGGACACAGACGGAGAGAGAGAGAGACACAGACACAGAGAGAGGGATACAGACACAGAGAGAGGGACACAGACACAGAGAGAGGGACACCGACGGAGAGAGAGAGAGACACAGACACAGAGAGAGGGATACAGACATAGAGAGGGGGACACAGACGGAGAGAGAGAGAGACACAGACACAGAGAGAGGGATACAGACACAAAGAGAGGGATACAGACACAGAGCGAGGGACACAGACACAGAGAGAGGGACACAGACACAGAGCGAGGGACACAGACACAGAGAGAGCGACACAGACACAGAGAGAGGGTCATAGACACAGAGCGAGGGACACAGACGGAGAGAGAGAGACACACAGAGAGAGACTCAGACACAGCGAGAGACAGAGGGAAAGAGAGACACAGACACAGAGAGCGGGATACAGATACAGAGAGAGGGACACAGACACAGAGAGAGGGACACAGACACAGAGAGAGGGGGAAACAGACAGAGAGAGAGGGACACAGACACAGAGAGCGGGATACAGGCATAGAGTGAGGGACACAGACGGAGAGAGAGAGACACACAGACACAGAGAGAGGGATATAGACAGAGAGAGAGACACAGGCACAAAGAGAGACACGGACTCAGAGAGATGGACACAGACACACAGAGAGGGATACAGACACAGAGAGAGACACAGACACAGAGAGACAGAGAGAGAGAGAGACACAGACACAGAGTGAGACACACAGACACAGAGAGAGAGACACAGACACAGAGAGAGACACAGACACAGAGAGAGGGATACAGACACAGAGAGAGACACAGAGAGAGACACAGACATAGAGAGACACAGACACGGAGAGACACAGACACAGAGAGAGGGACACAGACACAGAGAGAGAGACACAGACACAGAGAGAGACAGAGAGAGACACACACAGACACAGAGAGAGGGACACAGACACAGAGAGAGGGACACAGACACAGAGAGAGGGACACAGATGGAGAGAGAGAGAGATACAGAGAGAGACACAGACATTGAGAGAGAGACACAGACGCAGAGAGAGGGATACAGACACAGAATGAGGGATACAGACACAGAGAGAGGGACACAGACACAGAGAGAGGGACACAGACAGAGAGAGGGACACAGACGGAGAGAGAGAGGGACACAGACGGAGAGAGAGAGACACAGACACAAAGAGAGGGACACAGCCACAGAGAGAGGGACACAGACGGAGAGAAAGAGAAACACAGACACAGAGAGAGGGATATAGACAGAGAGAGAGACACACAGACACACAGAGAGACACAGACACAGAGAGAGAGACATAGACAGAGAGAGAGAGAGATACAGACACAGAGAGAGGGATACAGACACAGAGAGAGACACAGAGAGAGACACAGACGTAGAGAGACACAGACACAGAGAGACACAGACACAGAGAGAGGGACACAGACAGAGAGAGAGAGACACAGACACAGAGAGAGACAGAGAGAGAGACACACACAGACACAGAGAGAGGGACACAGACACAGAGAGAGGGTCACAGACACAGAGAGAGGGACACAGATGGAGAGAGAGAGATACAGAGAGAGACACAGACACAGAGAGAGACACAGGCACAGAGAGAGGGATACAGACACAGAGAGAGGGACACAGACACAGAGAGAGGGACACAGCCACAGAGAGAGAGACACAGACACAGAGAGAGGGACACAGACACAGAGAGAGGGACACAGACGGAGAGAGAGAGACACACAGACACAGAGAGAGGGACACAGACACAGAGAGAGGGACACAGACACAGAGAGAGGGACACAGACGGAGAGAGAGAGAGACACAGACACAGCGAGAGGGATATAGACAGAGAGAGACACACACAGACACAGAGAGAGACACAGACACAGAGAGAGGGACACAGAAACAGAGAGAGGGATACAGACACAGAGAGAGACATAGAGAGAGACACAGAGATAGAGAGACACAGACACAGAGAGACACAGACACAGAGAGAGGGACACAGACACACAGAGAGAGACACAGACATAGAGAGACACCTAGACACAGAGAGAGGGATACAGACACAGAGAGAGGGACACAGACACAGGGAGAGGGACACAGAAACAGAGAGAGGGACACAGACGGAGAGCGAGAGAGATACAGAGAGAGTCACAGACAGAGAGAGAGAGACACAGACACAGAGAGAGGAATACAGACACAGAGAGAGGGACACAGATACAGAGCGAGGGACACAGACACAGAGAGAGGGACACAGACACAGAGAGAGATACACAGACACAGAGAGAGCGACACAGACACAGAGAGAGGGACACAGACACAGAGAGAGGGACACAGACGGAGAGAGAGACACACAGAGAGAGAGACTCAGACACAGCGAATGACACAGAGAAAGAGAGACACAGACACAGAGAGAGGGATACAGACACAGAGAGAGGGACACAGACACAGAGAGAGGGACACAGACACAGAGAGAGAGGGAAACAGACACAAAGAGAGGGATACAGACACAGAGAGAGGGACACAGACACAGAGAGAGAGACACAGACACAGAGAGAGAGACACAGACACAGAGCGAGGGACACAGACACAGAGAGAGCGACACAGACACAGAGAGAGGGACATAGACACAGAGCGAGGGACACAGACGGAGAGAGAGAGACACACAGAGAGAGACTCAGACACAGCGAGAGACAGAGGGAAAGAGAGACACAGACACAGAGAGAGGGATACAGACACAGAGAGAGGGACACAGACACAGAGAGAGGGACACAGACACAGAGAGAGGGATACAGACACAAAGAGAGGGATACAGACACAGAGAGAGGGACACAGACACAGAGAGAGAGACACAGACACAGAGAGAGAGACACAGACACAGAGCGAGGGACACAGACACAGAGAGAGGGACACAGACACAGAGCGAGGGACACAGACACAGAGAGAGCGACACAGACACAGAGAGAGGGACATAGACACAGAGCGAGGGACACAGACGGAGAGAGAGAGACAGACAGCGAGAGACAGAGGGAAAGAGAGACACAGACACAGAGAGAGGGATACAGACACAGAGAGAGGGACACAGACACAGAGAGAGGGACACAGACACAGAGAGAGGGGGATACAGACACAGAGAGAGGGACACAGACACAGAGAGCGGGATACAGGCATAGAGTGAGGGACACAGACGGAGAAAGAGAGACACACAGACACAGAGAGAGGGATATAGACAGAGAGAGAGACACAGGCACAAAGAGAGACACGGACTCAGAGAGATGGACACAGACACAGAGAGAGGGATACAGACACAGAGAGAGACACAGACACAGAGAGAGACAGAGAGAGAGAGAGACACAGACACAGAGTGAGACACACAGACACAGAGAGAGAGACACAGACACAGAGAGAGACACAGACACAGAGAGAGGGATACAGACACAGAGAGAGACACAGAGAGAGACACAGACATAGAGAGACACAGACACGGAGAGACACAGACACAGAGAGAGGGACACAGACACAGAGAGAGAGACACAGACACAGAGAGAGACAGAGAGAGACACACACAGACACAGAGAGAGGGACACAGACACAGAGAGAGGGACACAGACACAGAGAGAGGGACACAGATGGAGAGAGAGATACAGAGAGAGACACAGACATTGAGAGAGAGACACAGACGCAGAGAGAGGGATACAGACACAGAATGAGGGATACAGACACAGAGAGAGGGACACAGACACAGAGAGAGGGACACAGACAGAGAGAGGGACACAGACGGAGAGAGAGAGGGACACAGACGGAGAGAGAGAGACACAGACACAAAGAGAGGGACACAGCCACAGAGAGAGGGACACAGACGGAGAGAAAGAGAAACACAGACACAGAGAGAGGGATATAGACAGAGAGAGAGACACACAGACACACAGAGAGACACAGACACAGAGAGAGAGACATAGACAGAGAGAGAGAGAGATACAGACACAGAGAGAGGGATACAGACACAGAGAGAGACACAGAGAGAGACACAGACGTAGAGAGACACAGACACAGAGAGACACAGACACAGAGAGAGGGACACAGACAGAGAGAGATAGACACAGACACAGAGAGAGACAGAGAGAGAGACACACACAGACACAGAGAGAGGGACACAGACACAGAGAGAGGGTCACAGACACAGAGAGAGGGACACAGATGGAGAGAGAGAGATACAGAGAGAGACACAGACACAGAGAGACACAGGCACAGAGAGAGGGACACAGACACAGAGAGAGGGACACAGACACAGAGAGAGGGACACAGACACAGAGAGAGGGACACAGACGGAGAGAGAGAGACACACAGACACAGAGAGAGGGACACAGACACAGAGAGAGGGACACAGACACAGAGAGAGGGACACAGACACAGAGAGAGGGACACAGACGGAGAGAGAGAGAGACACAGACACAGCGAGAGGGATATAGACAGAGAGAGACACACACAGACACAGAGAGAGACACAGACACAGAGAGAGGGACACAGAAACAGAGAGAGGGATACAGACACAGAGAGAGACATAGAGAGAGACACAGAGATAGAGAGACACAGACACAGAGAGACACAGACACAGAGAGAGGGACACAGACACACAGAGAGAGACACAGACATAGAGAGACACCTAGACACAGAGAGAGGGATACAGACACAGAGAGAGGGACACAGGCACAGGGAGAGGGACACAGACACAGAGAGAGGGACACAGACGGAGAGCGAGAGAGATACAGAGAGAGTCACAGACAGAGAGAGAGAGACACAGACACAGAGAGAGGAATACAGACACAGAGAGAGGGATACAGACACAGAGAGAGGGACACAGACACAGAGAGAGTGACACAGATACAGAGCGAGGGACACAGACACAGAGAGAGGGACACAGACACAGAGAGAGATACACAGACACAGAGAGAGCGACACAGACACAGAGAGAGGGACACAGACACAGAGAGAGGGACACAGACGGAGAGAGAGACACACACAGAGAGAGACTCAGACACAGCGAATGACACAGAGAAAGAGAGACACAGACACAGAGAGAGGGATACAGACACAGAGAGAGGGACACAGACACAGAGAGAGGGACACAGACACAGAGAGAGAGGGAAACAGACACAGAGAGAGGGACACCGACAGAGAGAGGGACACAGACACAGAGAGAGGGACACAGACGGAGAGAGAGAGAGACACAGACACAGAGAGAGGGATACAGACACAGAGAGAGGGACACAGACACAGAGAGAGGGACACCGACGGAGAGAGAGAGAGACACAGACACAGAGAGAGGGATACAGACATAGATAGGGGGACACAGACGGAGAGAGAGAGACACACAGACACAGAGAGAGGGATATAGACAGAGAGAGACACACACAGACACAGAGAGAGACACAGACACAGAGAGAGGGACACAGAAACAGAGAGAGGGAATCAGACACAGAGAGAGACATAGAGAGAGACACAGAGATAGAGAGACACAGACACAGAGACACACAGACACAGAGAGAGGGACACAGACACACAGAGAGAGACACAGACATAGAGAGACACCCAGACACAGAGAGAGGGATACAGACACAGAGAGAGGGACACAGACACAGAGAGAGGGACACAGATGGAGAGAGAGAGAGATACAGAGAGAGTCACAGACAGAGAGAGAGAGACACAGGCACAGAGAGAGAGACACAGACACAGAGCGAGGGACACAGACACAGAGAGAGGGACACAGACAAAGAGCGAGGGACACAGACACAGAGAGACACAGACACAGAGAGAGATACACAGACACAGAGAGAGCGACACAGACACAGAGAGAGGGACACAGACGGAGAGAGAGAGACACACAGAGAGAGACTCAGACACAGCGAGAGACAGAGAGAAAGAGAGACACAGACACAGAGAGAGGGATACAGACACAGAGAGAGGGACACAGACACAGAGAGAGGGACACAGACACAGAGAGAGAGGGAAACAGACACAGAGAGAGGGACACCGACACAGAGAGAGGGACACAGACGGAGAGAGAGAGACACACAGAGAGAGACTCAGACACAGCGAGAGGCAGAGAGAAAGAGAGACACAGACACAGAGAGAGGGATACAGACACAGAGAGAGGGACACAGACACAGAGAGGACACAGACACAGAGAGAGAGACACAGACACAGAGAGAGAGACACAGACACAGAGAGAGACACAGACACAGAGAGAGGGATACAGACACACAGAGAGACACAGACGAAGAGAGACACAGACACAGGGAGACACAGACACAGAGAGAGGGACACAGACACAGAGAGAGAGACACAGACACAGAGAGAGGGACACAGACACAGAGCGAGGGACACAGACACAGAGTGAGGGACACAGACACAGGGAGAGATACACAGACACAGAGAGAGCGACACAGACACAGAGAGAGGGACATAGACACAGAGCGAGGGACACAGACGGAGAGAGAGAGACACACAGAGAGAGACTCAGACACAGCGAGAGACAGAGGGAAAGAGAGACACAGACACAGAGAGAGGGATACAGACACAGAGAGAGGGACACAGACACAGAGAGAGGGACACAGACACAGAGAGAGAGGGAAACAGACACAGAGAGAGGGACACCGACAGAGAGAGGGACACAGACACAGAGAGAGGGACACAGACGGAGAGAGAGAGAGACACAGACACAGAGAGAGGGATACAGACACAGAGAGAGGGACACAGACACAGAGAGAGGGACACCGACGGAGAGAGAGAGAGACACAGACACAGAGAGAGGGATACAGACATAGAGAGGGGGACACAGACGGAGAGAGAGAGAGACACAGACACAGAGAGAGGGATACAGACACAAAGAGAGGGATACAGACACAGAGAGAGGGACACAGACACAGAGAGAGAGACACAGACACAGAGAGAGAGACACAGACACAGAGCGAGGGACACAGACACAGAGAGAGGGACACAGACACAGAGCGAGGGACACAGACACAGAGAGAGCGACACAGACACAGAGAGAGGGTCATAGACACAGAGCGAGGGACACAGACGGAGAGAGAGAGACACACAGAGAGAGACTCAGACACAGCGAGAGACAGAGGGAAAGAGAGACACAGACACAGAGAGCGGGATACAGATACAGAGAGAGGGACACAGACACAGAGAGAGGGACACAGACACAGAGAGAGGGGGAAACAGACAGAGAGAGAGGGACACAGACACAGAGAGCGGGATACAGGCATAGAGTGAGGGACACAGACGGAGAGAGAGAGACACACAGACACAGAGAGAGGGATATAGACAGAGAGAGAGACACAGGCACAAAGAGAGACACGGACTCAGAGAGATGGACACAGACACACAGAGAGGGATACAGACACAGAGAGAGACACAGACACAGAGAGACAGAGAGAGAGAGAGACACAGACACAGAGTGAGACACACAGACACAGAGAGAGAGACACAGACACAGAGAGAGACACAGACACAGAGAGAGGGATACAGACACAGAGAGAGACACAGAGAGAGACACAGACATAGAGAGACACAGACACGGAGAGACACAGACACAGAGAGAGGGACACAGACACAGAGAGAGAGACACAGACACAGAGAGAGACAGAGAGAGACACACACAGACACAGAGAGAGGGACACAGACACAGAGAGAGGGACACAGACACAGAGAGAGGGACACAGATGGAGAGAGAGAGAGATACAGAGAGAGACACAGACATTGAGAGAGAGACACAGACGCAGAGAGAGGGATACAGACACAGAATGAGGGATACAGACACAGAGAGAGGGACACAGACACAGAGAGAGGGACACAGACAGAGAGAGGGACACAGACGGAGAGAGAGAGGGACACAGACGGAGAGAGAGAGACACAGACACAAAGAGAGGGACACAGCCACAGAGAGAGGGACACAGACGGAGAGAAAGAGAAACACAGACACAGAGAGAGGGATATAGACAGAGAGAGAGACACACAGACACACAGAGAGACACAGACACAGAGAGAGAGACATAGACAGAGAGAGAGAGAGATACAGACACAGAGAGAGGGATACAGACACAGAGAGAGACACAGAGAGAGACACAGACGTAGAGAGACACAGACACAGAGAGACACAGACACAGAGAGAGGGACACAGACAGAGAGAGAGAGACACAGACACAGAGAGAGACAGAGAGAGAGACACACACAGACACAGAGAGAGGGACACAGACACAGAGAGAGGGTCACAGACACAGAGAGAGGGACACAGATGGAGAGAGAGAGATACAGAGAGAGACACAGACACAGAGAGAGACACAGGCACAGAGAGAGGGATACAGACACAGAGAGAGGGACACAGACACAGAGAGAGGGACACAGCCACAGAGAGAGAGACACAGACACAGAGAGAGGGACACAGACACAGAGAGAGGGACACAGACGGAGAGAGAGAGACACACAGACACAGAGAGAGGGACACAGACACAGAGAGAGGGACACAGACACAGAGAGAGGGACACAGACGGAGAGAGAGAGAGACACAGACACAGCGAGAGGGATATAGACAGAGAGAGACACACACAGACACAGAGAGAGACACAGACACAGAGAGAGGGACACAGAAACAGAGAGAGGGATACAGACACAGAGAGAGACATAGAGAGAGACACAGAGATAGAGAGACACAGACACAGAGAGACACAGACACAGAGAGAGGGACACAGACACACAGAGAGAGACACAGACATAGAGAGACACCTAGACACAGAGAGAGGGATACAGACACAGAGAGAGGGACACAGACACAGGGAGAGGGACACAGACACAGAGAGAGGGACACAGACGGAGAGCGAGAGAGATACAGAGAGAGTCACAGACAGAGAGAGAGAGACACAGACACAGAGAGAGGAATACAGACACAGAGAGAGGGACACAGATACAGAGCGAGGGACACAGACACAGAGAGAGGGACACAGACACAGAGAGAGATACACAGACACAGAGAGAGCGACACAGACACAGAGAGAGGGACACAGACACAGAGAGAGGGACACAGACGGAGAGAGAGACACACAGAGAGAGAGACTCAGACACAGCGAATGACACAGAGAAAGAGAGACACAGACACAGAGAGAGGGATACAGACACAGAGAGAGGGACACAGACACAGAGAGAGGGACACAGACACAGAGAGAGAGGGAAACAGACACAAAGAGAGGGATACAGACACAGAGAGAGGGACACAGACACAGAGAGAGAGACACAGACACAGAGAGAGAGACACAGACACAGAGCGAGGGACACAGACACAGAGAGAGCGACACAGACACAGAGAGAGGGACATAGACACAGAGCGAGGGACACAGACGGAGAGAGAGAGACACACAGAGAGAGACTCAGACACAGCGAGAGACAGAGGGAAAGAGAGACACAGACACAGAGAGAGGGATACAGACACAGAGAGAGGGACACAGACACAGAGAGAGGGACACAGACACAGAGAGAGGGATACAGACACAAAGAGAGGGATACAGACACAGAGAGAGGGACACAGACACAGAGAGAGAGACACAGACACAGAGAGAGAGACACAGACACAGAGCGAGGGACACAGACACAGAGAGAGGGACACAGACACAGAGCGAGGGACACAGACACAGAGAGAGCGACACAGACACAGAGAGAGGGACATAGACACAGAGCGAGGGACACAGACGGAGAGAGAGAGACAGACAGCGAGAGACAGAGGGAAAGAGAGACACAGACACAGAGAGAGGGATACAGACACAGAGAGAGGGACACAGACACAGAGAGAGGGACACAGACACAGAGAGAGGGGGATACAGACACAGAGAGAGGGACACAGACACAGAGAGCGGGATACAGGCATAGAGTGAGGGACACAGACGGAGAAAGAGAGACACACAGACACAGAGAGAGGGATATAGACAGAGAGAGAGACACAGGCACAAAGAGAGACACGGACTCAGAGAGATGGACACAGACACAGAGAGAGGGATACAGACACAGAGAGAGACACAGACACAGAGAGAGACAGAGAGAGAGAGAGACACAGACACAGAGTGAGACACACAGACACAGAGAGAGAGACACAGACACAGAGAGAGACACAGACACAGAGAGAGGGATACAGACACAGAGAGAGACACAGAGAGAGACACAGACATAGAGAGACACAGACACGGAGAGACACAGACACAGAGAGAGGGACACAGACACAGAGAGAGAGACACAGACACAGAGAGAGACAGAGAGAGACACACACAGACACAGAGAGAGGGACACAGACACAGAGAGAGGGACACAGACACAGAGAGAGGGACACAGATGGAGAGAGAGATACAGAGAGAGACACAGACATTGAGAGAGAGACACAGACGCAGAGAGAGGGATACAGACACAGAATGAGGGATACAGACACAGAGAGAGGGACACAGACACAGAGAGAGGGACACAGACAGAGAGAGGGACACAGACGGAGAGAGAGAGGGACACAGACGGAGAGAGAGAGACACAGACACAAAGAGAGGGACACAGCCACAGAGAGAGGGACACAGACGGAGAGAAAGAGAAACACAGACACAGAGAGAGGGATATAGACAGAGAGAGAGACACACAGACACACAGAGAGACACAGACACAGAGAGAGAGACATAGACAGAGAGAGAGAGAGATACAGACACAGAGAGAGGGATACAGACACAGAGAGAGACACAGAGAGAGACACAGACGTAGAGAGACACAGACACAGAGAGACACAGACACAGAGAGAGGGACACAGACAGAGAGAGATAGACACAGACACAGAGAGAGACAGAGAGAGAGACACACACAGACACAGAGAGAGGGACACAGACACAGAGAGAGGGTCACAGACACAGAGAGAGGGACACAGATGGAGAGAGAGAGATACAGAGAGAGACACAGACACAGAGAGACACAGGCACAGAGAGAGGGACACAGACACAGAGAGAGGGACACAGACACAGAGAGAGGGACACAGACACAGAGAGAGGGACACAGACGGAGAGAGAGAGACACACAGACACAGAGAGAGGGACACAGACACAGAGAGAGGGACACAGACACAGAGAGAGGGACACAGACACAGAGAGAGGGACACAGACGGAGAGAGAGAGAGACACAGACACAGCGAGAGGGATATAGACAGAGAGAGACACACACAGACACAGAGAGAGACACAGACACAGAGAGAGGGACACAGAAACAGAGAGAGGGATACAGACACAGAGAGAGACATAGAGAGAGACACAGAGATAGAGAGACACAGACACAGAGAGACACAGACACAGAGAGAGGGACACAGACACACAGAGAGAGACACAGACATAGAGAGACACCTAGACACAGAGAGAGGGATACAGACACAGAGAGAGGGACACAGGCACAGGGAGAGGGACACAGACACAGAGAGAGGGACACAGACGGAGAGCGAGAGAGATACAGAGAGAGTCACAGACAGAGAGAGAGAGACACAGACACAGAGAGAGGAATACAGACACAGAGAGAGGGATACAGACACAGAGAGAGGGACACAGACACAGAGAGAGTGACACAGATACAGAGCGAGGGACACAGACACAGAGAGAGGGACACAGACACAGAGAGAGATACACAGACACAGAGAGAGCGACACAGACACAGAGAGAGGGACACAGACACAGAGAGAGGGACACAGACGGAGAGAGAGACACACACAGAGAGAGACTCAGACACAGCGAATGACACAGAGAAAGAGAGACACAGACACAGAGAGAGGGATACAGACACAGAGAGAGGGACACAGACACAGAGAGAGGGACACAGACACAGAGAGAGAGGGAAACAGACACAGAGAGAGGGACACCGACAGAGAGAGGGACACAGACACAGAGAGAGGGACACAGACGGAGAGAGAGAGAGACACAGACACAGAGAGAGGGATACAGACACAGAGAGAGGGACACAGACACAGAGAGAGGGACACCGACGGAGAGAGAGAGAGACACAGACACAGAGAGAGGGATACAGACATAGATAGGGGGACACAGACGGAGAGAGAGAGACACACAGACACAGAGAGAGGGATATAGACAGAGAGAGACACACACAGACACAGAGAGAGACACAGACACAGAGAGAGGGACACAGAAACAGAGAGAGGGAATCAGACACAGAGAGAGACATAGAGAGAGACACAGAGATAGAGAGACACAGACACAGAGACACACAGACACAGAGAGAGGGACACAGACACACAGAGAGAGACACAGACATAGAGAGACACCCAGACACAGAGAGAGGGATACAGACACAGAGAGAGGGACACAGACACAGAGAGAGGGACACAGATGGAGAGAGAGAGAGATACAGAGAGAGTCACAGACAGAGAGAGAGAGACACAGGCACAGAGAGAGAGACACAGACACAGAGCGAGGGACACAGACACAGAGAGAGGGACACAGACAAAGAGCGAGGGACACAGACACAGAGAGACACAGACACAGAGAGAGATACACAGACACAGAGAGAGCGACACAGACACAGAGAGAGGGACACAGACGGAGAGAGAGAGACACACAGAGAGAGACTCAGACACAGCGAGAGACAGAGAGAAAGAGAGACACAGACACAGAGAGAGGGATACAGACACAGAGAGAGGGACACAGACACAGAGAGAGGGACACAGACACAGAGAGAGAGGGAAACAGACACAGAGAGAGGGACACCGACACAGAGAGAGGGACACAGACGGAGAGAGAGAGACACACAGAGAGAGACTCAGACACAGCGAGAGGCAGAGAGAAAGAGAGACACAGACACAGAGAGAGGGATACAGACACAGAGAGAGGGACACAGACACAGAGAGGACACAGACACAGAGAGAGAGACACAGACACAGAGAGAGAGACACAGACACAGAGAGAGACACAGACACAGAGAGAGGGATACAGACACACAGAGAGACACAGACGAAGAGAGACACAGACACAGGGAGACACAGACACAGAGAGAGGGACACAGACACAGAGAGAGAGACACAGACACAGAGAGAGGGACACAGACACAGAGCGAGGGACACAGACACAGAGTGAGGGACACAGACACAGGGAGAGATACACAGACACAGAGAGAGCGACACAGACACAGAGAGAGGGACATAGACACAGAGCGAGGGACACAGACGGAGAGAGAGAGACACACAGAGAGAGACTCAGACACAGCGAGAGACAGAGGGAAAGAGAGACACAGACACAGAGAGAGGGATACAGACACAGAGAGAGGGACACAGACACAGAGAGAGGGACACAGACACAGAGAGCGGGATACAGACATAGAGAGAGGGACACAGACGGAGAGAGAGAGACACACAGACACAGAGAGAGGGATATAGACAGAGAGAGAGAGACACAGGCACAAAGAGAGACACAGACTCAGAGAGAGGGACACAGACACAGAGAGAGGGATACAGACACAGAGAGAGACACAGACACAGAGAGAGACAGAGAGAGAGAGAGACACAGACACAGAGTGAGACACACAGACACAGAGAGAGAGACACAGACACAGAGAGAGACACTGACACAGAGAGAGGGATACAGACAGAGAGAGAGACAGAGAGAGAGACACAGACATAGAGAGACACAGACACGGAGAGACACAGACACAGAGAGAGGGACACAGACACAGAGAGAGAGACACAGACACAGAGAGAGACAGAGAGAGAGACACACACAGACACAGCGAGAGGGACACAGACACAGAGAGAGGGACACAGACACAGAGAGAGGGACACAGATGGAGAGAGAGATACAGAGAGTGACACAGACATCGAGAGAGAGACACAGACACAGAGTGAGGGATACAGACACAGAGAGAGGGACACAGACACAGAGAGGACACAGACACAGAGAGAGAGACACAGACACAGAGAGACACAGACACAGAGAGAGGGACACAGACACAGAGCGAGAGACACAGACACAGAGAGAGACAGAGAGAGAGACACACACAGACAGAGCGAGGGACACAGACACAGAGAGAGGGACACAGACACAGAGAGAGGGACACAGATGGAGAGAGAGAGAAATACCGAGAGAGACACAGATACAGAGAGAGGGACACAGACACAGAGAGAGGGACCCAGACACAGAGAGAGGGACACAGACGGAGAGAGAGAGGGATACAGACACAGAGAGAGGGACACCGACACAGAGAGAGGGACCCAGACACAGAGAGCGGGATATAGACATAGAGAGAGGGACACAGACGGAGAGAGAGAGACACACAGACACAGAGAGAGGGATATAGACAGAGAGAGAGAGACACAGGCACAGAGAGAGACACAGACACAGAGAGAGGGACACAGGCACAGAGAGAGGGAAACAGACACAGAGAGAGACAGAGACACAGAGAGAGACACAGACACAGAGAGAGACGCAGACACAGAGAGAGGGACACAGACACAGAAAGAGGGATACAGACACAGAGACACAGAGAGAGACAGAGAGAGAGAGACACACAGACACAGAGTGAGACACTGTGGTGATACACCGCTGTACCTCCCTACCATTGTACATAGTATATAATAGTTGTGTGTAACGTGGCCCTGTAATACTGTGTATTGTACTGTAACTCTGCAGAGGTTCGGTCACTGGTAGGTAACCCGACCTGGCCACGGAGAGCTCCGCCTTAGCCACTCCCCCGGGAGTCAGTATAAGAACCTCTTCTGGGACAGGCCCCATTCTGTCTGGGGTCGTCTGTGTCGGGTAAGCCTCCCATGTAGTATATTAAAGCCTGAGTTAAAGTCTCACATGTCTTTGTGGTTCTTGACGCTTAGCGCATCAACACAGACACAGAGAGAGAGAGACACAGACACAGAGAGAGACACAGACACAGAGAGAGGGATACAGACACAGAGAGAGACACAGACACGGAGAGACACAGACACAGAGAGAGGGACACAGACACAGAGAGAGAGACACAGACACAGAGCGAGAGACACACACAGACACAGAGAGAGGGACACACACAGACACAGAGAGAGGGACACAGACACAGAAAGAGGGACACAGACACAGAGAGAGGGACGCAGATGGAGAGAGAGAGAGATACAGAGAGAGACACAGACATCGAGAGAGAGACACAGACACAGAGAGAGGGATACAGACACAGAGTGAGGGATACAGACACAGAGTGAGGGACACAGACACAGAGAGAGGGACACAGGCACAGAGAGAGAGACACAGACAGAGAGAGACACAGACACAGAGAGAGGGATACAGACACAGAGAGAGACACAGACGTAGAGAGACACAGACACAGAGAGAGGGATACAGACGGAAAGAGAGAGACACACAGAGAGAGACTCAGACACAGCGAGAGACAGAGAGAAAGAGAGACACAGACACAGAGAGAGGGACACAGACGGAGAGAGAGAGACACAGACATAGAGAGACACCCAGACACAGAGAGAGGGACGCAGACACAGAGAGAGGGACACAGACACAGAGAGAGGGACACAGGCGGAGAGAGAGAGAGATACAGAGAGAGTCACAGACAGAGAGAGAGACACACAGACACAGAGAGAGGGATACAGACACAGAGAGGGGGATACAGACACAGAGCGAGGGACACAGACACAGAGAGAGGGATACAGACAGAGAGAGAGTGAGACACAGACACAGAGAGAGCGACACAGACACAGAGAGAGGGACACAGACACAGAGAGAGGGACACAGACGGAGAGAGAGAGACACACAGAGAGAGACTCAGACACAGCGAGAGACAGAGAGAAAGAGAGACACAGACACAGAGAGAGGGATACAGACACAGAGAGAGGGATACAGACACAGAGAGAGGGACACAGACACAGAGAGAGGGACACAGGCACAGAGAGAGTGGGATACAGACTCAGAGAGAGGGACACTGACACAGAGAGAGGGACACAGACGGAGAGAGAGAGACACACAGACACAGAGAGCGGGATACAGACATAGAGAGAGGGATACAGACGGAGAGAGAGAGACACACAGAGAGAGACTCAGACACAGCGAGAGACAGAGAGAAAGAGAGACACAGACACAGAGAGAGGGACACAGACGGAGAGAGAGAGACACAGACATAGAGAGACACCCAGACACAGAGAGAGGGACGCAGACACAGAGAGAGGGACACAGACACAGAGAGAGGGACACAGGCGGAGAGAGAGAGAGATACAGAGAGAGTCACAGACAGAGAGAGAGAGACACAGACACAGAGAGAGGGATACAGACACAGAGAGGGGGATACAGACACAGAGAGAGTGTCCCTCTCTCTGTGTCTGTGTCCCTCTCTCTGTGTCTGTGTCGCTCTCTCTGTGTCTGTGTCTCACTCTCTCTCTGTCTGTGTCCCTCTCTCTGTGTCTGTGTCCCTCGCTCTGTGTCTGTGTCCCTCTCTCTGTGTCTGTGTGTCTCTCTCTGTGTCTGTGTGTCTCTCTCTCTCTGTCTCTCTCTCTGTCTGTGTCTCTCTCTGTGTCTGCATCCCTCTCTCTGTGTCTGTGTCCCTCTCTCTGTGTCTGTGTCTCTCTCTGTGCCTGTGTCTCTCTCACTCTGTCTGTGTGTCTGAGACACAGAGAGAGAGACACAGACACAGAGAGAGGGACACAGACACAGAGCGAGGGACACAGACACAGAGAGAGGGACACAGACACAGAGCGAGGGACACAGACAGAGAGAGAGTGAGACACAGACACAGAGAGAGCGACACAGACACAGAGAGAGGGACACAGACACAGAGAGAGGGACACAGACGGAGAGAGAGAGACACACAGAGAGAGACTCAGACACAGCGAGAGACAGAGAGAAAGAGAGACACAGACACAGAGAGAGGGATACAGACACAGAGAGAGGGATACAGACACAGAGAGAGGGACACAGACACAGAGAGAGGGACACAGACACAGAGAGAGTGGGATACAGACTCAGATAGAGGGACACTGACACAGAGAGAGGGACACAGACGGAGAGAGAGAGACACACAGACACAGAGAGCGGGTAACAGACATAGAGAGAGGGACACAGACACAGAGAGAGGGACACAGATGGAGAGAGAGAGAGATACAGAGAGAGTCACAGACAGAGAGAGAGAGACACAGGCACAGAGAGAGAGACACAGACACAGAGCGAGGGACACAGACACAGAGAGAGGGACACAGACAAAGAGCGAGGGACACAGACACAGAGAGACACAGACACAGAGAGAGATACACAGACACAGAGAGAGCGACACAGACACAGAGAGAGGGACACAGACGGAGAGAGAGAGACACACAGAGAGAGACTCAGACACAGCGAGAGACAGAGAGAAAGAGAGACACAGACACAGAGAGAGGGATACAGACACAGAGAGAGGGACACAGACACAGAGAGAGGGACACAGACACAGAGAGAGAGGGAAACAGACACAGAGAGAGGGACACCGACACAGAGAGAGGGACACAGACGGAGAGAGAGAGACACACAGAGAGAGACTCAGACACAGCGAGAGACAGAGAGAAAGAGAGACACAGACACAGAGAGAGGGATACAGACACAGAGAGAGGGACACAGACACAGAGAGGACACAGACACAGAGAGAGAGACACAGACACAGAGAGAGAGACACAGACACAGAGAGAGACACAGACACAGAGAGAGGGATACAGACACACAGAGAGACACAGACGAAGAGAGACACAGACACAGGGAGACACAGACACAGAGAGAGGGACACAGACACAGAGAGAGAGACACAGACACAGAGAGAGGGACACAGACACAGAGCGAGGGACACAGACACAGAGTGAGGGACACAGACACAGGGAGAGATACACAGACACAGAGAGAGCGACACAGACACAGAGAGAGGGACATAGACACAGAGCGAGGGACACAGACGGAGAGAGAGAGACACACAGAGAGAGACTCAGACACAGCGAGAGACAGAGGGAAAGAGAGACACAGACACAGAGAGAGGGATACAGACACAGAGAGAGGGACACAGACACAGAGAGAGGGACACAGACACAGAGAGCGGGATACAGACATAGAGAGAGGGACACAGACGGAGAGAGAGAGACACACAGACACAGAGAGAGGGATATAGACAGAGAGAGAGAGACACAGGCACAAAGAGAGACACAGACTCAGAGAGAGGGACACAGACACAGAGAGAGGGATACAGACACAGAGAGAGACACAGACACAGAGAGAGACAGAGAGAGAGAGAGACACAGACACAGAGTGAGACACACAGACACAGAGAGAGAGACACAGACACAGAGAGAGACACTGACACAGAGAGAGGGATACAGACAGAGAGAGAGACAGAGAGAGAGACACAGACATAGAGAGACACAGACACGGAGAGACACAGACACAGAGAGAGGGACACAGACACAGAGAGAGAGACACAGACACAGAGAGAGACAGAGAGAGAGACACACACAGACACAGCGAGAGGGACACAGACACAGAGAGAGGGACACAGACACAGAGAGAGGGACACAGATGGAGAGAGAGATACAGAGAGTGACACAGACATCGAGAGAGAGACACAGACACAGAGTGAGGGATACAGACACAGAGAGAGGGACACAGACACAGAGAGGACACAGACACAGAGAGAGAGACACAGACACAGAGAGAGACACAGACACAGAGAGAGGGATACAGACACAAAGAGAGACACAGACGAAGAGAGACACAGACACAGAGAGACACAGACACAGAGAGAGGGACACAGACACAGAGCGAGAGACACAGACACAGAGAGAGACAGAGAGAGAGACACACACAGACAGAGCGAGGGACACAGACACAGAGAGAGGGACACAGACACAGAGAGAGGGACACAGATGGAGAGAGAGAGAAATACCGAGAGAGACACAGATACAGAGAGAGGGACACAGACACAGAGAGAGGGACCCAGACACAGAGAGAGGGACACAGACGGAGAGAGAGAGGGATACAGACACAGAGAGAGGGACACCGACACAGAGAGAGGGACCCAGACACAGAGAGCGGGATACAGACATAGAGAGAGGGACACAGACGGAGAGAGAGAGACACACAGACACAGAGAGAGGGATATAGACAGAGAGAGAGAGACACAGGCACAGAGAGAGACACAGACACAGAGAGAGGGACACAGGCACAGAGAGAGGGAAACAGACACAGAGAGAGACAGAGACACAGAGAGAGACACAGACACAGAGAGAGACGCAGACACAGAGAGAGGGACACAGACACAGAAAGAGGGATACAGACACAGAGACACAGAGAGAGACAGAGAGAGAGAGACACACAGACACAGAGTGAGACACTGTGGTGATACACCGCTGTACCTCCCTACCATTGTACATAGTATATAATAGTTGTGTGTAACGTGGCCCTGTAATACTGTGTATTGTACTGTAACTCTGCAGAGGTTCGGTCACTGGTAGGTAACCCGACCTGGCCACGGAGAGCTCCGCCTTAGCCACTCCCCCGGGAGTCAGTATAAGAACCTCTTCTGGGACAGGCCCCATTCTGTCTGGGGTCGTCTGTGTCGGGTAAGCCTCCCATGTAGTATATTAAAGCCTGAGTTAAAGTCTCACATGTCTTTGTGGTTCTTGACGCTTAGCGCATCAACACAGACACAGAGAGAGAGAGACACAGACACAGAGAGAGACACAGACACAGAGAGAGGGATACAGACACAGAGAGAGACACAGACATAGAGAGACACAGACACGGAGAGACACAGACACAGAGAGAGGGACACAGACACAGAGAGAGAGACACAGACACAGAGAGAGAGACACACACAGACACAGAGAGAGGGACACACACAGACACAGAGAGAGGGACACAGACACAGAAAGAGGGACACAGACACAGAGAGAGGGACGCAGATGGAGAGAGAGAGAGATACAGAGAGAGACACAGACATCGAGAGAGAGACACAGACACAGAGAGAGGGATACAGACACAGAGTGAGGGATACAGACACAGAGTGAGGGACACAGACACAGAGAGAGGGACACAGGCACAGAGAGAGAGACACAGACAGAGAGAGACACAGACACAGAGAGAGGGATACAGACACAGAGAGAGACACAGACGTAGAGAGACACAGACACAGAGAGAGAGATACAGACGGAAAGAGAGAGACACACAGAGAGAGACTCAGACACAGCGAGAGACAGAGAGAAAGAGAGACACAGACACAGAGAGAGGGACACAGACGGAGAGAGAGAGACACAGACATAGAGAGACACCCAGACACAGAGAGAGGGACGCAGACACAGAGAGAGGGACACAGACACAGAGAGAGGGACACAGGCGGAGAGAGAGAGAGATACAGAGAGAGTCACAGACAGAGAGAGAGACACACAGACACAGAGAGAGGGATACAGACACAGAGAGGGGGATACAGACACAGAGCGAGGGACACAGACACAGAGAGAGGGATACAGACAGAGAGAGAGTGAGACACAGACACAGAGAGAGCGACACAGACACAGAGAGAGGGACACAGACACAGAGAGAGGGACACAGACGGAGAGAGAGAGACACACAGAGAGAGACTCAGACACAGCGAGAGACAGAGAGAAAGAGAGACACAGACACAGAGAGAGGGATACAGACACAGAGAGAGGGATACAGACACAGAGAGAGGGACACAGACACAGAGAGAGGGACACAGGCACAGAGAGAGTGGGATACAGACTCAGAGAGAGGGACACTGACACAGAGAGAGGGACACAGACGGAGAGAGAGAGACACACAGACACAGAGAGCGGGATACAGACATAGAGAGAGGGATACAGACGGAGAGAGAGAGACACACAGAGAGAGACTCAGACACAGCGAGAGACAGAGAGAAAGAGAGACACAGACACAGAGAGAGGGACACAGACGGAGAGAGAGAGACACAGACATAGAGAGACACCCAGACACAGAGAGAGGGACGCAGACACAGAGAGAGGGACACAGACACAGAGAGAGGGACACAGGCGGAGAGCGAGGGACACAGACACAGAGTGAGGGACACAGACACAGGGAGAGATACACAGACACAGAGAGAGCGACACAGACACAGAGAGAGGGACATAGACACAGAGCGAGGGACACAGACGGAGAGAGAGAGACACACAGAGAGAGACTCAGACACAGCGAGAGACAGAGGGAAAGAGAGACACAGACACAGAGAGAGGGATACAGACACAGAGAGAGGGACACAGACACAGAGAGAGGGACACAGACACAGAGAGCGGGATACAGACATAGAGAGAGGGACACAGACGGAGAGAGAGAGACACACAGACACAGAGAGAGGGATATAGACAGAGAGAGAGAGACACAGGCACAAAGAGAGACACAGACTCAGAGAGAGGGACACAGACACAGAGAGAGGGATACAGACACAGAGAGAGACACAGACACAGAGAGAGACAGAGAGAGAGAGAGACACAGACACAGAGTGAGACACACAGACACAGAGAGAGAGACACAGACACAGAGAGAGACACTGACACAGAGAGAGGGATACAGACAGAGAGAGAGACAGAGAGAGAGACACAGACATAGAGAGACACAGACACGGAGAGACACAGACACAGAGAGAGGGACACAGACACAGAGAGAGAGACACAGACACAGAGAGAGACAGAGAGAGAGACACACACAGACACAGCGAGAGGGACACAGACACAGAGAGAGGGACACAGACACAGAGAGAGGGACACAGATGGAGAGAGAGATACAGAGAGTGACACAGACATCGAGAGAGAGACACAGACACAGAGTGAGGGATACAGACACAGAGAGAGGGACACAGACACAGAGAGGACACAGACACAGAGAGAGAGACACAGACACAGAGAGAGACACAGACACAGAGAGAGGGATACAGACACAAAGAGAGACACAGACGAAGAGAGACACAGACACAGAGAGACACAGACACAGAGAGAGGGACACAGACACAGAGCGAGAGACACAGACACAGAGAGAGACAGAGAGAGAGACACACACAGACAGAGCGAGGGACACAGACACAGAGAGAGGGACACAGACACAGAGAGAGGGACACAGATGGAGAGAGAGAGAAATACCGAGAGAGACACAGATACAGAGAGAGGGACACAGACACAGAGAGAGGGACCCAGACACAGAGAGAGGGACACAGACGGAGAGAGAGAGGGATACAGACACAGAGAGAGGGACACCGACACAGAGAGAGGGACCCAGACACAGAGAGCGGGATACAGACATAGAGAGAGGGACACAGACGGAGAGAGAGAGACACACAGACACAGAGAGAGGGATATAGACAGAGAGAGAGAGACACAGGCACAGAGAGAGACACAGACACAGAGAGAGGGACACAGGCACAGAGAGAGGGAAACAGACACAGAGAGAGACAGAGACACAGAGAGAGACACAGACACAGAGAGAGACGCAGACACAGAGAGAGGGACACAGACACAGAAAGAGGGATACAGACACAGAGACACAGAGAGAGACAGAGAGAGAGAGACACACAGACACAGAGTGAGACACTGTGGTGATACACCGCTGTACCTCCCTACCATTGTACATAGTATATAATAGTTGTGTGTAACGTGGCCCTGTAATACTGTGTATTGTACTGTAACTCTGCAGAGGTTCGGTCACTGGTAGGTAACCCGACCTGGCCACGGAGAGCTCCGCCTTAGCCACTCCCCCGGGAGTCAGTATAAGAACCTCTTCTGGGACAGGCCCCATTCTGTCTGGGGTCGTCTGTGTCGGGTAAGCCTCCCATGTAGTATATTAAAGCCTGAGTTAAAGTCTCACATGTCTTTGTGGTTCTTGACGCTTAGCGCATCAACACAGACACAGAGAGAGAGAGACACAGACACAGAGAGAGGGATACAGACACAGAGAGAGACACAGACATAGAGAGACACAGACACGGAGAGACACAGACACAGAGAGAGGGACACAGACACAGAGAGAGAGACACAGACACAGAGAGAGAGACACACACAGACACAGAGAGAGGGACACACACAGACACAGAGAGAGGGACACAGACACAGAAAGAGGGACACAGACACAGAGAGAGGGACGCAGATGGAGAGAGAGAGAGATACAGAGAGAGACACAGACATCGAGAGAGAGACACAGACACAGAGAGAGGGATACAGACACAGAGTGAGGGATACAGACACAGAGTGAGGGACACAGACACAGAGAGAGGGACACAGGCACAGAGAGAGAGACACAGACAGAGAGAGACACAGACACAGAGAGAGGGATACAGACACAGAGAGAGACACAGACGTAGAGAGACACAGACACAGAGAGAGAGATACAGACGGAAAGAGAGAGACACACAGAGAGAGACTCAGACACAGCGAGAGACAGAGAGAAAGAGAGACACAGACACAGAGAGAGGGACACAGACGGAGAGAGAGAGACACAGACATAGAGAGACACCCAGACACAGAGAGAGGGACGCAGACACAGAGAGAGGGACACAGACACAGAGAGAGGGACACAGGCGGAGAGAGAGAGAGATACAGAGAGAGTCACAGACAGAGAGAGAGACACACAGACACAGAGAGAGGGATACAGACACAGAGAGGGGGATACAGACACAGAGCGAGGGACACAGACACAGAGAGAGGGATACAGACAGAGAGAGAGTGAGACACAGACACAGAGAGAGCGACACAGACACAGAGAGAGGGACACAGACACAGAGAGAGGGACACAGACGGAGAGAGAGAGACACACAGAGAGAGACTCAGACACAGCGAGAGACAGAGAGAAAGAGAGACACAGACACAGAGAGAGGGATACAGACACAGAGAGAGGGATACAGACACAGAGAGAGGGACACAGACACAGAGAGAGGGACACAGGCACAGAGAGAGTGGGATACAGACTCAGAGAGAGGGACACTGACACAGAGAGAGGGACACAGACGGAGAGAGAGAGACACACAGACACAGAGAGCGGGATACAGACATAGAGAGAGGGATACAGACGGAGAGAGAGAGACACACAGAGAGAGACTCAGACACAGCGAGAGACAGAGAGAAAGAGAGACACAGACACAGAGAGAGGGACACAGACGGAGAGAGAGAGACACAGACATAGAGAGACACCCAGACACAGAGAGAGGGACGCAGACACAGAGAGAGGGACACAGACACAGAGAGAGGGACACAGGCGGAGAGAGAGAGAGATACAGAGAGAGTCACAGACAGAGAGAGAGAGACACAGACACAGAGAGAGGGATACAGACACAGAGAGGGGGATACAGACACAGAGAGAGTGTCCCTCTCTCTGTGTCTGTGTCCCTCTCTCTGTGTCTGTGTCGCTCTCTCTGTGTCTGTGTCTCACTCTCTCTCTGTCTGTGTCCCTCTCTCTGTGTCTGTGTCCCTCGCTCTGTGTCTGTGTCCCTCTCTCTGTGTCTGTGTGTCTCTCTCTGTGTCTGTGTGTCTCTCTCTCTCTGTCTCTCTCTCTGTCTGTGTCTCTCTCTGTGTCTGCATCCCTCTCTCTGTGTCTGTGTCCCTCTCTCTGTGTCTGTGTCTCTCTCTGTGCCTGTGTCTCTCTCACTCTGTCTGTGTGTCTGAGACACAGAGAGAGAGACACAGACACAGAGAGAGGGACACAGACACAGAGCGAGGGACACAGACACAGAGAGAGGGACACAGACACAGAGCGAGGGACACAGACAGAGAGAGAGTGAGACACAGACACAGAGAGAGCGACACAGACACAGAGAGAGGGACACAGACACAGAGAGAGGGACACAGACGGAGAGAGAGAGACACACAGAGAGAGACTCAGACACAGCGAGAGACAGAGAGAAAGAGAGACACAGACACAGAGAGAGGGATACAGACACAGAGAGAGGGATACAGACACAGAGAGAGGGACACAGACACAGAGAGAGGGACACAGACACAGAGAGAGTGGGATACAGACTCAGATAGAGGGACACTGACACAGAGAGAGGGACACAGACGGAGAGAGAGAGACACACAGACACAGAGAGCGGGTAACAGACATAGAGAGAGGGACACAGACGGAGAGAGAGAGACACAGACACAGAGAGAGGGACACAGACACAGAGAGAGGGATGCAGACACAGAGAGAGACACAGACAGAGAGAGAGAGACACACAGACACAGAGAGAGACACACAGACAGAGTGAGAGAGACACGGACACAGAGAGAGACACAGACACAGAGAGTGGGATACAGACACAGAGAGAGACACACAGAGAGACACAGACATAGAGAGACACAGGCACAGAGAGACACAGGCATAGAGAGAGGGACACAGACACAGAGAGTGAGACACAGACACAGAGAGAGAGACACACACAGACACAGAGAGAGGGACACAGACACAGAGAGAGGGACACAGATGGAGAGAGAGAGAGATACAGAGAGAGACACAGACATCGAGAGAGAGACACAGACACAGAGAGAGGGATACAGACACAGAGTGAGGGATACAGACACAGAGAGAGGGACACAGACACAGAGAGAGGGACACAGACACAGAGAGAGAGACACAGACAGAGAGAGGGACACAGATACAGAGAGAGGGACGCAGACAGAGAGAGGGACACAGACGGAGAGAGAGAGAGAGAGACACAGGCACAGAGAGAGGGACACAGACGGAGAGAGAGAGAGACACAGTCACAGAGAGGGGGATACAGACATAGAGAGAGGGACCAGACGGACAGAGAGACACACACAGGCACAGAGAGAGGGATATAGACAGAGAGAGAGAGACACAGACACAGAGAGAGGGATACAGACACAGAGGGAGGGATACAGACACAGAGAGAGGGACACAGACACAGAGAGAGAGACACAGACACAGAGAGAGGGACACAGACACAGAGCGAGGGACACAGACACAGAGAGAGGGACACAGACACAGAGAGAGAGACACAGACACAGAGAGAGGGACACAGACGGAGAGAGACACACACAGAGAGAGACTCAGACACAGCGAGAGAAAGAGAGACACAGACACAGAGAGAGGGATACAGACACAGAGAGAGGGACACAGATACAGAGAGAGGGACACAGGCACAGAGAGAGGGACACAGACAGAGAGAGAGAGAGGGAAACAGACACAGAGAGAGGGACACCGACAGAGAGAGGGACACAGACACAGAGAGAGGGACACAGATGGAGAGAGAGAGAGACACAGACACAGAAAGAGGGATACAGACACAGAGAGAGGGACACAGACACAGAGAGAGGGACACCGACGGAGAGAGAGAGAGACACAGTCACAGAGAGGGGGATACAGACATAGAGAGAGGGACCAGACGGAGAGAGAGACACACACAGACACAGAGAGATGGATATAGACAGAGAGAGAGAGACACAGACACAGAGAGAGGGACACAGACACAGAGCGAGGGACACAGACACAGAGAGAGGGACACAGACACAGAGCGAGGGACACAGGCACAGGGAGAGATACACAGACACAGAGAGAGCGACACAGACACAGAGAGAGGGACATAGACACAGAGCGAGGGACACAGACGGAGAGAGAGAGACACACAGAGAGAGACTCAGACACAGCGAGAGACAGAGGGAAAGAGAGACACAGACACAGAGAGAGGGATATAGACACAGAGAGAGGGACACAGACACAGAGAGAGGGACACAGACACAGAGAGCGGGATACAGACATAGAGAGAGGGACACAGACGGAGAGAGAGAGACACACAGACACAGAGAGAGGGCTATAGACAGAGAGAGAGAGACACAGGCACAAAGAGAGACACAGACTCAGAGAGAGGGACACAGACACAGAGAGAGGGATACAGACACAGAGAGAGACACAGACACAAAGAGAGACAGAGAGAGAGAGAGACACAGACACAGAGTGAGACACACAGACACACAGAGAGAGACACAGACACAGAGAGAGACACAGACACAGAGAGAGGTATACAGACACAGAGAGAGACACAGAGAGAGACACAGACATAGACACAGACACGGAGAGACACAGACACAGAGAGAGGGACACAGACACAGAGAGAGAGACACAGACACAGAGAGAGACAGAGAGAGAGACACACACAGACACAGCGAGAGGGACACAGACACAGAGAGGACACAGACACAGAGAGAGAGACACAGACACAGAGAGAGAGACACAGACACAGAGAGAGACCTAGACACAGAGAGAGGGATACAGACACAGAGAGAGACACAGACGAAGAGAGACACAGACACAGAGAGACACAGACACAGAGAGAGGGACACAGACACAGAGAGAGAGACACAGACACAGAGAGAGGGACACAGACACAGAGCGAAGGACACAGACACATAGAGCGGGATACAGACATAGAGAGAGGGACACAGACGGAGAGAGAGAGACACACAGACACAGAGAGAGGGATATAGACAGAGAGAGGGACACAGATACAGAGAGAGGGACGCAGACAGAGAGAGGGACACAGACGGAGAGAGAGAGAGAGACACAGGCACAGAGAGAGGGACACAGACGGAGAGAGAGAGAGACACAGTCACAGAGAGGGGGATACAGACATAGAGAGAGGGACCAGACGGACAGAGAGACACACACAGGCACAGAGAGAGGGATATAGACAGAGAGAGAGAGACACAGACACAGAGAGAGGGATACAGACACAGAGGGAGGGATACAGACACAGAGAGAGGGACACAGACACAGAGAGAGAGACACAGACACAGAGAGAGGGACACAGACACAGAGCGAGGGACACAGACACAGAGAGAGGGACACAGACACAGAGAGAGATGCACAGACACAGAGAGAGCGACACAGACACAGAGAGAGGGACACAGACACAGAGAGAGGGACACAGACGGAGAGAGACACACACAGAGAGAGACTCAGACACAGCGAGAGACAGAGAGAAAGAGAGACACAGACACAGAGAGAGGGATACAGACACAGAGAGAGGGACACAGATACAGAGAGAGGGACACAGACACAGAGAGAGGGACACAGACAGAGAGAGAGAGAGGGAAACAGACACAGAGAGAGCGACACCGACAGAGAGAGGGACACAGACACAGAGAGAGGGACACAAACGGAGAGAGAGAGAGACACAGGCACAGAAAGAGGGATACAGACACAGAGAGAGGGACACAGACACAGAGAGAGGGACACCGACGGAGAGAGAGAGACACACAGACACAGAGAGAGGGACACAGACGGAGAGAGAGAGAGACACAGTCACAGCGAGGGGGATACAGACATAGAGAGAGGGACCAGACGGAGAGAGAGACACACACAGACACAGAGAGATGGATATAGACAGAGAGAGAGAGACACAGACACAGAGAGAGGGACACAGACACAGAGCGAGGGACACAGACACAGAGAGAGGGACACAGACACAGAGCGAGGGACACAGGCACAGGGAGAGATACACAGACACAGAGAGAGCGACACAGACACAGAGAGAGGGACATAGACACAGAGCGAGGGACACAGACGGAGAGAGAGACACACAGAGAGAGACTCAGACACAGCGAGAGACAGAGGGAAAGAGAGACACAGACACAGAGAGAGGGACACAGACACAGAGAGAGGGACACAGACACAGAGAGAGGGACACAGACACAGAGAGCGGGATACAGACATAGAGAGAGGGACAAAGACGGAGAGAGAGAGACACACAGACACAGAGAGAGGGCTATAGACAGAGAGAGAGAGACACAGGCACAAAGAGAGACACAGACTCAGAGAGAGGGACACAGACACAGAGAGAGGGATACAGACACAGAGAGAGACACAGACACAGAGAGAGACAGAGAGAGAGAGAGACACAGACACAGAGTGAGACACACAGACACAGAGAGAGAGACACAGACACAGAGAGAGACACAGGCACAGAGAGAGGGATACAGACACAGAGAGAGACACAGAGAGAGACACAGACATAGAGAGACACAGACACGGAGAGACACAGACACAGAGAGAGGGACACAGACACAGAGAGAGAGACACAGACACAGAGAGAGACAGAGAGAGAGACACACACAGACACAGCGAGAGGGACACAGACACAGAGAGGACACAGACACAGAGAGAGAGACACAGACACAGAGAGAGAGACACAGACACAGAGAGAGGGATACAGACACAGAGAGAGACACAGACGAAGAGAGACACAGTCACAGATAGACACAGACACAGAGAGAGGGACACAGACACAGAGAGAGAGACACAGACACAGAGAGAGGGACACAGACACAGAGCGAGGGACACAGACACAGAGAGAGGGACACAGACACAGAGCGAGGGACACAGACACAGGGAGAGATACACAGACACAGAGAGAGCGACACAGACACAGAGAGAGGGACATAGACACAGAGCGAGGGACACAGACGGAGAGAGAGAGACACACAGAGAGAGACTCAGACACAGCGAGAGACAGAGGGAAAGAGAGACACAGACACAGAGAGAGGGATACAGACACAGAGAGGGGGACACAGACACAGAGAGAGGGACACAGACACAGAGAGCGGGATACAGACATAGAGAGAGGGACACAGACGGAGAGAGAGAGACACACAGACACAGAGAGAGGGATATAGACAGAGAGAGAGAGACACAGGCACAAAGAGAGACACAGACTCAGAGAGAGGGACACAGACACAGAGAGAGGGATACAGACACAGAGAGAGACACAGACACAGAGAGAGACAGAGAGAGAGAGAGACACAGACACAGAGTGAGACACACAGACACAGAGAGAGAGACACAGACACAGAGAGAGACACAGACACAGAGAGAGGGATACAGACACAGAGAGAGACACAGAGAGAGACACAGACATAGAGAGACACAGACACGGAGAGACACAGACACAGAGAGAGGGACACAGACACAGAGAGAGAGACACAGACACAGAGAGAGACAGAGAGAGAGACACACACAGACACAGCGAGAGGGACACAGACACAGAGAGAGGGACACAGACACAGAGAGAGGGACACAGATGGAGAGAGAGCGAGATACAGAGAGAGACACAGACATCGAGAGAGAGACACAGATACAGAGTGAGGAATACAGACACAGAGAGAGGTACACAGACACAGAGAGGACACAGACACAGAGAGAGAGACACAGACAAAGAGAGAGAGACACAGACACAGAGAGAGACACAGACACAGAGAGAGGGATACAGACACAGAGAGAGACACAGACGAAGAGAGACACAGACACAGAGAGACACAGACACAGAGAGAGGGACACAGACACAGAGAGAGAGACACAGACACAGAGAGAGGGACACAGACACAGAGCGAGGGACACAGACACAGAGAGAGGAACACAGACACAGAGCGAGGGACACAGACACAGGGAGAGATACACAGACACAGAGAGAGCGACACAGACACGGAGAGAGGGACATAGACACAGAGCGAGGGACACAGACGGAGAGAGAGAGACACACAGAGAGAGACTCAGACACAGCGAGAGACAGAGGGAAAGAGAGACACAGACACAGAGAGAGGGATACAGACACAGAGAGAGGGACACAGACACAGAGAGAGGGACACAGACACAGAGAGCGGGATACAGACATAGAGAGAGGGACACAGACGGAGAGAGAGAGACACACAGACACAGAGAGAGGGATATAGACAGAGAGAGAGAGACACAGGCACAAAGAGAGACACAGACTCAGAGAGAGGGACACAGACACAGAGAGAGGGATACAGACACAGAGTGAGGGACACAGACACAGAGAGAGGGACACAGACACAGAGAGAGAGACACAGACACAGAGAGAGACACAGACACAGAGAGAGGGATACAGACACAGAGAGAGACACAGACATAGAGAGACACAGACACGGAGAGACACAGACACAGAGAGAGGGACACAGACACAGAGAGAGAGACACAGACACAGAGAGAGAGACACACACACAGACACAGAGAGAGGGACACAGACACAGAAAGAGGGACACAGACACAGAGAGAGGGACGCAGATGGAGAGAGAGAGAGATACAGAGAGAGACACAGACATCGAGAGAGAGACACAGACACAGAGAGAGGGATACAGACACAGAGTGAGGGATACAGACACAGAGTGAGGGACACAGACACAGAGAGAGGGACACAGGCACAGAGAGAGAGACACAGACAGAGAGAGACACAGACACAGAGAGAGGGATACAGACACAGAGACACAGACGTAGAGAGACACAGACACAGAGAGACACAGACACAGAGAGAGGGACACAGAGAGAGAGACACAGACACAGAGAGAGACAGAGAGAGAGACACACACACACAGAGAGAGGGACACAGACACAGAGAGAGGGACACAGACACAGAGAGAGGGAAACAGATGGAGAGAGAGAGAAATACCGAGAGAGACAGAGACACAGAGAGAGGGACACAGACACAGAGAGAGGGACAACAGACACAGAGAGAGGGACACAGACGGAGAGAGAGAGAGACACAGACACAGAGAGAGGGACACAGACACAGAGAAAGGGACACCGACGGAGAGAGAGAGACACACAGAACCAGAGAGAGGGATACAGACATAGAGAGGGGGACACAGACGGAGAGAGAGAGACACACAGACACAGAGAGAGGGATATAGACAGAGAGAGACACACACAGACACAGAGAGAGACACAGACACTGAGAGAGGGACACAGACACAGAGAGAGGTATACAGACACAGAGAGAGACATAGAGAGAGACACAGAGATAGAGAGACACAGACACAGAGAGAGGGACACAGACACAGAGAGAGAGACACAGACATAGAGAGACACCCAGACACAGAGAGAGGGACACAGACACAGAGAGAGGGACACAGACACAGAGAGAGGGACACAGGCGGAGAGAGAGAGAGATACAGAGAGAGTCACAGACAGAGAGAGAGAGTCACAGACAGAGAGAGAGAGAGACAGACACAGAGAGGGATACAGACACAGAGAGAGGGATACAGACACAGAGAGAGGGACACAGACACAGAGAGAGAGACACAGACACAGAGCGAGGGACACAGACACAGAGCGAGTGACACAGACACAGAGAGAGGGACACAGACACAGAGCGAGGTGACACAGACAGAGAGAGAGAGACACAGACACAGAGAGAGCGGCACAGACAAAGAGAGAGGGACACAGACACAGAGAGAGAGACACAGACGGAGAGAGAGAGACACACAGAGAGAGACTCAGACACAGCGAGAGACAGAGAGAAAGAGAGACACAGACACAGAGAGAGGGACACAGACACAGAGCGAGGGACACAGACACAGAGAGAGGGACACAGACACAGAGCGAGGGACACAGGCACAGGGAGAGATACACAGACACAGAGAGAGCGACACAGACACAGAGAGAGGGACATAGACACAGAGCGAGGGACACAGACGGAGAGAGAGAGACACACAGAGAGAGACTCAGACACTGCGAGAGACAGAGGGAAAGAGAGACACAGACACAGAGAGAGGGATACAGACACAGAGAGAGGGACACAGACACAGAGAGAGGGACACAGACACAGAGAGCGGGATACAGACATAGAGAGAGGGACACAGACGGAGAGAGAGAGACACACAGCACAGAGAGAGGGCTATAGACAGAGAGAGAGAGACACAGGCACAAAGAGAGACACAGACTCAGAGAGAGGGACACAGACACAGAGAGAGGGATACAGACACAGAGAGAGACACAGACACAGAGAGAGACAGAGAGAGAGAGAGACACAGACACAGAGTGAGACACACAGACACACAGAGAGAGACACAGACACAGAGAGAGACACAGACACAGAGAGAGGTATACAGACACAGAGAGAGACACAGAGAGAGACACAGACATAGACACAGACACGGAGAGACACAGACACAGAGAGAGGGACACAGACACAGAGAGAGAGACACAGACACAGAGAGAGACAGAGAGAGAGACACACACAGACACAGCGAGAGGGACACAGACACAGAGAGGACACAGACACAGAGAGAGAGACACAGACACAGAGAGAGAGACACAGACACAGAGAGAGACCTAGACACAGAGAGAGGGATACAGACACAGAGAGAGACACAGACGAAGAGAGACACAGACACAGAGAGACACAGACACAGAGAGAGGGACACAGACACAGAGAGAGAGACACAGACACAGAGAGAGGGACACAGACACAGAGCGAAGGACACAGACACATAGAGCGGGATACAGACATAGAGAGAGGGACACAGACGGAGAGAGAGAGACACACAGACACAGAGAGAGGGATATAGACAGAGAGAGGGACACAGATACAGAGAGAGGGACGCAGACAGAGAGAGGGACACAGACGGAGAGAGAGAGAGAGACACAGGCACAGAGAGAGGGACACAGATGGAGAGAGAGAGAGACACAGTCACAGAGAGGGGGATACAGACATAGAGAGAGGGACCAGACGGACAGAGAGACACACACAGGCACAGAGAGAGGGATATAGACAGAGAGAGAGAGACACAGACACAGAGAGAGGGATACAGACACAGAGGGAGGGATACAGACACAGAGAGAGGGACACAGACACAGAGAGAGAGACACAGACACAGAGAGAGGGACACAGACACAGAGCGAGGGACACAGACACAGAGAGAGGGACACAGACAAAGAGAGAGATACACAGACACAGAGAGAGCGACACAGACGGAGAGAGAGAGAGACACAGACACAGAGAGAGGGACACAGACACAGAGCGAGGGACACAGACACAGAGAGAGGGACACAGACACAGAGAGAGGGACAACAGACACAGAGAGAGGGACACAGACGGAGAGAGAGAGAGACACAGACACAGAGAGAGGGACACAGACACAGAGAAAGGGACACCGACGGAGAGAGAGAGACACACAGAACCAGAGAGAGGGATACAGACATAGAGAGGGGGACACAGACGGAGAGAGAGAGACACACAGACACAGAGAGAGGGATATAGACAGAGAGAGACACACACAGACACAGAGAGAGACACAGACACTGAGAGAGGGACACAGACACAGAGAGAGGGATACAGACACAGAGAGAGACATAGAGAGAGACACAGAGATAGAGAGACACAGACACAGAGAGAGGGTCACAGACACAGAGAGAGAGACACAGACATAGAGAGACACCCAGACACAGAGAGAGGGACACAGACACAGAGAGAGGGACACAGACACAGAGAGAGGGACACAGGCGGAGAGAGAGAGAGATACAGAGAGAGTCACAGACAGAGAGAGAGAGTCACAGACAGAGAGAGAGAGAGACAGACACAGAGAGGGATACAGACACAGAGAGAGGGATACAGACACAGAGAGAGGGACACAGACACAGAGAGAGAGACACAGACACAGAGCGAGGGACACAGACACAGAGCGAGTGACACAGACACAGAGAGAGGGACACAGACACAGAGCGAGGTGACACAGACAGAGAGAGAGAGACACAGACACAGAGAGAGCGGCACAGACAAAGAGAGAGGGACACAGACACAGAGAGAGAGACACAGACGGAGAGAGAGAGACACACAGAGAGAGACTCAGACACAGCGAGAGACAGAGAGAAAGAGAGACACAGACACAGAGAGAGGGACACAGACACAGAGCGAGGGACACAGACACAGAGAGAGGGACACAGACACAGAGCGAGGGACACAGGCACAGGGAGAGATACACAGACACAGAGAGAGCGACACAGACACAGAGAGAGGGACTTAGACACAGAGCGAGGGACACAGACGGAGAGAGAGAGACACACAGAGAGAGACTCAGACACTGCGAGAGACAGAGGGAAAGAGAGACACAGACACAGAGAGAGGGATACAGACACAGAGAGAGGGACACAGACACAGAGAGAGGGACACAGACACAGAGAGCGGGATACAGACATAGAGAGAGGGACACAGACGGAGAGAGAGAGACACACAGACACAGAGAGAGGGCTATAGACAGAGAGAGAGAGACACAGGCACAAAGAGAGACACAGACTCAGAGAGAGGGACACAGACACAGAGAGAGGGATACAGACACAGAGAGAGACACAGACACAGAGAGAGACAGAGAGAGAGAGAGACACAGACACAGAGTGAGACACACAGACACACAGAGAGAGACACAGACACAGAGAGAGACACAGACACAGAGAGAGGTATACAGACACAGAGAGAGACACAGAGAGAGACACAGACATAGACACAGACACGGAGATACACAGACACAGAGAGAGGGACACAGACACAGAGAGAGAGACACAGACACAGAGAGAGACAGAGAGAGAGACACACACAGACACAGCGAGAGGGACACAGACACAGAGAGGACACAGACACAGAGAGAGAGACACAGACACAGAGAGAGAGACACAGACACAGAGAGAGACCTAGACACAGAGAGAGGGATACAGACACAGAGAGAGACACAGACGAAGAGAGACACAGACACAGAGAGACACAGACACAGAGAGAGGGACACAGACACAGAGAGAGAGACACAGACACAGAGAGAGGGACACAGACACAGAGCGAAGGACACAGACACATAGAGCGGGATACAGACATAGAGAGAGGGACACAGACGGAGAGAGAGAGACACACAGACACAGAGAGAGGGATATAGACAGAGAGAGGGACACAGATACAGAGAGAGGGACGCAGACAGAGAGAGGGACACAGACGGAGAGAGAGAGAGAGACACAGGCACAGAGAGAGGGACACAGACGGAGAGAGAGAGAGACACAGTCACAGAGAGGGGGATACAGACATAGAGAGAGGGACCAGACGGACAGAGAGACACACACAGGCACAGAGAGAGGGATATAGACAGAGAGAGAGAGACACAGACACAGAGAGAGGGATACAGACACAGAGGGAGGGATACAGACACAGAGAGAGGGACACAGACACAGAGAGAGAGACACAGACACAGAGAGAGGGACACAGACACAGAGCGAGGGACACAGACACAGAGAGAGGGACACAGACACAGAGAGAGATACACAGACACAGAGAGAGCGACACAGACACAGAGAGAGGGACACAGACACAGAGAGAGGGACACAGACGGAGAGAGACACACACAGAGAGAGACTCAGACACAGCGAGAGACAGAGAGAAAGAGAGACACAGACACAGAGAGAGGGATACAGACACAGAGAGAGGGACACAGATACAGAGAGAGGGACACAGACACAGAGAGAGGGACACAGACAGAGAGAGAGAGAGGGAAACAGACACAGAGAGAGGGACACCGACAGAGAGAGGGACACAGACACAGAGAGAGGGACACAGACGGAGAGAGAGAGAGACACAGACACAGAAAGAGGGATACAGACACAGAGAGAGGGACACAGACACAGAGAGAGGGACACCGACGGAGAGAGAGAGACACACAGACACAGAGAGAGGGACACAGACGGAGAGAGAGAGAGACACAGTCACAGCGAGGGGGATACAGACATAGAGAGAGGGACCAGACGGAGAGAGAGACACACACAGACACAGAGAGATCGATATAGACAGAGAGAGAGAGACACAGACACAGAGAGAGGGACACAGACACAGAGCGAGGGACACAGACACAGAGAGAGGGACACAGACACAGAGCGAGGGACACAGGCACAGGGAGAGATACACAGACACAGAGAGAGCGACACAGACACAGAGAGAGGGACATAGACACAGAGCGAGGGACACAGACGGAGAGAGAGAGACACACAGAGAGAGACTCAGACACAGCGAGAGACAGAGGGAAAGAGAGACACAGACACAGAGAGAGGGATACAGACACAGAGAGAGGGACACAGACACAGAGAGAGGGACACAGACACAGAGAGCGGGATACAGACATAGAGAGAGGGACACAGACGGAGAGAGAGAGACACACAGACACAGAGAGAGGGCTATAGACAGAGAGGGAGAGACACAGGCACAAAGAGAGACACAGACTCAGAGAGAGGGACACAGACACAGAGAGAGGGATACAGACACAGAGAGAGACACAGACACAGAGAGAGACAGAGAGAGAGAGAGACACAGACACAGAGTGAGACACACAGACACAGAGAGAGAGACACAGACACAGAGAGAGACACAGGCACAGAGAGAGGGATACAGACACAGAGAGAGACACAGACATAGAGAGACACAGACACGGAGAGACACAGACACAGAGAGAGGGACACAGACACAGAGAGAGAGACACAGACACAGAGAGAGACAGAGAGAGAGACACACACAGACACAGCGAGAGGGACACAGACACAGAGAGGACACAGACACAGAGAGAGAGACACAGACACAGAGAGAGAGACACAGACACAGAGAGAGGGATACAGACACAGAGAGAGACACAGACGAAGAGAGACACAGACACAGATAGACACAGACACAGAGAGAGGGACACAGACACAGAGAGAGAGACACAGACACAGAGAGAGGGACACAGACACAGAGCGAGGGACACAGACACAGAGAGAGGGACACAGACACAGAGCGAGGGACACAGACGGAGAGAGAGAGACACACAGAGAGAGACTCAGACACAGCGAGAGACAGAGGGAAAGAGAGACACAGACACAGAGAGAGGGATACAGACACAGAGAGGGGGACACAGACACAGAGAGAGGGACACAGACACAGAGAGCGGGGTACAGACATAGAGAGAGGGACACAGACGGAGAGAGAGAGACACACAGACACAGAGAGAGGGATATAGACAGAGAGAGAGAGACACAGGCACAAAGAGAGACACAGACTCAGAGAGAGGGACACAGACACAGAGAGAGGGATACAGACACAGAGAGAGACACAGACACAGAGAGAGACAGAGAGAGAGAGAGACACAGACACAGAGTGAGACACACAGACACAGAGAGAGAGACACAGACACAGAGAGAGACACAGACACAGAGAGAGGGATACAGACACAGAGAGAGACACAGAGAGAGACACAGACATAGAGAGACACAGACACGGAGAGACACAGACACAGAGAGAGGGACACAGACACAGAGAGAGAGACACAGACACAGAGAGAGACAGAGAGAGAGACACACACAGACACAGCGAGAGGGACACAGACACAGAGAGAGGGACACAGACACAGAGAGAGGGACACAGATGGAGAGAGAGCGAGATACAGAGAGAGACACAGACATCGAGAGAGAGACACAGATACAGAGTGAGGAATACAGACACAGAGAGAGGTACACAGACACAGAGAGGACACAGACACAGAGAGAGAGACACAGACAAAGAGAGAGAGACACAGACACAGAGAGAGACACAGACACAGAGAGAGGGATACAGACACAGAGAGAGACACAGACGAAGAGAGACACAGACACAGAGAGACACAGACACAGAGAGAGGGACACAGACACAGAGAGAGAGACACAGACACAGAGAGAGGGACACAGACACAGAGCGAGGGACACAGACACAGAGAGAGGGACACAGACACAGAGCGATGGACACAGACACAGGGAGAGATACACAGACACAGAGAGAGCGACACAGACACAGAGAGAGGGACATAGACACAGAGCGAGGGACACAGACGGAGAGAGAGAGACACACAGAGAGAGACTCAGACACAGCGAGAGACAGAGGGAAAGAGAGACACAGACACAGAGAGAGGGATACAGACACAGAGAGAGGGACACAGACACAGAGAGAGGGACACAGACACAGAGAGCGGGATACAGACATAGAGAGAGGGACACAGACGGAGAAAGAGAGACACACAGACACAGAGAGAGGGATATAGACAGAGAGAGAGAGACACAGGCACAAAGAGAGACACAGACTCAGAGAGAGGGACACAGACACAGAGTGAGGGATACAGACACAGAGTGAGGGACACAGACACAGAGAGAGGGACACAGACACAGAGAGAGAGACACAGACACAGAGAGAGACACAGACACAGAGAGAGGGATACAGACACAGAGAGAGACACAGACATAGAGAGACACAGACACGGAGAGACACAGACACAGAGAGAGGGACACAGACACAGAGAGAGAGACACAGACACAGAGAGAGAGACACACACACAGACACAGAGAGAGGGACACAGACACAGAAAGAGGGACACAGACACAGAGAGAGGGACGCAGATGGAGAGAGAGAGAGATACAGAGAGAGACACAGACATCGAGAGAGAGACACAGACACAGAGAGAGGGATACAGACACAGAGTGAGGGATACAGACACAGAGTGAGGGACACAGACACAGAGAGAGGGACACAGGCACAGAGAGAGAGACACAGACAGAGAGAGACACAGACACAGAGAGAGGGATACAGACACAGAGACACAGACGTAGAGAGACACAGACACAGAGAGACACAGACACAGAGAGAGGGACACAGAGAGAGAGACACAGACACAGAGAGAGACAGAGAGAGAGACACACACACACAGAGAGAGGGACACAGACACAGAGAGAGGGACACAGACACAGAGAGAGGGACACAGATGGAGAGAGAGAGAAATACCGAGAGAGACACAGACACAGAGAGAGGGACACAGACACAGAGAGAGGGACAACAGACACAGAGAGAGGGACACAGACGGAGAGAGAGAGAGACACAGACACAGAGAGAGGGACACAGACACAGAGAAAGGGACACCGACGGAGAGAGAGAGACACACAGAACCAGAGAGAGGGATACAGACATAGAGAGGGGTACACAGACGGAGAGAGAGAGACACACAGACACAGAGAGAGGGATATAGACAGAGAGAGACACACACAGACACAGAGAGAGACACAGACACTGAGAGAGGGACACAGACACAGAGAGAGGGATACAGACACAGAGAGAGACATAGAGAGAGACACAGAGATAGAGAGACACAGACACAGAGAGAGGGACACAGACACAGAGAGAGAGACACAGACATAGAGAGACACCCAGACACAGAGAGAGGGACACAGACACAGAGAGAGGGACACAGACACAGAGAGAGGGACACAGGCGGAGAGAGAGAGAGATACAGAGAGAGTCACAGACAGAGAGAGAGAGTCACAGACAGAGAGAGAGAGAGACAGACACAGAGAGGGATACAGACACAGAGAGAGGGATACAGACACAGAGAGAGGGACACAGACACAGAGAGAGAGACACAGACACAGAGCGAGGGACACAGACACAGAGCGAGTGACACAGACACAGAGAGAGGGACACAGACACAGAGCGAGGGACACAGACAGAGAGAGAGAGACACAGACACAGAGAGAGCGACACAGACAAAGAGAGAGGGACACAGACACAGAGAGAGAGACACAGACGGAGAGAGAGAGACACACAGAGAGAGACTCAGACACAGCGAGAGACAGAGAGAAAGAGAGACACAGACACAGAGAGAGGGATACAGACACAGAGAGAGGGATACAGACACAGAGAGAGAGATACAGACAGAGGGACAGAGACACAGAGCGAGGGACACAGACGGAGAGAGAGAGACAGAGAGAGAGACTCAGACACAGCGAGAGACAGAGGGAAAGAGAGACACAGACACAGAGAGAGGGATACAGACACAGAGAGAGGGACACCGACACAGAGAGAGGGACACAGACACAGAGAGCGGGATACAGACATAGAGAGAGGGACACAGACGGAGAGAGAGAGGGACACAGACGGAGAGAGAGGGATATAGACAGAGAGAGAGAGACACAGGCACAAAGAGAGACACAGACTCAGAGAGAGGGACACAGACACAGAGAGAGGGATGCAGACACAGAGAGAGACACAGACACAGAGAGAGACAGAGAGAGAGAGAGACACAGACACAGAGTGAGACACACAGACACAGAGAGAGAGACACAGACACAGAGAGAGACACAGACACAGAGAGAGGGATACAGACACAGAGAGAGACACAGAGAGAGACACAGACATAGAGAGACATAGACACGGAGAGACACAGACACAGAGAGAGGGACACAGACACAGAGAGAGAGACACAGACACAGAGAGAGACAGAGAGAGAGACACACAAAGACACAGCGAGAGGGACACAGACACAGAGAGAGGGACACAGACACAGAGAGAGGGACACAGATGGAGAGAGAGAGAGATACAGAGAGAGACACAGACATCGAGAGAGAGACACAGACACAGAGTGAGGGATACAGACACAGAGAGAGGGACACAGACACAGAGAGGACACAGACACAGAGAGACACAGACACAGAGAGAGATACACAGACACAGAGACAGACACAGACACAGGGAGAGGCATACAGACACAGAGAGAGACACAGACGAAGAGAGACACAGACACAGAGAGACACAGACACAGAGAGAGGGACACAGACACAGAGAGAGAGACACAGACACAGAGAAAGACAGAGAGAGAGACACACACAGACACAGAGCGAGGGACACAGACACAGAGAGAGGGACACAGACACAGAGAGAGGGACACAGATGGAGAGAGAGAGAAATACCGAGAGAGACACAGATACAGAGAGAGGGACACAGACACACAGAGAGGGACACAGACACAGAGAGAGGGGCACAGACGGAGAGAGAGAGAGACACAGACACAGAGAGAGGGATACAGGCACAGAGAGAGACACACAGACACAGAGAGAGGGTCACCGACGGAGAGAGAGAGACAAACAGAACAAGAGAGAAGGATACAGACATAGAGAGGGGGACACAGACGGAGCGAGAGAGACACACAGACAAAGAGAGAGGGATATAGACAGAGAGAGAGACACACACAGACACAGAGAGAGACACAGACACAGAGAGAGGGACACAGACACAGAGAGAGTGATACTGACACAGAGAGAGACATAGAGTGAGACACAGAGATAGAGAGACACAGACACAGAGAGACACAGCCACAGAGAGGGGGACACAGACAGAGAGAGAGAGACACAGACATAGAGAGACACCAAGACACAGAGAGAGGGACGCAGACACAGAGAGAGGGACACAGACACAGAGAGAGGGACACAGGCGGAGAGAGAGAGAGATACAGAGAGAGTCACAGACAGAGAGAGAGAGACACAGACACAGAGAGAGGGATACAGACACAGAGAGGGGGATACAGACACAGAGAGAGGGACACAGACACAGAGAGAGAGACACAGACATCGAGAGAGGGACACTGACACAGACAGAGGGACACAGACACAGAGAGAGACATAGAGAGAGACACAGAGACAGAGAGACACAGACACAGAGAGAGGGACACAGACACAGAGAGAGAGACACAGACATAGAGAGACACCCAGGCACAGAGAGAGGGACACAGACAGAGAGAGAGACACACAGACACAGAGAGAGGGATATAGACAGAGAGAGACACACACAGACTCAGAGAGAGACACAGACACTGAAAGAGGGACACAGACACAGAGAGAGGGATACAGACACAGAGAGAGACATAGAGAGAGACACAGAGATAGAGAGACACAGACACAGAGAGAGGGACACAGACACAGAGAGAGAGACACAGACATAGAGAGACACCCAGACACAGAGAGAGGGACACAGACACAGAGAGAGGGACACAGGCGGAGAGAGAGAGAGATACAGAGAGAGTCACAGACAGAGAGAGAGAGTCACAGACAGAGAGAGAGAGAGACAGACATAGAGAGACACCCAGACACAGAGAGAGGGACGCAGACACAGAGAGAGGGACACAGACACAGAGAGAGGGACACAGGCGGAGAGAGAGAGAGATACAGAGAGAGTCACAGACAGAGAGAGAGAGACACAGACACAGAGAGAGGGATACAGACACAGAGAGGGGGATACAGACACAGAGAGAGGGACACAGACACAGAGAGAGAGACACAGACATAGAGAGAGGGACACAGACACAGAGAGAGGGACACAGACATAGAGAGAGACACAGAGACAGAGAGACACAGACACAGAGAGAGGGACACAGACACAGAGAGAGAGACACAGACATAGAGAGACACCCAGACACAGAGAGAGGGACACAGACGGAGAGAGAGAGACACACAGACACAGAGAGAGGGATATAGACAGAGAGAGAGACACAGAGACAGAGAGACACAGACACAGAGAGAGGGACACAGACACAGAGAGAGAGACACAGACATAGAGAGACACCCAGACACAGAGAGAGGGACACAGACGGAGAGAGAGAGACACACAGACACAGAGAGAGGGATATAGACAGAGAGAGACACACACAGACACAGAGAGAGACACAGACACTGAGAGAGGGACACAGACACAGAGAGAGGGATACAGACACAGAGAGAGACATAGAGAGAGACACAGAGATAGAGAGACACAGACACAGAGAGAGGGACACAGACACAGAGAGAGAGACACCGACATAGAGAGACACCCAGACACAGAGAGAGGGACACAGACACAGAGAGAGGGACACAGGCGGAGAGAGAGAGAGATACAGAGAGAGTCACAGACAGAGAGAGAGAGTCACAGACAGAGAGAGAGAGAGACAGACACAGAGAGGGATACAGACACAGAGCGAGGGATACAGACACAGAGAGAGGGACACAGACACAGAGAGAGAGACACAGACACAGAGCGAGGGACACAGACACAGAGTGAGTGACACAGACACAGAGAGAGGGACACAGACACAGAGCGAGGGACACAGACAGAGAGAGAGAGACACAGACACAGAGAGAGCGACACAGACAAAGAGAGAGGGACACAGACACAGAGAGAGAGACACAGACGGAGAGAGAGAGACACACAGAGAGAGACTCAGACACAGCGAGAGACAGAGAGAAAGAGAGACACAGACACAGAGAGAGGGATACAGACACAGAGAGAGGGATACAGACACAGAGAGAGAGATACAGACAGAGGGACACAGACACAGAGCGAGGGACACAGACGGAGAGAGAGAGACACAGAGAGAGAGACTCAGACACAGCGAGAGACAGAGGGAAAGAGAGACACAGACACAGAGAGAGGGATACAGACACAGAGAGAGGGACACAGACACAGAGAGAGGGACACAGACACAGAGAGAGAGGGAAACAGACACAGAGAGAGGGACAGCGACACAGAGAGAGGGACACAGACACAGAGAGCGGGATACAGACACAGAGCGAGGGACACAGACACAGAGCGAGTGACACAGACACAGAGAGAGGGACACAGACACAGAGCGAGGGACACAGACAGAGAGAGAGAGACACAGACACAGAGAGAGCGACACAGACAAAGAGAGAGGGACACAGACACAGAGAGAGAGACACAGACGGAGAGAGAGAGACACACAGAGAGAGACTCAGACACAGCGAGAGACAGAGAGAAAGAGAGACACAGACACAGAGAGAGGGATACAGACACAGAGAGAGGGATACAGACACAGAGAGAGAGATACAGACAGAGGGACAGAGACACAGAGCGAGGGACACAGACGGAGAGAGAGAGACAGAGAGAGAGACTCAGACACAGCGAGAGACAGAGGGAAAGAGAGACACAGACACAGAGAGAGGGATACAGACACAGAGAGAGGGACACCGACACAGAGAGAGGGACACAGACACAGAGAGCGGGATACAGACATAGAGAGAGGGACACAGACGGAGAGAGAGAGACACACAGACACAGAGAGAGGGCTATAGACAGAGAGAGAGAGACACAGGCACAAAGAGAGACACAGACTCAGAGAGAGGGTCACAGACACAGAGAGAGGGATGCAGACACAGAGAGAGACACAGACACAGAGAGAGACAGAGAGAGAGAGAGACACAGACACAGAGTGAGACACACAGACACAGAGAGAGAGACACAGACACAGAGAGAGACACAGACACAGAGAGAGGGATACAGACACAGAGAGAGACACAGAGAGAGACACAGACATAGAGAGACATAGACACGGAGAGACACAGACACAGAGAGAGGGACACAGACACAGAGAGAGAGACACAGACACAGAGAGAGACAGAGAGAGAGACACACAAAGACACAGCGAGAGGGACACAGACACAGAGAGAGGGACACAGACACAGAGAGAGGGACACAGATGGAGAGAGAGAGAGATACAGAGAGAGACACAGACATCGAGAGAGAGACACAGACACAGAGTGAGGGATACAGACACAGAGAGAGGGACACAGACACAGAGAGGACACAGACACAGAGAGACACAGACACAGAGAGAGATACACAGACACAGAGACAGACACAGACACAGGGAGAGGCATACAGACACAGAGAGAGACACAGACGAAGAGAGACACAGACACAGAGAGACACAGACACAGAGAGAGGGACACAGACACAGAGAGAGAGACACAGACACAGAGAAAGACAGAGAGAGAGACACACACAGACACAGAGCGAGGGACACAGACACAGAGAGAGGGACACAGACACAGAGAGAGGGACACAGATGGAGAGAGAGAGAAATACCGAGAGAGACACAGATACAGAGAGAGGGACACAGACACACAGAGAGGGACACAGACACAGAGAGAGGGGCACAGACGGAGAGAGAGAGAGACACAGACACAGAGAGAGGGATACAGGCACAGAGAGAGACACACAGACACAGAGAGAGGGTCACCGACGGAGAGAGAGAGACAAACAGAACAAGAGAGAAGGATACAGACATAGAGAGGGGGACACAGACGGAGCGAGAGAGACACACAGACAAAGAGAGAGGGATATAGACAGAGAGAGACACACACACAGACACAGAGAGAGACACAGACACAGAGAGAGGGACACAGACACAGAGAGAGTGATACTGACACAGAGAGAGACATAGAGAGAGACACAGAGATAGAGAGACACAGACACAGAGAGACACAGACACAGAGAGGGGGACACAGACAGAGAGAGAGAGACACAGACATAGAGAGACACCCAGACACAGAGAGAGGGACGCAGACACAGAGAGAGGGACACAGACACAGAGAGAGGGACACAGGCGGAGAGAGAGAGAGATACAGAGAGAGTCACAGACAGAGAGAGAGAGACACAGACACAGAGAGAGGGATACAGACACAGAGAGGGGGATACAGACACAGAGAGAGGGACACAGACACAGAGAGAGAGACACAGACATAGAGAGAGGGACACTGACACAGACAGAGGGACACAGACACAGAGAGAGACATAGAGAGAGACACAGAGACAGAGAGACACAGACACAGAGAGAGGGACACAGACACAGAGAGAGAGACACAGACATAGAGAGACACCCAGGCACAGAGAGAGGGACACAGACAGAGAGAGAGACACACAGACACAGAGAGAGGGATATAGACAGAGAGAGACACACACAGACTCAGAGAGAGACACAGACACTGAGAGAGGGACACAGACACAGAGAGAGGGATACAGACACAGAGAGAGACATAGAGAGAGACACAGAGATAGAGAGACACAGACACAGAGAGAGGGACACAAACACAGAGAGAGAGACACAGACATAGAGAGACACCCAGACACAGAGAGAGGGACACAGACACAGAGAGAGGGACACAGGCGGAGAGAGAGAGAGATACAGAGAGAGTCACAGACAGAGAGAGAGAGTCACAGACAGAGAGAGAGAGAGACAGACATAGAGAGACACCCAGACACAGAGAGAGGGACGCAGACACAGAGAGAGGGACACAGACACAGAGAGAGGGACACAGGCGGAGAGAGAGAGAGATACAGAGAGAGTCACAGACAGAGAGAGAGAGACACAGACACAGAGAGAGGGATACAGACACAGAGAGGGGGATACAGACACAGAGAGAGGGACACAGACACAGAGAGAGAGACACAGACATAGAGAGAGGGACACAGACACAGAGAGAGGGACACAGACATAGAGAGAGACACAGAGACAGAGAGACACAGACACAGAGAGAGGGACACAGACACAGAGAGAGAGACACAGACATAGAGAGACACCCAGACACAGAGAGAGGGACACAGACGGAGAGAGAGAGACACACAGACACAGAGAGAGGGATATAGACAGAGAGAGACACACATAGACACAGAGAGAGACACAGACACTGAGAGAGGGACACAGACACAGAGAGAGGGATACAGACACAGAGAGAGACATAGAGAGAGACACAGAGACAGAGAGACACAGACTCAGAGAGAGGGACACAGACACAGAGAGAGAGACACAGACATAGAGAGACACCCAGACACAGAGAGAGGGACACAGACGGAGAGAGAGAGACACACAGACACAGAGAGAGGGATATAGACAGAGAGAGACACACACAGACACAGAGAGAGACACAGACACTGAGAGAGGGACACAGACACAGAGAGAGGGATACAGACACAGAGAGAGACATAGAGAGAGACACAGAGATAGAGAGACACAGACACAGAGAGAGGGACACAGACACAGAGAGAGAGACACCGACATAGAGAGACACCCAGACACAGAGAGAGGGACACAGACACAGAGAGAGGGACACAGGCGGAGAGAGAGAGAGATACAGAGAGAGTCACAGACAGAGAGAGAGAGTCACAGACAGAGAGAGAGAGAGACAGACACAGAGAGGGATACAGACACAGAGCGAGGGATACAGACACAGAGAGAGGGACACAGACACAGAGAGAGAGACACAGACACAGAGCGAGGGACACAGACACAGAGTGAGTGACACAGACACAGAGAGAGGGACACAGACACAGAGCGAGGGACACAGACAGAGAGAGAGAGACACAGACACAGAGAGAGCGACACAGACAAAGAGAGAGGGACACAGACACAGAGAGAGAGACACAGACGGAGAGAGAGAGACACAGAGAGAGAGACTCAGACACAGCGAGAGACAGAGAGAAAGAGAGACACAGACACAGAGAGAGGGATACAGACACAGAGAGAGGGATACAGACACAGAGAGAGAGATACAGACAGAGGGACACAGACACAGAGCGAGGGACACAGACGGAGAGAGAGAGACACAGAGAGAGAGACTCAGACACAGCGAGAGACAGAGGGAAAGAGAGACACAGACACAGAGAGAGGGACACAGACACAGAGAGAGGGACACAGACACAGAGAGAGAGGGAAACAGACACAGAGAGAGGGACAGCGACACAGAGAGAGGGACACAGACACAGAGAGCGGGATACAGACATAGAGAGAGGGACACAGACGGAGAGAGATAGACACACAGACACAGAGAGAGGGATATAGACAGAGAGAGAGAGACACAGGCACAAAGAGAGACACAGACTCAGAGAGAGGGACACAGACACAGAGAGAGGGATACAGACACAGAGAGAGACACAGAGAGAGACACAGACATGGAGAGACACAGACACGGAGAGACACAGACACAGAGAGTGGGACACAGACACAGAGAGAGAGACACAGACACAGAGAGAGACAGAGAGAGAGACACACACAGACACAGCGAGAGGGACACAGACACAGAGAGAGGGACACAGACACAGAGAGAGGGACACAGATGGAGAGAGAGAGAGATACAGAGAGAGACACAGACATCGAGAGAGAGACACAGACACAGAGTGAGGGATACAGACACAGAGAGAGGGACACAGACACAGAGAGGACACAGACACAGAGAGACACAGACACAGAGAGAGACAGAGAGAGAGAGAGACACAGACACGGAGTGAGACACACAGACAGAGAGAGAGAGACACAGACACAGAGTGAGACACACAGACAGAGAGAGAGAGACACAGACACAGAGAGAGACACAGACACAGAGAGAGGGATACAGACACAGAGAGAGACACAGAGAGAGACACAGACATGGAGAGACACAGACACGGAGAGACACAGACACAGAGAGAGGGACACAGACACAGAGAGAGAGACACAGACACAGAGAGAGACAGAGAGAGAGACACACACAGACACAGCGAGAGGGACACAGACACAGAGAGAGGGACACAGACACAGAGAGAGGGACACAGATGGAGAGAGAGAGAGATACAGAGAGAGACACAGACATCGAGAGAGAGACACAGACACAGAGTGAGGGATACAGACACAGAGAGAGGGACACAGACACAGAGAGGACACAGACACAGAGAGACACAGACACAGAGAGAGATACACAGACACAGAGACAGACACAGACACAGAGAGAGGGATACAGACACAGAGAGAGACACAGACGAAGAGAGACACAGACACAGAGAGACCCAGACACAGAGAGAGGGACACAGACACAGAGAGAGAGACACAGACACAGAGAAAGACAGAGAGAGAGACACACACAGACACAGAGCGAGGGACACAGACACAGAGGGAGGGACACAGACACAGAGAGAGGGACACAGATGGAGAGAGAGAGAAATACCGAGAGAGACACAGATACAGAGAGAGGGACACAGACACACAGAGAGGGACACAGACACAGAGAGAGTGATACTGACACAGAGAGAGACATAGAGAGAGACACAGAGATAGAGAGACACAGACACAGAGAGACACAGACACAGAGAGGGGGACACAGACAGAGAGAGAGAGACACAGACATAGAGAGACACCCAGACACAGAGAGAGGGACGCAGACACAGAGAGAGGGACACAGACACAGAGAGAGGGACACAGGCGGAGAGAGAGAGAGATACAGAGAGAGTCACAGACAGAGAGAGAGAGACACAGACACAGAGAGAGGGATACAGACATAGAGAGACACCCAGACACAGAGAGAGGGACGCAGACACAGAGAGAGGGACACAGACACAGAGAGAGGGACACAGGCGGAGAGAGAGAGAGATACAGAGAGAGTCACAGACAGAGAGAGAGAGACACAGACACAGAGAGAGGGATACAGACACAGAGAGGGGGATACAGACACAGAGAGAGGGACACAGACACAGAGAGAGAGACACAGACATAGAGAGAGGGACACTGACACAGACAGAGGGACACAGACACAGAGAGAGACATAGAGAGAGACACAGAGACAGAGAGACACAGACACAGAGAGAGGGACACAGACACAGAGAGAGAGACACAGACATAGAGAGACACCCAGGCACAGAGAGAGGGACACAGACAGAGAGAGAGACACACAGACACAGAGAGAGGGATATAGACAGAGAGAGACACACACAGACTCAGAGAGAGACACAGACACTGAGAGAGGGACACAGACACAGAGAGAGGGATACAGACACAGAGAGAGACATAGAGAGAGACACAGAGATAGAGAGACACAGACACAGAGAGAGGGACACAAACACAGAGAGAGAGACACAGACATAGAGAGACACCCAGACACAGAGAGAGGGACACAGACACAGAGAGAGGGACACAGGCGGAGAGAGAGAGAGATACAGAGAGAGTCACAGACAGAGAGAGAGAGTCACAGACAGAGAGAGAGAGAGACAGACATAGAGAGACACCCAGACACAGAGAGAGGGACGCAGACACAGAGAGAGGGACACAGACACAGAGAGAGGGACACAGGCGGAGAGAGAGAGAGATACAGAGAGAGTCACAGACAGAGAGAGAGAGACACAGACACAGAGAGAGGGATACAGACACAGAGAGGGGGATACAGACACAGAGAGAGGGACACAGACACAGAGAGAGAGACACAGACATAGAGAGAGGGACACAGACACAGAGAGAGGGACACAGACATAGAGAGAGACACAGAGACAGAGAGACACAGACACAGAGAGAGGGACACAGACACAGAGAGAGAGACACAGACATAGAGAGACACCCAGACACAGAGAGAGGGACACAGACGGAGAGAGAGAGACACACAGACACAGAGAGAGGGATATAGACAGAGAGAGACACACATAGACACAGAGAGAGACACAGACACTGAGAGAGGGACACAGACACAGAGAGAGGGATACAGACACAGAGAGAGACATAGAGAGAGACACAGAGACAGAGAGACACAGACTCAGAGAGAGGGACACAGACACAGAGAGAGAGACACAGACATAGAGAGACACCCAGACACAGAGAGAGGGACACAGACGGAGAGAGAGAGACACACAGACACAGAGAGAGGGATATAGACAGAGAGAGACACACACAGACACAGAGAGAGACACAGACACTGAGAGAGGGACACAGACACAGAGAGAGGGATACAGACACAGAGAGAGACATAGAGAGAGACACAGAGATAGAGAGACACAGACACAGAGAGAGGGACACAGACACAGAGAGAGAGACACCGACATAGAGAGACACCCAGACACAGAGAGAGGGACACAGACACAGAGAGAGGGACACAGGCGGAGAGAGAGAGAGATACAGAGAGAGTCACAGACAGAGAGAGAGAGTCACAGACAGAGAGAGAGAGAGACAGACACAGAGAGGGATACAGACACAGAGCGAGGGATACAGACACAGAGAGAGGGACACAGACACAGAGAGAGAGACACAGACACAGAGCGAGGGACACAGACACAGAGTGAGTGACACAGACACAGAGAGAGGGACACAGACACAGAGCGAGGGACACAGACAGAGAGAGAGAGACACAGACACAGAGAGAGCGACACAGACAAAGAGAGAGGGACACAGACACAGAGAGAGAGACACAGACGGAGAGAGAGAGACACAGAGAGAGAGACTCAGACACAGCGAGAGACAGAGAGAAAGAGAGACACAGACACAGAGAGAGGGATACAGACACAGAGAGAGGGATACAGACACAGAGAGAGAGATACAGACAGAGGGACACAGACACAGAGCGAGGGACACAGACGGAGAGAGAGAGACACAGAGAGAGAGACTCAGACACAGCGAGAGACAGAGGGAAAGAGAGACACAGACACAGAGAGAGGGACACAGACACAGAGAGAGGGACACAGACACAGAGAGAGAGGGAAACAGACACAGAGAGAGGGACAGCGACACAGAGAGAGGGACACAGACACAGAGAGCGGGATACAGACATAGAGAGAGGGACACAGACGGAGAGAGATAGACACACAGACACAGAGAGAGGGATATAGACAGAGAGAGAGAGACACAGGCACAAAGAGAGACACAGACTCAGAGAGAGGGACACAGACACAGAGAGAGGGATACAGACACAGAGAGAGACACAGAGAGAGACACAGACATGGAGAGACACAGACACGGAGAGACACAGACACAGAGAGTGGGACACAGACACAGAGAGAGAGACACAGACACAGAGAGAGACAGAGAGAGAGACACACACAGACACAGCGAGAGGGACACAGACACAGAGAGAGGGACACAGACACAGAGAGAGGGACACAGATGGAGAGAGAGAGAGATACAGAGAGAGACACAGACATCGAGAGAGAGACACAGACACAGAGTGAGGGATACAGACACAGAGAGAGGGACACAGACACAGAGAGGACACAGACACAGAGAGACACAGACACAGAGAGAGACAGAGAGAGAGAGAGACACAGACACGGAGTGAGACACACAGACAGAGAGAGAGAGACACAGACACAGAGTGAGACACACAGACAGAGAGAGAGAGACACAGACACAGAGAGAGACACAGACACAGAGAGAGGGATACAGACACAGAGAGAGACACAGAGAGAGACACAGACATGGAGAGACACAGACACGGAGAGACACAGACACAGAGAGAGGGACACAGACACAGAGAGAGAGACACAGACACAGAGAGAGACAGAGAGAGAGACACACACAGACACAGCGAGAGGGACACAGACACAGAGAGAGGGACACAGACACAGAGAGAGGGACACAGATGGAGAGAGAGAGAGATACAGAGAGAGACACAGACATCGAGAGAGAGACACAGACACAGAGTGAGGGATACAGACACAGAGAGAGGGACACAGACACAGAGAGGACACAGACACAGAGAGACACAGACACAGAGAGAGATACACAGACACAGAGACAGACACAGACACAGAGAGAGGGATACAGACACAGAGAGAGACACAGACGAAGAGAGACACAGACACAGAGAGACCCAGACACAGAGAGAGGGACACAGACACAGAGAGAGAGACACAGACACAGAGAAAGACAGAGAGAGAGACACACACAGACACAGAGCGAGGGACACAGACACAGAGGGAGGGACACAGACACAGAGAGAGGGACACAGATGGAGAGAGAGAGAAATACCGAGAGAGACACAGATACAGAGAGAGGGACACAGACACACAGAGAGGGACACAGACACAGAGAGAGGGACACAGACGGAGAGAGAGAGAGACACAGACACAGAGAGAGGGATACAGGCACAGAGAGAGACACACAGACACAGAGAGAGGGACACCGACGGAGAGAGAGAGACACACAGAACAAGAGAGAGGGATACAGACATAGAGAGGGGGACACAGACGGAGCGAGAGAGACACACAGACAAAGAGAGAGGGATATAGACAGAGAGAGAGACACACACAGACACAGAGAGAGACACAGACACAGAGAGAGGGACACAGACACAGAGAGAGGGATACTGACACAGAGAGAGACATAGAGAGAGACACAGAGATAGAGAGACACAGACACAGAGAGACACAGACACAGAGAGGGGGACACAGACAGAGAGAGAGAGACACAGACATAGAGAGACACTCAGACACAGAGAGAGGGACGCAGACACAGAGAGAGGGACACAGACACAGAGAGAGGGACACAGGCGGAGAGAGAGAGAGATACAGAGAGAGTCACAGACAGAGAGAGAGAGACACAGACACAGAGAGAGGGATACAGACACAGAGAGGGGGATACAGACACAGAGAGAGGGACACAGACACAGAGAGAGAGACACAGACATAGAGAGAGGGACACAGACACAGAGAGAGGGACACAGACACAGAGCGAGGGACACAGGCAGAGAGAGAGTGAGACACAGACACAGAGAGAGCGACACAGACATAGAGAGAGGGACACAGACACAGAGAGAGGGACACAGACACAGAGAGAGAGACACACAGAGAGAGACTCAGACACAGTGAGAGACAGAGAGAAAGAGAGACACAGACACAGAGAGAGGGATACAGACACAGAGAGAGGGATACAGACACAGAGAGAGGGACAGAGACACAGAGAGAGAGACACAGACACAGAGAGAGGGATACAGACACAGAGAGAGGGATACAGACACAGAGAGAGGGATACAGACACAGAGAGAGGGACAGAGACACAGAGAGAGTGGGATACAGACTCAGAGAGAGGGACACTGACACAGAGAGAGGGACACAGACGGAGAGAGAGAGACACACAGACACAGAGAGCGGGATACAGACATAGAGAGAGGGACACAGACGGAGAGAGAGAGACACACAGACACAGAGAGAGGGATATAGACAGAGAGAGAGAGACACAGGCACAGAGAGAGACACAGACACAGAGAGAGGGACACAGACACAGAGAGAGGGATGCAGACACAGAGAGAGACACAGACAGAGAGAGAGACACAGACACAGAGAGAGACACACAGACAGAGTGAGAGAGACACGGACACAGAGAGAGACACAGACACAGAGAGAGGGATACAGACACAGAGAGAGACACACAGAGAGACACAGACATAGAGAGACACAGGCACAGAGAGACACAGGCACAGAGAGAGGGACACAGACACAGAGAGTGAGACACAGACACAGAGAGAGACACACACAGACACAGAGAGAGGGACACAGACACAGAGAGAGGGACACAGATGGAGAGAGAGAGAGATACAGAGAGAGACACAGACATCGAGAGAGAGACACAGACACAGAGAGAGGGATACAGACACAGAGTGAGGGATACAGACACAGAGAGAGGGACACAGACACAGAGAGAGAGACACAGACAGAGAGAGAGACACAGGCACAGAGAGAGGGACACAGACGGAGAGAGAGAGACACACAGTCACAGAGAGGGGGATACTGACATAGAGAGAGGGACCAGACGGAGAGAGAGACACACACAGGCACAGAGAGAGGGATATAGACAGAGAGAGAGACACACAGACACAGAGAGAGAGACACAGACACAGAGAGAGAGACACTGACACAGAGAGAGACACAGGCACAGAGAGAGGGATACAGACAGAGAGAGACACACAGAGAGAGACACAGTCTTAGAGAGACACAGACACAGAGAGACACAGACACAGAGAGAGGGGCACAGACACAGAGACAGAGACACAGACACAGAGAGAGACAGAGAGAGAGACACACACAGACACAGAGAGAGGGACACAGACACAGATAGAGGGACACAGACACAGAGAGAGGGACACAGATGGAGGGAGAGAGAGATACAGAGAGAGACACAGACACAGAGAGAGGGACACAGACACAGAGAGAGAGACACAGACACAGAGAGAGGGACACAGACACAGAGAGAGGGACACAGACTGAGAGAGAGAGAGACACAGACACAGAGAAAGGGATACAGACACAGAGAGAGACACAGAGAGAGACACAGTCTTAGAGAGACACAGACACAGAGAGACACAGACACAGAGAGAGGGACACAGACACAGAGACAGAGACACAGACACAGAGAGAGACAGAGAGAGAGACACACACAGACACAGAGAGAGGGACACAGACACAGATAGAGGGACACAGACACAGAGAGAGGGACACAGATGGAGGGAGAGAGAGATACAGAGAGAGACACAGACACAGAGAGAGGGACACAGACACAGAGAGAGACACAGACAGAGAGAGAGAGATACAGAGAGAGACACAAACAGAGAGAGAGAGACACAGACACAGAGAGAGACACAGAAAGAGAGAGACACAGGGAGAGACACAGACACAGAAAGAGACACAGAGAGAGACACAGACAGAGAGAGAGAGACACAGACAGAGAGAGAGACACAGAGAGAGACACAGACAGAGAGAGAGACTCAGAGACAGATACAGACGCAGAGAGAGACACAGACAGAGAGAGAAAGACACAGTCACAGAGAGACACAGACACAGAGAGAGAGACACAGACACTGAGAGAGACACAGACACAGAGAGAGAGACACAGAGAGAGAGAGACACAGACACAGAGAGACACAGAGAGACAGAGAGACACAGACAAAGAGAGACACAGAGGCACACAGAGAGACACAGACACAGAGAGAGACACAGTCACAGAGAGAGAGACACCGACACAGAGAGACACAGACACAGAGAGAGAGACACAGACACTGAGAGAGATACAGACACAGAGAGAAACACAGAGAGAGACACAGACACAGAGAGAGACACAGACACAGAGAGAGAGACGCAGACTCAGTGAGACACAGACAGAGAGAGAGAGACACAGACACTGAGAGACACAGTCACAGAGAGAGACATAGACAGAGAGAGAGACACAGAGAGAAACAGACAGAGAGAGAGACACAGACACAGAGAGGGAGACACAGAGAGAGACACAGACCCACAGAGAGGGACACAGACAGAGAGAGAGACACAGACACAGACCCTCAGAGAGAGACACAGACACAGAGAGAAACAGACACAGAGAGAGACACTGTCACAGAGAGACAGTGAGACACACAGAGAGACACACAGACACTGAGAGATACACAGAGAGAGACACACACACAGAGACAGAGAGACACACAGAGAGACACAGAGAGAGACACACACACAGACACTGAGAGATACACAGAGAGACACAGACACAGAGAGAGACAAAGACACAGAGAGACAGACACATAGAGACACAGAGAGTGACACAGAGAGACACAGAGAGAGACACAGACACACAGAGAGTCACAGACACACAGAGAGAGACACAGACACAGATAGACACAGGCACACAGAGAGAGACACAGAGAAAGACACAGAGAGACAGAGACACAGAGAGTGTCACAGAGAGACACAGAGAGAGACAAAGACACACAGAGAGTCACAGACACAGAGAGACAGAGAGACACACAGAGAGACACAGACACACAGAGAGAGACACAGACACAGATAGACACAGGCACACAGAGAGAGACACAGAGAGAGAAACAGACGCACAGAGAGACACAGACACACAGAGAGGCACAGACACAGAGAGACAGAGAGACACACAGAGAGACACAGACACACAGAGAGAGACACGGACACAGAGAGGCAGAGAGACACACAGAGAGGGGCACAGACACACAGAGAGAATCAGACACACCAAGAGACGCAGGCACAGAGAGATAGACACAGAGAGACACAGACAGAGAGAGAGACACAGACACAGAGAGAGACACAGAGAGAGACACAGACACACAGAGAGGCACAGACACAGAGAGACACACAGAGAGGGGCACAGACACACAGAGAGAATCAGACACACCAAGAGACGCAGGCACAGAGAGATAGACACAGAGAGACACAGACAGAGAGAGAGAAGCAGACACAGAGAGAGACTCAGTGAGAGAGTCTTAGAGAGAGACACAGAGAGACACAGACACACAGAGAGACACAGACACACAGAGAAACACAGACACAGAGAGACACAGACACACAGAGACAGAGAGACACAAACAGAGAGAGAGACACAGGCACAGAGAGACACAGACACACAGAGAGAGACACAAACAGAGAAAGAGACACAGGCACAGAGAGAGACAGAGAGAGACACACAGACACAGAGAGAGACACAAACAGAGAGAGACACACAGACACAGAGCGAGACAGAGACACAGAGAGACACAGACACAGGGAGAGTCACAGAGAGAGACACAGACACAGAGAGAGAGACACAGATAGAGAGAGAGACACAAAGAGACACAGACAGAGAGAGAGAGACACAGATACAAAGAGAGACACAGACAGAGAGAGAGAGACACACAGACACAGAGAGACACAGAGAGACACAGGCACAGAGAGAGGCACAGAGAGAGACACAGGCACAGATAGAGATACAGACACAGAGAGAGACACAGACACAGATAGAGACACAGACAGGGAGAGAGCGACACAGACACAAAGAGAGACACAGACACAGAGAGACACAGACACAGAGAGAGACACAGAGAGAGACACAGAGAGAGACACAGACAGAGAGAGAGAGACACAGTCACAGAGAGACACCGAGAGACAGAGAGATACAGACACAGAGAGACACAGAGAGATACACAGAGAGAGACACAGACATAGAGAGACACAGACATAGAGAGACACAGACACAGAGAGAGGGACACAGACAGAGAGAGAGAGACACACAGACACAGAGTGGGGGACACAGATGGAGAGAGAGAGACACACAGAGAGAGGGATACAGACACAGAGTGAGACACAGACATAGAGAGACACCGACACAGAGAGAGGGACACAGACAGAGAGAGAGACACAGACACAGACCCACAGAGAGAGACACAGAGAAAGACACAGACACAGGGAGAAACAGACAGAGAGAGAGACACTGTCACAGAGAGACAGTGAGACACACAGAGAGACACACAGACACTGAGAGATACACAGAGAGAGACACACACACAGACAGAGAGACACAGAGAGAGAGACAAAGACACAGAGAGACAGAGACACAGAGAGTGACACAGAGAGACACAGAGAGAGACAAAGACACACAGAGAGTCACAGACACACAGAGAGAGACACAGACACAGATAGACACAGGCACACAGAGAGAGACACAGAGAGAGACACAGACGCACAGAGAGACACAGACACACAGAGAGGCACAGACACAGAGAGACACACAGAGAGGGGCACAGACACACAAGAGAGAATCAGACACACCGAGAGGCGCAGACACAGAGAGATAGACACAGAGCGACACAGACACAGAGAGAGACACAGACACAGAGAGAGAGACAGTGAGAGAGACTTAGAGAGAGACACAGAGAGACACAGACACAGAGAGAGACACAGTGAGATAGTCTTAGAGAGAGACACAGAGAGACACAGACACACAAAGAGACACAGACACACAGAGAAACACAGACACAGAGAAACACAGACACAGAGAGAGAGACACAAACAGAGAGAGACACACAGGCACAGAGAGAGACAGAGACACAGAGAGACACAGACACACAGAGAGACACAGACACAGGGAGAGACACAGAGAGAGACACAGATACAGAGAGAGACACAAAGAGACTCAGACACAGAGAGAGGCACACAGACACAAAGAGAGACACAGACACAGAGAGAGAGAGACACAGACACAGAGAGACACAGAGAGAACACAGACACAGAGAGAGGCACAGAGAGAGACACAGACACAGATAGAGACACAGACACAGAGAGAGACACAGACACAGATAGAGACACAGACAGGGAGAGAGAGACACAGACACACAGAGAGACACAGACACAGAGAGACACAGACACAGAGAGGGATACAGACACAGAGAGAGGGACACAGACACAGAGAGAGGGATACAGACACAGAGAGAGGGACACAGACACCGAGTGAGGGACACAGAAACAGAGAGAGGGACACAGACACAGAGAGAGAGGCACAGACGGAGAAAGACACAGACACAGAGAGAGGGACACAGACGGAGAGAGAGAGAGACACAGACACAGAGAGACACAGACACAGAGAGAGGGACACAGACACAGAGAGAGGGATACAGATGGAGAGAGTGACACAGACACAGAGAGGGACACAGACACAGAGAGAGGGACACAGACACAGAGAGGGACACAGAGAGAGACACAGACATAGAGAGACACAGACACAGAGAGACACAGACACAGAGAGAGGGACACAGACACAGACACAGAGAGAGAGACACAGACATAGAGAGACTCAGACACAGAGAGACACAGACACAGAGAGAGGTACACAGACACAGAGAGAGAGACACAGACACAGAGAGGGGGACACAGACGGAGAGAGAGAGACACACAGAGAGAGGAATACAGACACAGAGAGAGACACAGACATAGAGAGACACCGACACAGAGAGAGGGACACAGACAGAGAGAGAGATACAGAGAGAGACACAGAGAGAGACAGACACAGAGAGAGATACAGAGAGAGACACAGAGAGAGAGACAGACAGAGAGAGACACAGAGAGAGACACAGACAGAGAGAGAGTCACAAAGAGACACAGACACAGGAAGAGAGACACAGATACAAAGAGAGGCACAGACAGAGAGAGAGACACAGACACAGAGAGAGACACAGACAGAGACACCGACACAGAGAGAGACACAGAGAGAGACACACAGACACAGAGAGAGACACAGACAGAGAGAGAGACACAGAGAGAGACACAGACACAGAGAGAGACTCAGAGAGAGATACAGACACAGAGAGAGACACAGACAGAGAGAGAAAGACACAGTCACAGAGAGACACAGACAGAGAGAGAGACACACAGACACTGAGAGAGACACAGAGAGAGAGACACAGAGAGACACAGACACAGAGAGAGAGACACAGACACTGAGAGAGATACAGACAAAGAGAGAGACACAGAGGGAGACATAGACACAGAGTGAGGCACAGACACAGTGAGACACAGACACAGAGAGAGTGACACAGACACTGAGAGAGAAAGACACAGTCACAGAGAGACACAGGCAGAGACACAGACAGAGATAGACACAGACAGAGAGAGACACAGACACAGAGAGAGATACAGACACAGAGAGAGACACAGAGAGAGACACAGATAGACACAGAGAGAGACAGAGACACAGAGAGAGACACAGACACAGAGAGACACAGACACAGAGATATACACAGACAGAGAGAGAGAGAAACACAGAGAGAAACTCAGAGAGACACAGAGAGGGTCACAGACACAGAGATACACAGACACAGAGAGAGACACAGAGAGAGACAGAGAGAGAGAGACAGAGAGAGAGACACAGACACAGAGTGACGCAGAGAGACACAGACAAAGAGAGAGACAGAGACACAGATAGACACACAGACAGAGAGAGAGAGACAGACAGAGAGAGACACACAAAGAGGCACACAGACAGAGATAGAGAGAGACACAAGCAGAGAGAGATACACAGAGAGAGACACAGTCAGAGGGAGAGACACAGAGAGAGACACAGAGAGAGACACAGACACAGAGAGAGACACAGACACAGAGAAACACAGTCACAGAGAGAGACCGAGAGAGACACAGACACAGATAGAGACACAGACACAGAGAGAGACACAGACACACAGAGAGACACAGACACAGAGAGACACAGACACAGAGAGAGGGATACAGACACAGAGAGAGGGACACAGACACAGAGAGAGGGACACAGACACCGAGTGAGGGACACAGAAACAGAGAGAGGGACACAGACACAGAGAGAGAGGCACAGACGGAGAAAGACACAGACACAGAGAGAGGGACACAGACGGAGAGAGAGAGAGACACAGACACAGAGAGACTCAGACACAGAGAGAGGGACACAGACACAGAGAGAGGGATACAGATGGCGAGAGTGACACAGACACAGAGAGGGACACAGACACAGAGAGAGGGACACAGACACAGAGAGGGACACAGAGAGAGACACAGACATAGAGAGACACAGACACAGAGAGACACAGACACAGAGAGAGGGACACAGACACAGACACAGAGAGAGAGACACAGACATAGAGAGACTCAGACACAGAGAGACACAGACACAGAGAGAGGTACACAGACACAGAGAGAGAGACACAGACACAGAGAGGGGGACACAGACGGAGAGAGAGAGACACACAGAGAGAGGAATACAGACACAGAGAGAGACACAGACATAGAGAGACACCGACACAGAGAGAGGGACACAGACAGAGAGAGAGATACAGAGAGAGACACAGAGAGAGACAGACACAGAGAGAGATACAGAGAGAGACACAGAGAGAGAGACAGACAGAGAGAGACACAGAGAGAGACACAGACAGAGAGAGAGTCACAAAGAGACACAGACACAGGAAGAGAGACACAGATACAAAGAGAGGCACAGACAGAGAGAGAGACACAGACACAGAGAGAGACACAGACAGAGACACCGACACAGAGAGAGACACAGAGAGAGACACACAGACACAGAGAGAGACACAGACAGAGAGAGAGACACAGAGAGAGACACAGACACAGAGAGAGACTCAGAGAGAGATACAGACACAGAGAGAGACACAGACAGAGAGAGAAAGACACAGTCACAGAGAGACACAGACAGAGAGAGAGACACACAGACACTGAGAGAGACACAGAGAGAGAGACACAGAGAGACACAGACACAGAGAGAGAGACACAGACACTGAGAGAGATACAGACACAGAGAGAGACACAGAGGGAGACATAGACACAGAGTGAGGCACAGACACAGTGAGACACAGACACAGAGAGAGTGACACAGACACTGAGAGAGAAAGACACAGTCACAGAGAGACACAGGCAGAGACACAGACAGAGATAGACACAGACAGATAGAGACACAGACACAGAGAGAGATACAGACACAGAGAGAGACACAGAGAGAGACACAGATAGACACAGAGAGAGACAGAGACACAGAGAGAGGGACACAGACACAGAGAGAGGGACACAGACACCGAGTGAGGGACACAGAAACAGAGAGAGGGACACAGACACAGAGAGAGAGGCACAGACGGAGAAAGACACAGACACAGAGAGAGGGACACAGACGGAGAGAGAGAGAGACACAGACACAGAGAGACACAGACACAGAGAGAGGGACACAGACACAGAGAGAGGGATACAGACGGAGAGAGTGACACAGACACAGAGAGGGACACAGACACAGAGAGAGGGACACAGACACAGAGAGGGACACAGAGAGAGACACAGACATAGAGAGACACAGACACAGAGAGACACAGACAGAGAGAGAGGGACACAGACACAGACACAGAGAGAGAGACACAGACATAGAGAGACTCAGACACAGAGAGACACAGACACAGAGAGAGGTACACAGACACAGAGAGAGAGACACAGACACAGAGAGGGGGACACAGACGGAGAGAGAGAGACACACAGAGAGAGGAATACAGACACAGAGAGAGACACAGACATAGAGAGACACCGACACAGAGAGAGGGACACAGACAGAGAGAGAGATACAGAGAGAGACACAGAGAGAGACAGACACAGAGAGAGATACAGAGAGAGACACAGAGAGAGAGACAGACAGAGAGAGACACAGAGAGAGACACAGACAGAGAGAGAGTCGCAAAGAGACACAGACACAGGAAGAGAGACACAGATACAAAGAGAGGCACAGACAGAGAGAGAGACACAGACACAGAGAGAGACACAGACAGAGACACCGACACTGAGAGAGACACACAGACACAGAGAGAGACACAGACAGAGAGAGAGGGACACAGACACAGACACAGAGAGAGAGACACAGACATAGAGAGACTCAGACACAGAGAGACACAGACACAGAGAGAGGTACACAGACACAGAGAGAGAGACCCAGACACAGAGAGGGGGACACAGACGGAGAGAGAGAGACACACAGAGAGAGGAATACAGACACAGAGAGAGAGACACAGACATAGAGAGACTCAGACACAGAGAGACACAGACACAGAGAGAGGGACACAGACACAGAGAGAGAGACACAGACACAGAGAGAGGGACACAGACACAGAGAGAGGGACACAGACTGAGAGAGAGAGAGACACAGACACAGAGAAAGGGATACAGACACAGAGAGAGACACAGAGAGAGACACAGTCTTAGAGAGACACAGACACAGAGAGACACAGACACAGAGAGAGGGACACAGACACAGAGACAGAGACACAGACACAGAGAGAGACAGAGAGAGAGACACACACAGACACAGAGAGAGGGACACAGACACAGATAGAGGGACACAGACACAGAGAGAGGGACACAGATGGAGGGAGAGAGAGATACAGAGAGAGACACAGACACAGAGAGAGGGACACAGACACAGAGAGAGACACAGACAGAGAGAGAGAGATACAGAGAGAGACACAAACAGAGAGAGAGAGACACAGACACAGAGAGAGACACAGAAAGAGAGAGAGTCGCAAAGAGACACAGACACAGGAAGAGAGACACAGATACAAAGAGAGGCACAGACAGAGAGAGAGACACAGACACAGAGAGAGACACAGACAGAGACACCGACACTGAGAGAGACACAGAGAGAGACACACAGACACAGAGAGAGACACAGACAGAGAGAGAGACACAGAGAGAGACACAGACACAGAGAGAGACTCAGAGAGAGATACAGACACAGAGAGAGACACAGACAGAGAGAGAAAGACACAGTCACAGAGAGACACAGACAGAGAGAGAGACACACAGACACTGAGAGAGACACAGAGAGAGAGACACAGAGAGACACAGACACAGAGAGAGAGACACAGACACTGAGAGAGATACAGACAAAGAGAGAGACACAGAGGGAGACATAGACACAGAGTGAGGCACAGACACAGTGAGACACAGACACAGAGAGAGTGACACAGACACTGAGAGAGAAAGACACAGTCACAGAGAGACACAGGCAGAGACACAGACAGAGATAGACACAGACAGAGAGAGACACAGACACAGAGAGAGATACAGACACAGAGAGAGACACAGAGAGAGACACAGATAGACACAGAGAGAGACAGAGACACAGAGAGAGACACAGACACAGAGAGACACAGACACAGAGATATACACAGACAGAGAGAGAGAGAAACACAGAGAGAAACTCAGAGAGACACAGAGAGGGTCACAGACACAGAGATACACAGACACAGAGAGAGACACAGAGAGAGACAGAGAGAGAGAGACAGAGAGAGAGACACAGACACAGAGTGACGCAGAGAGACACAGACAAAGAGAGAGACAGAGACACAGATAGACACACAGACAGAGAGAGAGAGACAGACAGAGAGAGACACACAAAGAGGCACACAGACAGAGATAGAGAGAGACACAAGCAGAGAGAGATACACAGAGAGAGACACAGTCAGAGGGAGAGACACAGAGAGAGACACAGAGAGAGACACAGACACAGAGAGAGACACAGACACAGAGAAACACAGTCACAGAGAGAGACCGAGAGAGACACAGACACAGATAGAGACACAGACACAGAGAGAGACACAGACACACAGAGAGACACAGACACAGAGAGACACAGACACAGAGAGAGGGATACAGACACAGAGAGAGGGACACAGACACAGAGTGAGACACAGACATAGAGAGACACCGACACAGAGAGAGGGACACAGACAGAGAGAGACACACAGACACAGACCCACAGAGAGAGACACAGAGAAAGACACAGACACAGGGAGAAACAGACAGAGAGAGAGACACTGTCACAGAGAGACAGTGAGACACACAGAGAGACACACAGACACTGAGAGATACACAGAGAGAGACACACACACAGACAGAGAGACACAGAGAGAGAGACAAAGACACAGAGAGACAGAGACACAGAGAGTGACACAGAGAGACACAGAGAGAGACAAAGACACACAGAGAGTCACAGACACACAGAGAGAGACACAGACACAGATAGACACAGGCACACAGAGAGAGACACAGAGAGAGACACAGACGCACAGAGAGACACAGACACACAGAGAGGCACAGACACAGAGAGAATCAGACACACCGAGAGAGACACAGACACACAGAGACACACAGACACAGAGACACAGAGAGACACACAGAGAGGGGCACAGACACACAAGAGAGAATCAGACACACCGAGAGGCGCAGACACAGAGAGATAGACACAGAGAGACACAGACACAGAGAGAGACACAGACACAGAGAGAGAGACAGTGAGAGAGACTTAGAGAGAGACACAGAGAGACACAGACACAGAGAGAGACACAGTGAGATAGTCTTAGAGAGAGACACAGAGAGACACAGACACACAAAGAGACACAGACACACAGAGAAACACAGACACAGAGAAACACAGACACAGAGAGAGAGACACAAACAGAGAGAGACACACAGGCACAGAGAGAGACAGAGACACAGAGAGACACAGACACACAGAGAGACACAGACACAGGGAGAGACACAGAGAGAGACACAGACACAGAGAGAGAGACACAGATACAGAGAGAGACACAAAGAGACTCAGACACAGAGAGAGGCACACAGACACAAAGAGAGACACAGACACAGAGAGAGAGAGACACAGACACAGAGAGACACAGAGAGAACACAGACACAGAGAGAGGCACAGAGAGAGACACAGACACAGATAGAGACACAGACACAGAGAGAGACACAGACACAGATAGAGACACAGACAGGGAGAGAGAGACACAGACACACAGAGAGACACAGACACAGAGAGACACAGACACAGAGAGGGATACAGACACAGAGAGAGGGACACAGACACAGAGAGAGGGATACAGACACAGAGAGAGGGACACAGACACAGAGTGAGGGACACAGAAACAGAGAGAGGGACACAGACACAGAGAGAGAGGCACAGACGGAGAAAGACACAGACACAGAGAGAGGGACACAGACGGAGAGAGAGAGAGACACAGACACAGAGAGACACAGACACAGAGAGAGGGACACAGACACAGAGAGAGGGATACAGATGGAGAGAGTGACACAGACACAGAGAGGGACACAGACACAGAGAGAGGGACACAGACACAGAGAGGGACACAGAGAGAGACACAGACATAGAGAGACACAGACACAGAGAGACACAGACACAGAGAGAGGGACACAGACACAGACACAGAGAGAGAGACACAGACATAGAGAGACTCAGACACAGAGAGACACAGACACAGAGAGAGGTACACAGACACAGAGAGAGAGACACAGACACAGAGAGGGGGACACAGACGGAGAGAGAGAGACACACAGAGAGAGGAATACAGACACAGAGAGAGACACAGACATAGAGAGACACCGACACAGAGAGAGGGACACAGACAGAGAGAGAGATACAGAGAGAGACACAGAGAGAGACAGACACAGAGAGAGATACAGAGAGAGACACAGAGAGAGAGACAGACAGAGAGAGACACAGAGAGAGACACAGACAGAGAGAGAGTCACAAAGAGACACAGACACAGGAAGAGAGACACAGATACAAAGAGAGGCACAGACAGAGAGAGAGACACAGACACAGAGAGAGACACAGACAGAGACACCGACACAGAGAGAGACACAGAGAGAGACACACAGACACAGAGAGAGACACAGACAGAGAGAGAGACACAGAGAGAGACACAGACACAGAGAGAGACTCAGAGAGAGATACAGACACAGAGAGAGACACAGACAGAGAGAGAAAGACACAGTCACAGAGAGACACAGACAGAGAGAGAGACACACAGACACTGAGAGAGACACAGAGAGAGAGACACAGAGAGACACAGACACAGAGAGAGAGACACAGACACTGAGAGAGATACAGACAAAGAGAGAGACACAGAGGGAGACATAGACACAGAGTGAGGCACAGACACAGTGAGACACAGACACAGAGAGAGTGACACAGACACTGAGAGAGAAAGACACAGTCACAGAGAGACACAGGCAGAGACACAGACAGAGATAGACACAGACAGAGAGAGACACAGACACAGAGAGAGATACAGACACAGAGAGAGACACAGAGAGAGACACAGATAGACACAGAGAGAGACAGAGACACAGAGAGAGACACAGACACAGAGAGACACAGACACAGAGATATACACAGACAGAGAGAGAGAGAAACACAGAGAGAAACTCAGAGAGACACAGAGAGGGTCACAGACACAGAGATACACAGACACAGAGAGAGACACAGAGAGAGACAGAGAGAGAGAGACAGAGAGAGAGACACAGACACAGAGTGACGCAGAGAGACACAGACAAAGAGAGAGACAGAGACACAGATAGACACACAGACAGAGAGAGAGAGACAGACAGAGAGAGACACACAAAGAGGCACACAGACAGAGATAGAGAGAGACACAAGCAGAGAGAGATACACAGAGAGAGACACAGTCAGAGGGAGAGACACAGAGAGAGACACAGAGAGAGACACAGACACAGAGAGAGACACAGACACAGAGAAACACAGTCACAGAGAGAGACCGAGAGAGACACAGACACAGATAGAGACACAGACACAGAGAGAGACACAGACACACAGAGAGACACAGACACAGAGAGACACAGACACAGAGAGAGGGATACAGACACAGAGAGAGGGACACAGACACAGAGAGAGGGACACAGACACCGAGTGAGGGACACAGAAACAGAGAGAGGGACACAGACACAGAGAGAGAGGCACAGACGGAGAAAGACACAGACACAGAGAGAGGGACACAGACGGAGAGAGAGAGAGACACAGACACAGAGAGACTCAGACACAGAGAGAGGGACACAGACACAGAGAGAGGGATACAGATGGCGAGAGTGACACAGACACAGAGAGGGACACAGACACAGAGAGAGGGACACAGACACAGAGAGGGACACAGAGAGAGACACAGACATAGAGAGACACAGACACAGAGAGACACAGACACAGAGAGAGGGACACAGACACAGACACAGAGAGAGAGACACAGACATAGAGAGACTCAGACACAGAGAGACACAGACACAGAGAGAGGTACACAGACACAGAGAGAGAGACACAGACACAGAGAGGGGGACACAGACGGAGAGAGAGAGACACACAGAGAGAGGAATACAGACACAGAGAGAGACACAGACATAGAGAGACACCGACACAGAGAGAGGGACACAGACAGAGAGAGAGATACAGAGAGAGACACAGAGAGAGACAGACACAGAGAGAGATACAGAGAGAGACACAGAGAGAGAGACAGACAGAGAGAGACACAGAGAGAGACACAGACAGAGAGAGAGTCACAAAGAGACACAGACACAGGAAGAGAGACACAGATACAAAGAGAGGCACAGACAGAGAGAGAGACACAGACACAGAGAGAGACACAGACAGAGACACCGACACAGAGAGAGACACAGAGAGAGACACACAGACACAGAGAGAGACACAGACAGAGAGAGAGACACAGAGAGAGACACAGACACAGAGAGAGACTCAGAGAGAGATACAGACACAGAGAGAGACACAGACAGAGAGAGAAAGACACAGTCACAGAGAGACACAGACAGAGAGAGAGACACACAGACACTGAGAGAGACACAGAGAGAGAGACACAGAGAGACACAGACACAGAGAGAGAGACACAGACACTGAGAGAGATACAGACACAGAGAGAGACACAGAGGGAGACATAGACACAGAGTGAGGCACAGACACAGTGAGACACAGACACAGAGAGAGTGACACAGACACTGAGAGAGAAAGACACAGTCACAGAGAGACACAGGCAGAGACACAGACAGAGATAGACACAGACAGATAGAGACACAGACACAGAGAGAGATACAGACACAGAGAGAGACACAGAGAGAGACACAGATAGACACAGAGAGAGACAGAGACACAGAGAGAGGGACACAGACACAGAGAGAGGGACACAGACACCGAGTGAGGGACACAGAAACAGAGAGAGGGACACAGACACAGAGAGAGAGGCACAGACGGAGAAAGACACAGACACAGAGAGAGGGACACAGACGGAGAGAGAGAGAGACACAGACACAGAGAGACACAGACACAGAGAGAGGGACACAGACACAGAGAGAGGGATACAGACGGAGAGAGTGACACAGACACAGAGAGGGACACAGACACAGAGAGAGGGACACAGACACAGAGAGGGACACAGAGAGAGACACAGACATAGAGAGACACAGACACAGAGAGACACAGACAGAGAGAGAGGGACACAGACACAGACACAGAGAGAGAGACACAGACATAGAGAGACTCAGACACAGAGAGACACAGACACAGAGAGAGGTACACAGACACAGAGAGAGAGACACAGACACAGAGAGGGGGACACAGACGGAGAGAGAGAGACACACAGAGAGAGGAATACAGACACAGAGAGAGACACAGACATAGAGAGACACCGACACAGAGAGAGGGACACAGACAGAGAGAGAGATACAGAGAGAGACACAGAGAGAGACAGACACAGAGAGAGATACAGAGAGAGACACAGAGAGAGAGACAGACAGAGAGAGACACAGAGAGAGACACAGACAGAGAGAGAGTCGCAAAGAGACACAGACACAGGAAGAGAGACACAGATACAAAGAGAGGCACAGACAGAGAGAGAGACACAGACACAGAGAGAGACACAGACAGAGACACCGACACTGAGAGAGACACACAGACACAGAGAGAGACACAGACAGAGAGAGAGGGACACAGACACAGACACAGAGAGAGAGACACAGACATAGAGAGACTCAGACACAGAGAGACACAGACACAGAGAGAGGTACACAGACACAGAGAGAGAGACCCAGACACAGAGAGGGGGACACAGACGGAGAGAGAGAGACACACAGAGAGAGGAATACAGACACAGAGAGAGAGACACAGACATAGAGAGACTCAGACACAGAGAGACACAGACACAGAGAGAGGGACACAGACACAGAGAGAGAGACACAGACACAGAGAGAGGGACACAGACACAGAGAGAGGGACACAGACTGAGAGAGAGAGAGACACAGACACAGAGAAAGGGATACAGACACAGAGAGAGACACAGAGAGAGACACAGTCTTAGAGAGACACAGACACAGAGAGACACAGACACAGAGAGAGGGACACAGACACAGAGACAGAGACACAGACACAGAGAGAGACAGAGAGAGAGACACACACAGACACAGAGAGAGGGACACAGACACAGATAGAGGGACACAGACACAGAGAGAGGGACACAGATGGAGGGAGAGAGAGATACAGAGAGAGACACAGACACAGAGAGAGGGACACAGACACAGAGAGAGACACAGACAGAGAGAGAGAGATACAGAGAGAGACACAAACAGAGAGAGAGAGACACAGACACAGAGAGAGACACAGAAAGAGAGAGAGTCGCAAAGAGACACAGACACAGGAAGAGAGACACAGATACAAAGAGAGGCACAGACAGAGAGAGAGACACAGACACAGAGAGAGACACAGACAGAGACACCGACACTGAGAGAGACACAGAGAGAGACACACAGACACAGAGAGAGACACAGACAGAGAGAGAGACACAGAGAGAGACACAGACACAGAGAGAGACTCAGAGAGAGATACAGACACAGAGAGAGACACAGACAGAGAGAGAAAGACACAGTCACAGAGAGACACAGACAGAGAGAGAGACACACAGACACTGAGAGAGACACAGAGAGAGAGACACAGAGAGACACAGACACAGAGAGAGAGACACAGACACTGAGAGAGATACAGACAAAGAGAGAGACACAGAGGGAGACATAGACACAGAGTGAGGCACAGACACAGTGAGACACAGACACAGAGAGAGTGACACAGACACTGAGAGAGAAAGACACAGTCACAGAGAGACACAGGCAGAGACACAGACAGAGATAGACACAGACAGAGAGAGACACAGACACAGAGAGAGATACAGACACAGAGAGAGACACAGAGAGAGACACAGATAGACACAGAGAGAGACAGAGACACAGAGAGAGACACAGACACAGAGAGACACAGACACAGAGATATACACAGACAGAGAGAGAGAGAAACACAGAGAGAAACTCAGAGAGACACAGAGAGGGTCACAGACACAGAGATACACAGACACAGAGAGAGACACAGAGAGAGACAGAGAGAGAGAGACAGAGAGAGAGACACAGACACAGAGTGACGCAGAGAGACACAGACAAAGAGAGAGACAGAGACACAGATAGACACACAGACAGAGAGAGAGAGACAGACAGAGAGAGACACACAAAGAGGCACACAGACAGAGATAGAGAGAGACACAAGCAGAGAGAGATACACAGAGAGAGACACAGTCAGAGGGAGAGACACAGAGAGAGACACAGAGAGAGACACAGACACAGAGAGAGACACAGACACAGAGAAACACAGTCACAGAGAGAGACCGAGAGAGACACAGACACAGATAGAGACACAGACACAGAGAGAGACACAGACACACAGAGAGACACAGACACAGAGAGACACAGACACAGAGAGAGGGATACAGACACAGAGAGAGGGACACAGACACAGAGAGAGGGACACAGACACCGAGTGAGGGACACAGAAACAGAGAGAGGGACACAGACACAGAGAGAGAGGCACAGACGGAGAAAGACACAGACACAGAGAGAGGGACACAGACGGAGAGAGAGAGAGACACAGACACAGAGAGACTCAGACACAGAGAGAGGGACACAGACACAGAGAGAGGGATACAGATGGCGAGAGTGACACAGACACAGAGAGGGACACAGACACAGAGAGAGGGACACAGACACAGAGAGGGACACAGAGAGAGACACAGACATAGAGAGACACAGACACAGAGAGACACAGACACAGAGAGAGGGACACAGACACAGAGAGAGAGACACAGACATAGAGAGACTCAGACACAGAGAGACACAGACACAGAGAGAGGTACACAGACACAGAGAGAGAGACACAGACACAGAGAGGGGGACACAGACGGAGAGAGAGAGACACACAGAGAGAGGAATACAGACACAGAGAGAGACACAGACATAGAGAGACACCGACACAGAGAGAGGGACACAGACAGAGAGAGAAATACAGAGAGAGACACAGAGAGAGACAGACACAGAGAGAGATACAGAGAGAGACACAGAGAGAGAGACAGACAGAGAGAGACACAGAGAGAGACACAGACAGAGAGAGAGTCACAAAGAGACACAGACACAGGAAGAGAGACACAGATACAAAGAGAGGCACAGACAGAGAGAGAGACACAGACACAGAGAGAGACACAGACAGAGACACCGACACAGAGAGAGACACAGAGAGAGACACACAGACACAGAGAGAGACACAGACAGAGAGAGAGACACAGAGAGAGACACAGACACAGAGAGAGACTCAGAGAGAGATACAGACACAGAGAGAGACACAGACAGAGAGAGAAAGACACAGTCACAGAGAGACACAGACAGAGAGAGAGACACACAGACACTGAGAGAGACACAGGGAGAGAGACACAGAGAGACACAGACACAGAGAGAGAGACACAGACACTGAGAGAGATACAGACACAGAGAGAGACACAGAGGGAGACATAGACACAGAGTGAGGCACAGACACAGTGAGACACAGACACAGAGAGAGTGACACAGACACTGAGAGAGAAAGACACAGTCACAGAGAGACACAGGCAGAGACACAGACAGAGATAGACACAGACAGATAGAGACACAGACACAGAGAGAGATACAGACACAGAGAGAGACACAGAGAGAGACACAGATAGACACAGAGAGAGACAGAGACACAGAGAGAGACACAGACACAGAGAGACACAGACACAGAGATATACACAGACAGAGAGAGAGAGAAACACAGAGAGAAACTCAGAGAGACACAGAGAGGGTCACAGACACAGAGATACACAGACACAGAGAGAGACACAGAGAGAGACAGAGAGAGAGAGACAGAGAGAGAGACACAGACACAGAGAGACGCAGAGAGACACAGACAAAGAGAGAGACAGAGACACAGATAGACACACAGACAGAGAGAGAGAGACAGACAGACAGAGACACACAAAGAGGCACACAGACAGAGATAGAGAGAGACACAAGCAGAGAGAGATACACAGAGAGAGACACAGTCAGAGGGAGAGACACAGAGAGAGACACAGAGAGAGACACAGACACAGAGAGAGACACAGACACAGAGAAACACAGTCACAGAGAGAGACCGAGAGAGACACAGACACAGATAGAGACACAGACACAGAGAGAGACACAGACACACAGAGAGACACAGACACAGAGAGACACAGACACAGAGAGAGGGATACAGACACAGAGAGAGGGACACAGACACAGAGAGAGGGACACAGAAACAGAGAGAGGGACACAGACACAGAGAGAGAGGCACAGACGGAGAAAGACACAGACACAGAGAGAGGGACACAGACGGAGAGAGAGAGAGACACAGACACAGAGAGACACAGACACAGAGAGAGGGACACAGACACAGAGAGAGGGATACAGACGGAGAGAGTGACACAGACACAGAGAGGGACACAGACACAGAGAGAGGGACACAGACACAGAGAGGGACACAGAGAGAGACACAGACATAGAGAGACACAGACACAGAGAGACACAGACAGAGAGAGAGGGACACAGACACAGACACAGAGAGAGAGACACAGACATAGAGAGACTCAGACACAGAGAGACACAGACACAGAGAGAGGTACACAGACACAGAGAGAGAGACACAGACACAGAGAGGGGGACACAGACGGAGAGAGAGAGACACACAGAGAGAGGAATACAGACACAGAGAGAGACACAGACATAGAGAGACACCGACACAGAGAGAGGGACACAGACAGAGAGAGAAATACAGAGAGAGACACAGAGAGAGACAGACACAGAGAGAGATACAGAGAGAGACACAGAGAGAGAGACAGACAGAGAGAGACACAGAGAGAGACACAGACAGAGAGAGAGTCACAAAGAGACACAGACACAGGAAGAGAGACACAGATACAAAGAGAGGCACAGACAGAGAGAGAGACACAGACACAGAGAGAGACACAGACAGAGACACCGACACAGAGAGAGACACAGAGAGAGACACACAGACACAGAGAGAGACACAGACAGAGAGAGAGACACAGAGAGAGACACAGACACAGAGAGAGACTCAGAGAGAGATACAGACACAGAGAGAGACACAGACAGAGAGAGAAAGACACAGTCACAGAGAGACACAGACAGAGAGAGAGACACACAGACACTGAGAGAGCCACAGAGAGAGAGACACAGAGAGACACAGACACAGAGAGAGAGACACAGACACTGAGAGAGATACAGACACAGAGAGAGACACAGAGGGAGACATAGACACAGAGTGAGGCACAGACACAGTGAGACACAGACACAGAGAGAGTGACACAGACACTGAGAGAGAAAGACACAGTCACAGAGAGACACAGGCAGAGACACAGACAGAGATAGACACAGACAGATAGAGACACAGACACAGAGAGAGATACAGACACAGAGAGAGACACAGAGAGAGACACAGATAGACACAGAGAGAGACAGAGACACAGAGAGAGACACAGACACAGAGAGACACAGACACAGAGATATACACAGACAGAGAGAGAGAGAAACACAGAGAGAAACTCAGAGAGACACAGAGAGGGTCACAGACACAGAGATACACAGACACAGAGAGAGACACAGAGAGAGACAGAGAGAGAGAGACAGAGAGAGAGACACAGACACAGAGAGACGCAGAGAGACACAGACAAAGAGAGAGACAGAGACACAGATAGACACACAGACAGAGAGAGAGAGACAGACAGACAGAGACACACAAAGAGGCACACAGACAGAGATAGAGAGAGACACAAGCAGAGAGAGATACACAGAGAGAGACACAGTCAGAGGGAGAGACACAGAGAGAGACACAGAGAGAGACACAGACACAGAGAGAGACACAGACACAGAGAAACACAGTCACAGAGAGAGACCGAGAGAGACACAGGCACAGATAGAGACACAGACACAGAGAGAGACACAGACACACAGAGAGACACAGACACAGAGAGACACAGACACAGAGAGAGGGATACAGACACAGAGAGAGGGACACAGACACAGAGAGAGGGACACAGACACCGAGTGAGGGACACAGAAACAGAGAGAGGGACACAGACACAGAGAGAGAGGCACAGACGGAGAAAGACACAGACACAGAGAGAGGGACACAGACGGAGAGAGAGAGAGACACAGACACAGAGAGACACAGACACAGAGAGAGGGACACAGACACAGAGAGAGGGATACAGACGGAGAGAGTGACACAGACACAGAGAGGGACACAGACACAGAGAGAGGGACACAGACACAGAGAGGGACACAGAGAGAGACACAGACATAGAGAGACACAGACACAGAGAGACACAGACAGAGAGAGAGGGACACAGACACAGACACAGAGAGAGAGACACAGACATAGAGAGACTCAGACACAGAGAGACACAGACACAGAGAGAGGTACACAGACACAGAGAGAGAGACACAGACACAGAGAGGGGGACACAGACGGAGAGAGAGAGACACACAGAGAGAGGAATACAGACACAGAGAGAGACACAGACATAGAGAGACACCGACACAGAGAGAGGGACACAGACAGAGAGAGAGATACAGAGAGAGACACAGAGAGAGACAGACACAGAGAGAGATACAGAGAGAGACACAGAGAGAGAGACAGACAGAGAGAGACACAGAGAGAGACACAGACAGAGAGAGAGTCGCAAAGAGACACAGACACAGGAAGAGAGACACAGATACAAAGAGAGGCACAGACAGAGAGAGAGACACAGACACAGAGAGAGACACAGACAGAGACACCGACACTGAGAGAGACACACAGACACAGAGAGAGACACAGACAGAGAGAGAGGGACACAGACACAGACACAGAGAGAGAGACACAGACATAGAGAGACTCAGACACAGAGAGACACAGACACAGAGAGAGGTACACAGACACAGAGAGAGAGACACAGACACAGAGAGGGGGACACAGACGGAGAGAGAGAGACACACAGAGAGAGGAATACAGACACAGAGAGAGAGACACAGACATAGAGAGACTCAGACACAGAGAGACACAGACACAGAGAGAGGGACACAGACACAGAGAGAGAGACACAGACACAGAGAGAGGGACACAGACACAGAGAGAGGGACACAGACTGAGAGAGAGAGAGACACAGACACAGAGAAAGGGATACAGACACAGAGAGAGACACAGAGAGAGACACAGTCTTAGAGAGACACAGACACAGAGAGACACAGACACAGAGAGAGGGACACAGACACAGAGACAGAGACACAGACACAGAGAGAGACAGAGAGAGAGACACACACAGACACAGAGAGAGGGACACAGACACAGATAGAGGGACACAGACACAGAGAGAGGGACACAGATGGAGGGAGAGAGAGATACAGAGAGAGACACAGACACAGAGAGAGGGACACAGACACAGAGAGAGACACAGACAGAGAGAGAGAGATACAGAGAGAGACACAAACAGAGAGAGAGAGACACAGACACAGAGAGAGACACAGAAAGAGAGAGACACAGGGAGAGACACAGACACAGAAAGAGACACAGAGAGAGACACAGACAGAGAGAGAGAGACACAGACAGAGAGAGAGACACAGAGAGAGACACAGACAGAGAGAGAGACTCAGAGACAGATACAGACGCAGAGAGAGACACAGACAGAGAGAGAAAGACACAGTCACAGAGAGACACAGACACAGAGAGAGAGACACAGACACTGAGAGAGACACAGACACAGAGAGAGAGACACAGAGAGAGAGAGACACAGACACAGAGAGACACAGAGAGACAGAGAGACACAGACAAAGAGAGACACAGAGGCACACAGAGAGACACAGACACAGAGAGAGACACAGTCACAGAGAGAGAGACACCGACACAGAGAGACACAGACACAGAGAGAGAGACACAGACACTGAGAGAGATACAGACACAGAGAGAAACACAGAGAGAGACACAGACACAGAGAGAGACACAGACACAGAGAGAGAGACGCAGACTCAGTGAGACACAGACAGAGAGAGAGAGACACAGACACTGAGAGACACAGTCACAGAGAGAGACATAGACAGAGAGAGAGACACAGAGAGAAACAGACAGAGAGAGAGACACAGACACAGAGAGGGAGACACAGAGAGAGACACAGACCCACAGAGAGGGACACAGACAGAGAGAGAGACACAGACACAGACCCTCAGAGAGAGACACAGACACAGAGAGAAACAGACACAGAGAGAGACACTGTCACAGAGAGACAGTGAGACACACAGAGAGACACACAGACACTGAGAGATACACAGAGAGACACAGACACAGATAGAGACAAAGACACAGAGAGACAGACACATAGAGACACAGAGAGTGACACAGAGAGACACAGAGAGAGACAAAGACACACAGAGAGTCACAGACACACAGAGAGAGACACAGACACAGATAGACACAGGCACACAGAGAGAGACACAGAGAAAGACACAGACGCACAGAGAGACACAGACACACAGAGAGAGACACGGACACAGAGAGGCAGAGAGACACACAGAGAGGGGCACAGACACACAGAGAGAATCAGACACACCAAGAGACGCAGGCACAGAGAGATAGACACAGAGAGACACAGACAGAGAGAGAGAAGCAGACACAGAGAGAGACTCAGTGAGAGAGTCTTAGAGAGAGACACAGAGAGACACAGACACACAGAGAGACACAGACACACAGAGAAACACAGACACAGAGAGACACAGACACAGAGAGACACAGACACACAGAGAGAGACACAAACAGAGAAAGAGACACAGGCACAGAGAGAGACAGAGAGAGACACACAGACACAGAGAGAGACACAAACAGAGAGAGACACACAGACACAGAGCGAGACAGAGACACAGAGAGACACAGACACAGGGAGAGTCACAGAGAGAGACACAGACACAGAGAGAGAGACACAGATAGAGAGAGAGACACAAAGAGACACAGACAGAGAGAGAGAGACACAGATACAAAGAGAGACACAGACAGAGAGAGAGAGACACACAGACACAGAGAGACACAGAGAGACACAGGCACAGAGAGAGGCACAGAGAGAGACACAGGCACAGATAGAGATACAGACACAGAGAGGGACACAGACACAGATAGAGACACAGACAGGGAGAGAGCGACACAGACACAAAGAGAGACACAGACACAGAGAGACACAGACACAGAGAGAGACACAGAGAGAGACACAGAGAGAGACACAGACAGAGAGAGAGAGACACAGTCACAGAGAGACACCGAGAGACAGAGAGATACAGACACAGAGAGACACAGAGAGATACACAGAGAGAGACACAGACATAGAGAGACACAGACATAGAGAGACACAGACACAGAGAGAGGGACACAGACAGAGAGAGAGAGACACACAGACACAGAGTGGGGGACACAGATGGAGAGAGAGAGACACACAGAGAGAGGGATACAGACACAGAGTGAGACACAGACATAGAGAGACACCGACACAGAGAGAGGGACACAGACAGAGAGAGAGACACAGACACAGACCCACAGAGAGAGACACAGAGAAAGACACAGACACAGGGAGAAACAGACAGAGAGAGAGACACTGTCACAGAGAGACAGTGAGACACACAGAGAGACACACAGACACTGAGAGATACACAGAGAGAGACACACACACAGACAGAGAGACACAGAGAGAGAGACAAAGACACAGAGAGACAGAGACACAGAGAGGGACACAGAGAGACACAGAGAGAGACAAAGACACACAGAGAGTCACAGACACACAGAGAGAGACACAGACACAGATAGACACAGGCACACAGAGAGAGACACAGAGAGAGACACACAGACACAGAGAGAGACACAGACAGAGAGAGAGACACAGAGAGAGACACAGACACAGAGAGAGACTCAGAGAGAGATACAGACACAGAGAGAGACACAGACAGAGAGAGAAAGACACAGTCACAGAGAGACACAGACAGAGAGAGAGACACACAGACACTGAGAGAGCCACAGAGAGAGAGACACAGAGAGACACAGACACAGAGAGAGAGACACAGACACTGAGAGAGATACAGACACAGAGAGAGACACAGAGGGAGACATAGACACAGAGTGAGGCACAGACACAGTGAGACACAGACACAGAGAGAGTGACACAGACACTGAGAGAGAAAGACACAGTCACAGAGAGACACAGGCAGAGACACAGACAGAGATAGACACAGACAGATAGAGACACAGACACAGAGAGAGATACAGACACAGAGAGAGACACAGAGAGAGACACAGATAGACACAGAGAGAGACAGAGACACAGAGAGAGACACAGACACAGAGAGACACAGACACAGAGATATACACAGACAGAGAGAGAGAGAAACACAGAGAGAAACTCAGAGAGACACAGAGAGGGTCACAGACACAGAGATACACAGACACAGAGAGAGACACAGAGAGAGACAGAGAGAGAGAGACAGAGAGAGAGACACAGACACAGAGAGACGCAGAGAGACACAGACAAAGAGAGAGACAGAGACACAGATAGACACACAGACAGAGAGAGAGAGACAGACAGACAGAGACACACAAAGAGGCACACAGACAGAGATAGAGAGAGACACAAGCAGAGAGAGATACACAGAGAGAGACACAGTCAGAGGGAGAGACACAGAGAGAGACACAGAGAGAGACACAGACACAGAGAGAGACACAGACACAGAGAAACACAGTCACAGAGAGAGACCGAGAGAGACACAGGCACAGATAGAGACACAGACACAGAGAGAGACACAGACACACAGAGAGACACAGACACAGAGAGACACAGACACAGAGAGAGGGATACAGACACAGAGAGAGGGACACAGACACAGAGAGAGGGACACAGACACCGAGTGAGGGACACAGAAACAGAGAGAGGGACACAGACACAGAGAGAGAGGCACAGACGGAGAAAGACACAGACACAGAGAGAGGGACACAGACGGAGAGAGAGAGAGACACAGACACAGAGAGACACAGACACAGAGAGAGGGACACAGACACAGAGAGAGGGATACAGACGGAGAGAGTGACACAGACACAGAGAGGGACACAGACACAGAGAGAGGGACACAGACACAGAGAGGGACACAGAGAGAGACACAGACATAGAGAGACACAGACACAGAGAGACACAGACAGAGAGAGAGGGACACAGACACAGACACAGAGAGAGAGACACAGACATAGAGAGACTCAGACACAGAGAGACACAGACACAGAGAGAGGTACACAGACACAGAGAGAGAGACACAGACACAGAGAGGGGGACACAGACGGAGAGAGAGAGACACACAGAGAGAGGAATACAGACACAGAGAGAGACACAGACATAGAGAGACACCGACACAGAGAGAGGGACACAGACAGAGAGAGAGATACAGAGAGAGACACAGAGAGAGACAGACACAGAGAGAGATACAGAGAGAGACACAGAGAGAGAGACAGACAGAGAGAGACACAGAGAGAGACACAGACAGAGAGAGAGTCGCAAAGAGACACAGACACAGGAAGAGAGACACAGATACAAAGAGAGGCACAGACAGAGAGAGAGACACAGACACAGAGAGAGACACAGACAGAGACACCGACACTGAGAGAGACACACAGACACAGAGAGAGACACAGACAGAGAGAGAGGGACACAGACACAGACACAGAGAGAGAGACACAGACATAGAGAGACTCAGACACAGAGAGACACAGACACAGAGAGAGGTACACAGACACAGAGAGAGAGACACAGACACAGAGAGGGGGACACAGACGGAGAGAGAGAGACACACAGAGAGAGGAATACAGACACAGAGAGAGAGACACAGACATAGAGAGACTCAGACACAGAGAGACACAGACACAGAGAGAGGGACACAGACACAGAGAGAGAGACACAGACACAGAGAGAGGGACACAGACACAGAGAGAGGGACACAGACTGAGAGAGAGAGAGACACAGACACAGAGAAAGGGATACAGACACAGAGAGAGACACAGAGAGAGACACAGTCTTAGAGAGACACAGACACAGAGAGACACAGACACAGAGAGAGGGACACAGACACAGAGACAGAGACACAGACACAGAGAGAGACAGAGAGAGAGACACACACAGACACAGAGAGAGGGACACAGACACAGATAGAGGGACACAGACACAGAGAGAGGGACACAGATGGAGGGAGAGAGAGATACAGAGAGAGACACAGACACAGAGAGAGGGACACAGACACAGAGAGAGACACAGACAGAGAGAGAGAGATACAGAGAGAGACACAAACAGAGAGAGAGAGACACAGACACAGAGAGAGACACAGAAAGAGAGAGACACAGGGAGAGACACAGACACAGAAAGAGACACAGAGAGAGACACAGACAGAGAGAGAGAGACACAGACAGAGAGAGAGACACAGAGAGAGACACAGACAGAGAGAGAGACTCAGAGACAGATACAGACGCAGAGAGAGACACAGACAGAGAGAGAAAGACACAGTCACAGAGAGACACAGACACAGAGAGAGAGACACAGACACTGAGAGAGACACAGACACAGAGAGAGAGACACAGAGAGAGAGAGACACAGACACAGAGAGACACAGAGAGACAGAGAGACACAGACAAAGAGAGACACAGAGGCACACAGAGAGACACAGACACAGAGAGAGACACAGTCACAGAGAGAGAGACACCGACACAGAGAGACACAGACACAGAGAGAGAGACACAGACACTGAGAGAGATACAGACACAGAGAGAAACACAGAGAGAGACACAGACACAGAGAGAGACACAGACACAGAGAGAGAGACGCAGACTCAGTGAGACACAGACAGAGAGAGAGAGACACAGACACTGAGAGACACAGTCACAGAGAGAGACATAGACAGAGAGAGAGACACAGAGAGAAACAGACAGAGAGAGAGACACAGACACAGAGAGGGAGACACAGAGAGAGACACAGACCCACAGAGAGGGACACAGACAGAGAGAGAGACACAGACACAGACCCTCAGAGAGAGACACAGACACAGAGAGAAACAGACACAGAGAGAGACACTGTCACAGAGAGACAGTGAGACACACAGAGAGACACACAGACACTGAGAGATACACAGAGAGACACAGACACAGATAGAGACAAAGACACAGAGAGACAGACACATAGAGACACAGAGAGTGACACAGAGAGACACAGAGAGAGACAAAGACACACAGAGAGTCACAGACACACAGAGAGAGACACAGACACAGATAGACACAGGCACACAGAGAGAGACACAGAGAAAGACACAGACGCACAGAGAGACACAGACACACAGAGAGAGACACGGACACAGAGAGGCAGAGAGACACACAGAGAGGGGCACAGACACACAGAGAGAATCAGACACACCAAGAGACGCAGGCACAGAGAGATAGACACAGAGAGACACAGACAGAGAGAGAGAAGCAGACACAGAGAGAGACTCAGTGAGAGAGTCTTAGAGAGAGACACAGAGAGACACAGACACACAGAGAGACACAGACACACAGAGAAACACAGACACAGAGAGACACAGACACAGAGAGACACAGACACACAGAGAGAGACACAAACAGAGAAAGAGACACAGGCACAGAGAGAGACAGAGAGAGACACACAGACACAGAGAGAGACACAAACAGAGAGAGACACACAGACACAGAGCGAGACAGAGACACAGAGAGACACAGACACAGGGAGAGTCACAGAGAGAGACACAGACACAGAGAGAGAGACACAGATAGAGAGAGAGACACAAAGAGACACAGACAGAGAGAGAGAGACACAGTTACAAAGAGAGACACAGACAGAGAGAGAGAGACACACAGACACAGAGAGACACAGAGAGACACAGGCACAGAGAGAGGCACAGAGAGAGACACAGGCACAGATAGAGATACAGACACAGAGAGAGACACAGACACAGATAGAGACACAGACAGGGAGAGAGCGACACAGACACAAAGAGAGACACAGACACAGAGAGACACAGACACAGAGAGAGACACAGAGAGAGACACAGAGAGAGACACAGACAGAGAGAGAGAGACACAGTCACAGAGAGACACCGAGAGACAGAGAGATACAGACACAGAGAGACACAGAGAGATACACAGAGAGAGACACAGACATAGAGAGACACAGACATAGAGAGACACAGACACAGAGAGAGGGACACAGACAGAGAGAGAGAGACACACAGACACAGAGTGGGGGACACAGATGGAGAGAGAGAGACACACAGAGAGAGGGATACAGACACAGAGTGAGACACAGACATAGAGAGACACCGACACAGAGAGAGGGACACAGACAGAGAGAGAGACACAGACACAGACCCACAGAGAGAGACACAGAGAAAGACACAGACACAGGGAGAAACAGACAGAGAGAGAGACACTGTCACAGAGAGACAGTGAGACACACAGAGAGACACACAGACACTGAGAGATACACAGAGAGAGACACACACACAGACAGAGAGACACAGAGAGAGAGACAAAGACACAGAGAGACAGAGACACAGAGAGGGACACAGAGAGACACAGAGAGAGACAAAGACACACAGAGAGTCACAGACACACAGAGAGAGACACAGACACAGATAGACACAGGCACACAGAGAGAGACACAGAGAGAGACACAGACGCACAGAGAGACACAGACACACAGAGAGGCACAGACACAGAGAGACACACAGAGAGAGACACAGACACACAGAGAGGCACAGACACAGAGAGACACACAGAGAGGGGCACAGACACACAAGAGAGAATCAGACACACCGAGAGGCGCAGACACAGAGAGATAGACACAGAGCGACACAGACACAGAGAGAGACACAGACACAGAGAGAGAGACAGTGAGAGAGACTTAGAGAGAGACACAGAGAGACACAGACACAGAGAGAGACACAGTGAGATAGTCTTAGAGAGAGACACAGAGAGACACAGACACACAAAGAGACACAGACACACAGAGAAACACAGACACAGAGAAACACAGACACAGAGAGAGAGACACAAACAGAGAGAGACACACAGGCACAGAGAGAGACAGAGACACAGAGAGACACAGACACACAGAGAGACACAGACACAGGGAGAGACACAGAGAGAGACACAGATACAGAGAGAGACACAAAGAGACTCAGACACAGAGAGAGGCACACAGACACAAAGAGAGACACAGACACAGAGAGAGAGAGACACAGACACAGAGAGACACAGAGAGAACACAGACACAGAGAGAGGCACAGAGAGAGACACAGACACAGATAGAGACACAGACACAGAGAGAGACACAGACACAGATAGAGACACAGACAGGGAGAGAGAGACACAGACACACAGAGAGACACAGACACAGAGAGACACAGACACAGAGAGGGATACAGACACAGAGAGAGGGACACAGACACAGAGAGAGGGATACAGACACAGAGAGAGGGACACAGACACAGAGTGAGGGACACAGAAACAGAGAGAGGGACACAGACACAGAGAGAGAGGCACAGACGGAGAAAGACACAGACACAGAGAGAGGGACACAGACGGAGAGAGAGAGAGACACAGACACAGAGAGACACAGACACAGAGAGAGGGACACAGACACAGAGAGAGGGATACAGATGGAGAGAGTGACACAGACACAGAGAGGGACACAGACACAGAGAGAGGGACACAGACACAGAGAGGGACACAGAGAGAGACACAGACATAGAGAGACACAGACACAGAGAGACACAGACACAGAGAGAGGGACACAGACACAGACACAGAGAGAGAGACACAGACATAGAGAGACTCAGACACAGAGAGACACAGACACAGAGAGAGGTACACAGACACAGAGAGAGAGACACAGACACAGAGAGGGGGACACAGACGGAGAGAGAGAGACACACAGAGAGAGGAATACAGACACAGAGAGAGACACAGACATAGAGAGACACCGACACAGAGAGAGGGACACAGACAGAGAGAGAGATACAGAGAGAGACACAGAGAGAGACAGACACAGAGAGAGATACAGAGAGAGACACAGAGAGAGAGACAGACAGAGAGAGACACAGAGAGAGACACAGACAGAGAGAGAGTCACAAAGAGACACAGACACAGGAAGAGAGACACAGATACAAAGAGAGGCACAGACAGAGAGAGAGACACAGACACAGAGAGAGACACAGACAGAGACACCGACACAGAGAGAGACACAGAGAGAGACACACAGACACAGAGAGAGACACAGACAGAGAGAGAGACACAGAGAGAGACACAGACACAGAGAGAGACTCAGAGAGAGATACAGACACAGAGAGAGACACAGACAGAGAGAGAAAGACACAGTCACAGAGAGACACAGACAGAGAGAGAGACACACAGACACTGAGAGAGACACAGAGAGAGAGACACAGAGAGACACAGACACAGAGAGAGAGACACAGACACTGAGAGAGATACAGACAAAGAGAGAGACACAGAGGGAGACATAGACACAGAGTGAGGCACAGACACAGTGAGACACAGACACAGAGAGAGTGACACAGACACTGAGAGAGAAAGACACAGTCACAGAGAGACACAGGCAGAGACACAGACAGAGATAGACACAGACAGAGAGAGACACAGACACAGAGAGAGATACAGACACAGAGAGAGACACAGAGAGAGACACAGATAGACACAGAGAGAGACAGAGACACAGAGAGAGACACAGACACAGAGAGAAACAGACACAGAGATATACACAGACAGAGAGAGAGAGAAACACAGAGAGAAACTCAGAGAGACACAGAGAGGGTCACAGACACAGAGATACACAGACACAGAGAGAGACACAGAGAGAGACAGAGAGAGAGAGACAGAGAGAGAGACACAGACACAGAGTGACGCAGAGAGACACAGACAAAGAGAGAGACAGAGACACAGATAGACACACAGACAGAGAGAGAGAGACAGACAGAGAGAGACACACAAAGAGGCACACAGACAGAGATAGAGAGAGACACAAGCAGAGAGAGATACACAGAGAGAGACACAGTCAGAGGGAGAGACACAGAGAGAGACACAGAGAGAGACACAGACACAGAGACACAGACACAGAGAAACACAGTCACAGAGAGAGACCGAGAGAGACACAGACACAGATAGAGACACAGACACAGAGAGAGACACAGACACACAGAGAGACACAGACACAGAGAGACACAGACACAGAGAGAGGGATACAGACACAGAGAGAGGGACACAGACACAGAGAGAGGGACACAGACACCGAGTGAGGGACACAGAAACAGAGAGAGGGACACAGACACAGAGAGAGAGGCACAGACGGAGAAAGACACAGACACAGAGAGAGGGACACAGACGGAGAGAGAGAGAGACACAGACACAGAGAGACTCAGACACAGAGAGAGGGACACAGACACAGAGAGAGGGATACAGATGGCGAGAGTGACACAGACACAGAGAGGGACACAGACACAGAGAGAGGGACACAGACACAGAGAGGGACACAGAGAGAGACACAGACATAGAGAGACACAGACACAGAGAGACACAGACACAGAGAGAGGGACACAGACACAGACACAGAGAGAGAGACACAGACATAGAGAGACTCAGACACAGAGAGACACAGACACAGATGGAGGTACACAGACACAGAGAGAGAGACACAGACACAGAGAGGGGGACACAGACGGAGAGAGAGAGACACACAGAGAGAGGAATACAGACACAGAGAGAGACACAGACATAGAGAGACACCGACACAGAGAGAGGGACACAGACAGAGAGAGAGATACAGAGAGAGACACAGAGAGAGACAGACACAGAGAGAGATACAGAGAGAGACACAGAGAGAGAGACAGACAGAGAGAGACACAGAGAGAGACACAGACAGAGAGAGAGTCACAAAGAGACACAGACACAGGAAGAGAGACACAGATACAAAGAGAGGCACAGACAGAGAGAGAGACACAGACACAGAGAGAGACACAGACAGAGACACCGACACAGAGAGAGACACAGAGAGAGACACACAGACACAGAGAGAGACACAGACAGAGAGAGAGACACAGAGAGAGACACAGACACAGAGAGAGACTCAGAGAGAGATACAGACACAGAGAGAGACACAGACAGAGAGAGAAAGACACAGTCACAGAGAGACACAGACAGAGAGAGAGACACACAGACACTGAGAGAGACACAGAGAGAGAGACACAGAGAGACACAGACACAGAGAGAGAGACACAGACACTGAGAGAGATACAGACACAGAGAGAGACACAGAGGGAGACATAGACACAGAGTGAGGCACAGACACAGTGAGACACAGACACAGAGAGAGTGACACAGACACTGAGAGAGAAAGACACAGTCACAGAGAGACACAGGCAGAGACACAGACAGAGATAGACACAGACAGATAGAGACACAGACACAGAGAGAGATACAGACACAGAGAGAGACACAGAGAGAGACACAGATAGACACAGAGAGAGACAGAGACACAGAGAGAGACACAGACACAGAGAGACACAGACACAGAGATATACACAGACAGAGAGAGAGAGAAACACAGAGAGAAACTCAGAGAGACACAGAGAGGGTCACAGACACAGAGATACACAGACACAGAGAGAGACACAGAGAGAGACAGAGAGAGAGAGACAGAGAGAGAGACACAGACACAGAGAGACGCAGAGAGACACAGACAAAGAGAGAGACAGAGACATAGATAGACACACAGACAGAGAGAGAGAGACAGACAGAGAGAGACACACAAAGAGGCACACAGACAGAGATAGAGAGAGACACAAGCAGAGAAAGATACACAGAGAGAGACACAGTCAGAGGGAGAGACACAGAGAGAGACACAGAGAGAGACACAGACACAGAGAGAGACACAGACACAGAGAAACACAGTCACAGAGAGAGACCGAGAGAGACACAGACACAGATGGAGACACAGACACAGAGAGAGACACAGACACACAGAGAGACACAGACACAGAGAGACACAGACACAGAGAGAGGGATACAGACACAGAGAGAGGGACACAGACACAGAGAGAGGGACACAGACACCGAGTGAGGGACACAGAAACAGAGAGAGGGACACAGACACAGAGAGAGAGGCACAGACGGAGAAAGACACAGACACAGAGAGAGGGACACAGACGGAGAGAGAGAGAGACACAGACACAGAGAGACACAGACACAGAGAGAGGGACACAGACACAGAGAGAGGGATACAGACGGAGAGAGTGACACAGACACAGAGAGGGACACAGACACAGAGAGAGGGACACAGACACTGAGAGGGACACAGAGAGAGACACAGACATAGAGAGACACAGACACAGAGAGACACAGACAGAGAGAGAGGGACACAGACACAGACACAGAGAGAGAGACACAGACATAGAGAGACTCAGACACAGAGAGACACAGACACAGAGAGAGGTACACAGACACAGAGAGAGAGACACAGACACAGAGAGGGGGACACAGACGGAGAGAGAGAGACACACAGAGAGAGGAATACAGACACAGAGAGAGACACAGACATAGAGAGACACCGACACAGAGAGAGGGACACAGACAGAGAGAGAGATACAGAGAGAGACACAGAGAGAGACAGACACAGAGAGAGATACAGAGAGAGACACAGAGAGAGAGACAGACAGAGAGAGACACAGAGAGAGACACAGACAGAGAGAGAGTCGCAAAGAGACACAGACTCAGGAAGAGAGACACAGATACAAAGCGAGGCACAGACAGAGAGAGAGACACAGACACAGAGAGAGACACAGACAGAGACACCGACACTGAGAGAGACACACAGACACAGAGAGAGACACAGACAGAGAGAGAGGGACACAGACACAGACACAGAGAGAGAGACACAGACATAGAGAGACTCAGACACAGAGAGACACAGACACAGAGAGAGGTACACAGACACAGAGAGAGAGACACAGACACAGAGAGGGGGACACAGACGGAGAGAGAGAGACACACAGAGAGAGGAATACAGACACAGAGAGAGACACAGACATAGAGAGACACCGACACAGAGAGAGGGACACAGACAGAGAGAGAGATACAGAGAGAGACACAGAGAGAGACAGACACAGAGAGAGATACAGAGAGAGACACAGAGAGAGAGACAGACAGAGAGAGACACAGAGAGAGACACAGACAGAGAGAGAGTCGCAAAGAGACACAGACACAGGAAGAGAGACACAGATACAAAGAGAGGCACAGACAGAGAGAGAGACACAGACACAGAGAGAGACACAGACAGAGACACCGACACTGAGAGAGACACACAGACACAGAGAGAGACACAGACAGAGAGAGAGACACAGAGAGAGACACAGACACAGAGAGAGACTCAGAGAGAGATACAGACACAGAGAGAGACACAGACAGAGAGAGAAAGACACAGTCACAGAGAGACACAGACAGAGAGAGAGACACACAGACACTGAGAGAGACACAGAGAGAGAGACACAGAGAGACACAGACAGAGAGAGAGAGACACAGACACTGAGAGAAATACAGACACAGAGAGAGACACAGAGGGAGACATAGACACAGAGTGAGGCACAGACACAGTGAGACACAGACACAGAGAGAGTGACACAGACACTGAGAGAGAAAGACACAGTCACAGAGAGACACAGGCAGAGACACAGACAGAGATAGACACAGACAGAGAGAGACACAGACACAGAGAGAGATACAGACACAGAGAGAGACACAGAGAGAGACACAGATAGACACAGAGAGAGACAGAGACACAGAGAGAGACACAGACACAGAGAGACACAGACACAGAGAGACATACACAGACACAGAGAGAGAGAGACACAGAGAGAAACTCAGAGAGACACAGAGAGGGTCACAGACACAGAGATACACAGACACAGAGAGAGACACAGAGAGAGACAGAGAGAGAGAGACAGAGAGAGAGACACAGACACAGAGAGATGCAGAGAGACACAGACAAAGAGAGAGACAGAGACACAGATAGACACACAGACAGAGAGAGAGAGACAGACAGAGAGAGACACACAAAGAGGCACACAGACAGAGATAGAGAGAGACACAAGCAGAGAGAGATACACAGAGAGAGACACAGACAGAGGGAGAGACACAGAGAGAGACACAGACACAGAGAGAGACACAGACACAGAGAAACACAGTCACAGAGAGAGACCGAGAGAGACACAGACACAGATAGAGACACAGACACAGAGAGAGACACAGACACACAGAGAGACACAGACACAGAGAGACACAGACACAGAGAGAGGGATACAGACACAGAGAGAGGGACACAGACACAGAGAGAGGGACACAGACACCGAGTGAGGGACACAGAAACAGAGAGAGTGACACAGACACAGAGAGAGAGGCACAGACGGAGAAAGACACAGACACAGAGAGAGGGACACAGACGGAGAGAGAGAGAGACACTGACACAGAGAGACACAGACACAGAGAGAGGGACACAGACACAGAGAGAGGGAGACAGACGGAGAGAGTGACACAGACACAGAGAGGGACACAGACACAGAGAGAGGGACACAGACACAGAGAGTGACACAGAGAGAGACACAGACATAGAGAGACACAGACACAGAGAGACACAGACAGAGAGAGAGGGACACAGACACAGACACAGAGAGAGAGACACAGACATAGAGAGACTCAGACACAGAGAGACACAGACACAGAGAGAGGTACACAGACACAGAGAGAGAGACACAGACACAGAGAGGGGGACACAGACGGAGAGAGAGAGACACACAGAGAGAGGAATACAGACACAGAGAGAGACACAGACATAGAGAGACACCGACACAGAGAGAGGGACACAGACAGAGAGAGAGATACAGAGAGAGACACAGAGAGAGACAGACACAGAGAGAGATACAGAGAGAGACACAGAGAGAGAGACAGACAGAGAGAGACACAGAGAGAGACACAGACAGAGAGAGAGTCGCAAAGAGACACAGACTCAGGAAGAGAGACACAGATACAAAGCGAGGCACAGACAGAGAGAGAGACACAGACACAGAGAGAGACACAGACAGAGACACCGACACTGAGAGAGACACACAGACACAGAGAGAGACACAGACAGAGAGAGAGGGACACAGACACAGACACAGAGAGAGAGACACAGACATAGAGAGACTCAGACACAGAGAGACACAGACACAGAGAGAGGTACACAGACACAGAGAGAGAGACACAGACACAGAGAGGGGGACACAGACGGAGAGAGAGAGACACACAGAGAGAGGAATACAGACACAGAGAGAGACACAGACATAGAGAGACACCGACACAGAGAGAGGGACACAGACAGAGAGAGAGATACAGAGAGAGACACAGAGAGAGACAGACACAGAGAGAGATACAGAGAGAGACACAGAGAGAGAGACAGACAGAGAGAGACACAGAGAGAGACACAGACAGAGAGAGAGTCGCAAAGAGACACAGACACAGGAAGAGAGACACAGATACAAAGAGAGGCACAGACAGAGAGAGAGACACAGACACAGAGAGAGACACAGACAGAGACACCGACACTGAGAGAGACACACAGACACAGAGAGAGACACAGACAGAGAGAGAGACACAGAGAGAGACACAGACACAGAGAGAGACTCAGAGAGAGATACAGACACAGAGAGAGACACAGACAGAGAGAGAAAGACACAGTCACAGAGAGACACAGACAGAGAGAGAGACACACAGACACTGAGAGAGACACAGAGAGAGAGACACAGAGAGACACAGACACAGAGAGAGAGACACAGACACTGAGAGAAATACAGACACAGAGAGAGACACAGAGGGAGACATAGACACAGAGTGAGGCACAGACACAGTGAGACACAGACACAGAGAGAGTGACACAGACACTGAGAGAGAAAGACACAGTCACAGAGAGACACAGGCAGAGACACAGACAGAGATAGACACAGACAGAGAGAGACACAGACACAGAGAGAGATACAGACACAGAGAGAGACACAGAGAGAGACACAGATAGACACAGAGAGAGACAGAGACACAGAGAGAGACACAGACACAGAGAGACACAGACACAGAGAGACATACACAGACACAGAGAGAGAGAGACACAGAGAGAAACTCAGAGAGACACAGAGAGGGTCACAGACACAGAGATACACAGACACAGAGAGAGACACAGAGAGAGACAGAGAGAGAGAGACAGAGAGAGAGACACAGACACAGAGAGATGCAGAGAGACACAGACAAAGAGAGAGACAGAGACACAGATAGACACACAGACAGAGAGAGAGAGACAGACAGAGAGAGACACACAAAGAGGCACACAGACAGAGATAGAGAGAGACACAAGCAGAGAGAGATACACAGAGAGAGACACAGACAGAGGGAGAGACACAGAGAGAGACACAGACACAGAGAGAGACACAGACACAGAGAAACACAGTCACAGAGAGAGACCGAGAGAGACACAGACACAGATAGAGACACAGACACAGAGAGAGACACAGACACACAGAGAGACACAGACACAGAGAGACACAGACACAGAGAGAGGGATACAGACACAGAGAGAGGGACACAGACACAGAGAGAGGGACACAGACACCGAGTGAGGGACACAGAAACAGAGAGAGTGACACAGACACAGAGAGAGAGGCACAGACGGAGAAAGACACAGACACAGAGAGAGGGACACAGACGGAGAGAGAGAGAGACACTGACACAGAGAGACACAGACACAGAGAGAGGGACACAGACACAGAGAGAGGGAGACAGACGGAGAGAGTGACACAGACACAGAGAGGGACACAGACACAGAGAGAGGGACACAGACACAGAGAGTGACACAGAGAGAGACACAGACATAGAGAAACACAGACACAGAGAGACACAGACAGAGAGAGAGGGACACAGACACAGAGAGAGAGACACAGACATAGAGAGACTCATACACAGAGAGACACAGACACAGAGAGAGGGACACAGACAGAGAGAGAGAGACACAGACACAGAGAGGGGGACACAGACGGAGAGAGAGAGACACACAGAGAGAGGGATACAGACAGAGAGAGAGACACAGACATAGAGAGACACCGACACAGAGAGAGGGACACAGACAGAGAGAGAGATACAGAGAGAGACACAGAGAGAGACAGACACAGAGAGAGATACAGAGAGAGACACAGAGAGAGAGACAGACAGAGAGAGACACAGAGAGAGACACAGACAGAGAGAGAGTCGCAAAGAGACACAGACACAGGAAGAGAGACACAGATACAAAGAGAGGCACAGACAGAGAGAGAGACACAGACACAGAGAGAGACACAGACAGAGACACCGACACTGAGAGAGACACACAGACACAGAGAGAGACACAGACAGAGAGAGAGGGACACAGACACAGACACAGAGAGAGAGACACAGACATAGAGAGACTCAGACACAGAGAGACACAGACACAGAGAGAGGTACACAGATACAGAGAGAGAGACACAGACACAGAGAGGGGGACACAGACGGAGAGAGAGAGAGACACTGACACAGAGAGACACAGACACAGAGAGAGGGACACAGACACAGAGAGAGGGAGACAGACGGAGAGAGTGACACAGACACAGAGAGGGACACAGACACAGAGAGAGGGACACAGACACAGAGAGTGACACAGAGAGAGACACAGACATAGAGAAACACAGACACAGAGAGACACAGACAGAGAGAGAGGGACACAGACACAGAGAGAGAGACACAGACATAGAGAGACTCATACACAGAGAGACACAGACACAGAGAGAGGGACACAGACAGAGAGAGAGAGACACAGACACAGAGAGGGGGACACAGACGGAGAGAGAGAGACACACAGAGAGAGGGATACAGACAGAGAGAGAGACACAGACATAGAGAGACACCGACACAGAGAGAGGGACACAGACAGAGAGAGAGATACAGAGAGAGACACAGAGAGAGACAGACACAGAGAGAGATACAGAGAGAGACACAGAGAGAGAGACAGACAGAGAGAGACACAGAGAGAGACACAGACAGAGAGAGAGTCGCAAAGAGACACAGACACAGGAAGAGAGACACAGATACAAAGAGAGGCACAGACAGAGAGAGAGACACAGACACAGAGAGAGACACAGACAGAGACACCGACACTGAGAGAGACACACAGACACAGAGAGAGACACAGACAGAGAGAGAGACACAGAGAGAGACACAGACACAGAGAGAGACTCAGAGAGAGATACAGACACAGAGAGAGACACAGACAGAGAGAGAAAGACACAGTCACAGAGAGACACAGACAGAGAGAGAGACACACAGACACTGAGAGAGACACAGAGAGAGAGACACAGAGAGACACAGACACAGAGAGAGAGACACAGACACTGAGAGAAATACAGACACAGAGAGAGACACAGAGGGAGACATAGACACAGAGTGAGGCACAGACACAGTGAGACACAGACACAGAGAGAGTGACACAGACACTGAGAGAGAAAGACACAGTCACAGAGAGACACAGGCAGAGACACAGACAGAGATAGACACAGACAGAGAGAGACACAGACACAGAGAGAGATACAGACACAGAGAGAGACACAGAGAGAGACACAGATAGACACAGAGAGAGACAGAGACACAGAGAGAGACACAGACACAGAGAGACACAGACACAGAGAGACATACACAGACACAGAGAGAGAGAGACACAGAGAGAAACTCAGAGAGACACAGAGAGGGTCACAGACACAGAGATACACAGACACAGAGAGAGACACAGAGAGAGACAGAGAGAGAGAGACAGAGAGAGAGACACAGACACAGAGAGATGCAGAGAGACACAGACAAAGAGAGAGACAGAGACACAGATAGACACACAGACAGAGAGAGAGAGACAGACAGAGAGAGACACACAAAGAGGCACACAGACAGAGATAGAGAGAGACACAAGCAGAGAGAGATACACAGAGAGAGACACAGACAGAGGGAGAGACACAGAGAGAGACACAGAGAGAGACACAGACACAGAGAGAGACACAGACACAGAGAAACACAGTCACAGAGAGAGACCGAGAGAGACACAGACACAGATAGAGACACAGACACAGAGAGAGACACAGACACACAGAGAGACACAGACACAGAGAGACACAGACACAGAGAGAGGGATACAGACACAGAGAGAGGGACACAGACACAGAGAGAGGGACACAGACACCGAGTGAGGGACACAGAAACAGAGAGAGTGACACAGACACAGAGAGAGAGGCACAGACGGAGAAAGACACAGACACAGAGAGAGGGACACAGACGGAGAGAGAGAGAGACACTGACACAGAGAGACACAGACACAGAGAGAGGGACACAGACACAGAGAGAGGGAGACAGACGGAGAGAGTGACACAGACACAGAGAGGGACACAGACACAGAGAGAGGGACACAGACACAGAGAGTGACACAGAGAGAGACACAGACATAGAGAAACACAGACACAGAGAGACACAGACAGAGAGAGAGGGACACAGACAGAGAGAGAGACACAGACATAGAGAGACTCATACACAGAGAGACACAGACACAGAGAGAGGGACACAGACAGAGAGAGAGAGACACAGACACAGAGAGGGGGACACAGACGGAGAGAGAGAGACACACAGAGAGAGGGATACAGACAGAGAGAGAGACACAGACATAGAGAGACACCGACACAGAGAGAGGGACACAGACAGAGAGAGAGATACAGAGAGAGACACAGAGAGAGAGACAGACAGAGAGAGACACAGAGAGAGACACAGACAGAGAGAGAGTCACAAAGAGACACAGACACAGGAAGAGAGACACAGATACAAAGAGAGGCACAGACAGAGAGAGAGACACAGTCACAGAGAGAGACACAGACAGAGACACCGACACAGAGAGAGACGCAGAGAGAGACACAGACAGAGAGAGAGACACACAGACACAGAGAGAGACACAGACAGAGAGAGAGACACAGAGAGAGACACAGACACAGAAAGAGACTCAGAGAGAGATACAGACACAGAGAGAGACACAGACAGAGAGAGAAAGACACAGTCACAGAGAGACACAGACAGAGAGAGAGAGACACAGACACGAGAGAGACACAGACACAGAGAGAGAGACACAGAGAGACACAGACACACAGAGAGAGACACAGACACTGAGAGAGATACAGACACAGAGAGAGACACAGAGGGAGACATAGACACAGAGTGAGCCACAGACACAGTGAGACACAGACACAGAGATAGAGACACAGACACAGAGAGAGACACAGACACACAGAGAGACACAGACACAGAGAGACACAGACACAGAGAGAGGGACACAGACACAGAGAGAGGGACACAGACACAGAGTGAGGGACACAGAAACAGAGAGAGTGACACAGACACAGAGAGAGAGGCACAGACGGAGAAAGACACAGACACAGAGAGAGGGACACAGACGGAGAGAGAGAGAGACACAGACACAGAGAGACACAGACACAGAGAGAGGGACACAGACAGAGAGAGAGGGATACAGACGGAGAGAGTGACACAGACACAGAGAGGGTCACAGACACAGAGAGAGGGACACAGACACAGAGAGTGACACAGAGAGAGACACAGACATAGAGAAACACAGACACAGAGAGACACAGACACAGAGAGAGGGACACAGACACAGAGAGAGGGATACAGATGGAGAGAGTGACACAGACACAGAGAGAGACACAGACACAGAGAGACACAGACACAGAGAGAGGGACACAGACACAGAGAGAGGGATACAGACGGAGAGAGTGACACAGACACAGAGAGGGACACAGACACAGAGAGAGGGACACAGACACAGAGAGAGACACAGAGAGAGACACAGAGAGAGAGGGAGACACACAGACACAGAGAGAGACACAGACAGAGAGAGAGACACAGAGAGAGACACAGACACAGAGAGAGACTCAGAGAGAGATACAGACACAGAGAGAGACACAGACAGAGAGAGAAAGACACAGTCACAGAGAGACACAGACAGAGAGAGAGAGACACAGACACTGAGAGAGACACAGACACAGAGAGAGAGACACAGAGAGACACAGACACAGAGAGAGAGACACAGACACTGAGAGAGATACAGACACAGAGAGAGACACAGAGGGAGACATAGACACAGAGTGAGACACAGACACAGTGAGACACAGACACAGAGAGAGAGACACAGACACTGAGAGAGAAAGACACAGTCACAGAGAGACACAGACACTGAGAGAGACACAGACACAGGCAGAGACACAGACAGAGATAGACACAGACAGAGAGAGACACAGACGCAGGCAGAGACACAGACAGAGATAGACACAGACAGAGAGAGACACAGACACAGAGAGAGACACAGACACAGAGAGAGACACAGGGAGACACAGACACAATGAGACACAGAGAGAGGCACAGACACAGAGACACAGACACAGAGAGAGACACAGAGAGACACAGAGAGAGACAGAGACACAGAGAGAGACACAGACACAGAGAGACACAGACACAGAGAGACATACACAGACAGAGAGAGAGAGACACACAGAGAGAAACTCAGAGAGACACAGAGAGGGTCACAGACACAGAGATACACAGTCACAGAGAGAGACACAGAGAGAGACAGAGAGAGAGAGACAGAGAGAGAGACACAGACACAGAGAGACGCAGAGAGACACAGACAAAGAGAGAGACAGAGACACAGATAGACACACAGACAGAGAGAGAGAGACAGACAGAGAGAGACACACAAAGAGGCACACAGACAGAGATAGAGAGAGACACAAGCAGAGAGAGATACACAGAGAGAGACACAGACAGAGAGAGAGACACAGAGAGAGACACAGAGAGAGACACAGACACAGAGAGAGTCACAGACAGAGAGAAACACAGTCACAGAGAGAGACCGAGAGAGAGACACAGAGCGAGACCGAGAGAGAGACAGACAGAGAGAGACACAGACACAGAGAGAGACACAGACACAGAGACACAGAGAGAGACACAGAGAGCGAGACAGAGAGCGAGAGAGACACAGACAGAGAGAGAGACAGAGAGAGAGACACAGACAGAGAGAGAGACACAGAGAGAGACACAGACAGAGACACAGACAGAGAGAGAGACACAGACACAGAGAGAGACACAGAGAGCGAGACAGAGAGAGAGACAGACAGAGAGAGACACACAGAGAGACAGACACAGAGAGCGAGACAGAGAGCGAGAGAGACACAGACAGAAAGACACAGACACAGAGAGACACAGACACAGAGAGCGAGACAGACAGAGAGAGACACACAGAGAGACAGACATAGAGAGCGAGACAGAGAGCGAGAGAGAAACAGACACAGAGACACAGAGAGAGAGACTGACACAGAGAGACACAGAGACACAGAGAGAGACACTGACACAGAGAGACACAGAGAGAGACACAGAGAGCGAGACAGAGAGCGAGACAGACAGAGAGAGACACACAGAGAGACAGACACAGAGACACAGACACAGAGAGACACAGAGAGAGACACAGAGAGCGAGACAGAGAGCGAGACAGACAGAGAGAGACACACAGAGAGGCCGACACAGAGAGCGAGACAGAGAGCGAGAGAGACACAGACACAGAGAGAGACACAGAGAGAGACACAGTCACAAAGACACAGAGAGAGACACAGAGAGCGAGACAGACAGAGAGAGACACACAGAGAGACAGACACAGAGAGCGAGACAGAGAGCGAGAGAGACACAGACACAGAGAGAGACACAGAGAGAGACATAGTCACAGAGACACAGAGAGAGACACAGAGAGCGAGACAGAGAACGAGACAGACAGAGAGAGACTCACAGAGAGACAGACACAGAGAGCGAGACAGAGAGCGAGAGAGACACAGACACAGAGAGAGACACAGAGAGAGACACAGACAGAGAGAGAGACGCAGAGAGAGACACAGAGAGAGACACAGACACAGAGAGAGACACAGAGAGCGAAACAGAGTGCGAGAGAGACACAGACACAGAGAGAGACACAGAGAGAGACACAGTCGCAGAGAGAGACCGAAAGAGAGACACAGTCATAGAGAGATACCGAGAGAGAGACACAGTCACAGAGATAGACCGAGAGAGATAGAGAGCGAGAGGGAGACAGAGAGCGAGAGAGACAGAGAGAGACACACTGAGAGACAGACACAGAGAGCGAGACAGAGAGCGAGAGAGACAGAGAGAGACACACAGAGACAGACAGAGAGAGCGCGACAGAGCGCGAGAGAGACACAGACACAGAGAGAGTCACAGAGAGAGACCGAGAGAGAGACACAGTCACAGAGATAGACCGAGAGAGACAGAGAGCGAGAGAGAGACACACAGAGAGACACACAGAGAGACAGACACAGAGAGCGAGACAGAGAACGAGAGAGACGCAGACACAGAGAGAGACACAGAGAGAGACACAGTCACAGAGAGAGACCGAGAGAGAGACACAGTCACAGAGAGAGACCGAGAGAGAGACACAGTCACAGAGATAGACCGAGAGAGACAGAGAGAGAGAGGGAGACAGAGAGCGAGAGAGACAGAGAGAGACACACAGAGAGACGGACACAGAGAGCGAGACACAGACAGAGAGAGACACCGAGAGAGACACAGAGAGAGACACAGACACAGAGAGACACAGAGAGACACAGACACAGAGTGAGGCACAGAGAGAGACACAGACACAGATAGAGATACAGACACAGAGAGAGACACAGACACAGATAGAGACACAGACAGGGAGAGAGCGACACAGACACAAAGAGAGACACAGACACAGAGAGACACAGACACAGAGAGAGACACAGAGAGAGACACAGACAGAGACAAAGACAGAGAGAGAGAGACACAGTCACAGAGAGACACCGAGAGACAGAGAGACACAGACACAGAGAGACACAGAGAGATACACAGAGAGAGACACAGACATAGAGAGACACAGACACAGAGAGAGGGACACAGACAGAGAGAGAGAGACACACAGACACAGAGAGGGGGACACAGATGGAGAGAGAGAGACACACAGAGAGAGGGATACAGACACAGAGTGAGACACAGACATAGAGAGACACCGACACAGAGAGAGGGACACAGACAGAGAGAGAGACACAGACACAGACCCACAGAGAGAGACACAGAGAGAGACACAGAGACAGGGAGAAACAGACACAGAGAGAGACACTGTCACAGAGAGACAGTGAGACACACAGAGAGACACACAGACACTGAGAGATACACAGAGAGAGAGACACATACAGACAGAGAGACACAGAGAGAGAGACAAAGACACAGAGAGACAGAGACACAGAGAGTGACACAGAGAGACACAGAGAGAGACAAAGACACACAGAGAGTCACAGACACACAGAGAGAGACACAGACACAGATAGACACAGGCACACAGAGAGAGACACAGAGAGAGACACAGACGCACAGAGAGACACAGACACACAGAGAGGCACAGACACAGAGAGACACACAGAGAGGGGCACAGACACACAGAGAGAATCAGACACACCGAGAGACGCAGACACAGAGAGATAGACACAGAGCGACACAGACACAGAGAGAGACACAGACACAGAGAGAGAGACAGTGAGAGAGACTTAGAGAGAGACACAGAGAGACACAGACACAGAGAGAGACACAGTGAGAGAGTCTTAGAGAGAGACACAGAGAGACACAGACACACAAAGAGACACAGACACACAGAGAAACACAGACACAGAGAAACACAGACACAGAAAGAGACACACAAACAGAGAGAGACACACAGGCACAGAGAGAGACAGAGACACAGAGAGACACAGACACACAGAGAGACACAGACACAGGGAGAGACACAGAGAGAGACACAGACACAGAGAGAGACACACAGATACAGAGAGAGACACAAAGAGACACAGACACAGAGAGAGACACACAGACACAAAGAGAGACACAGACACTGAGAGAGAGAGACACAGACACAGAGAGACACAGAGAGAACACAGACACAGAGAGAGACACAGACACAGATAGAGACACAGACACAGATAGAGACACAGACAGGGAGAGAGAGACACAGACACACAGAGAGACACAGACACAGAGAGACACAGACACAGAGAGACACAGACACAGAGAGAGGGATACAGACACAGAGAGAGGGACACAGACACAGAGTGAGGGACACAGAAACAGAGAGAGGGACACAGACACAGAGAGAGAGGCACAGACGGAGAAAGACACAGACACAGAGAGAGGGACACAGACGGAGAGAGAGAGAGACACAGACACAGAGAGACACAGACACAGAGAGGGACACAGACACAGAGAGAGGGATACAGACGGAGAGAGTGACACAGACACAGAGAGGGACACAGACACAGAGAGAGGGACACAGACACTGAGAGGGACACAGAGAGAGACACAGACATAGAGAGACACAGACACAGAGAGACACAGACAGAGAGAGAGGGACACAGACATAGAGAGACTCAGACACAGAGAGACACAGACACAGAGAGAGGTACACAGACACAGAGAGAGAGACACAGACACAGAGAGGGGGACACAGACGGAGAGAGAGAGACACACAGAGAGAGGAATACAGACACAGAGAGAGACACAGACATAGAGAGACACCGACACAGAGAGAGGGACACAGACAGAGAGAGAGATACAGAGAGAGACAGACACAGAGAGAGATACAGAGAGAGACACAGAGAGAGAGACAGACAGAGAGAGACACAGAGAGAGACACAGACAGAGAGAGAGTCGCAAAGAGACACAGACACAGGAAGAGAGACACAGATACAAAGAGAGGCACAGACAGACAGAGAGAGACACAGACACAGAGAGAGACACAGACAGAGACACCGACACTGAGAGAGACACACAGACACAGAGAGAGACACAGACAGAGAGAGAGACACAGAGAGAGACACAGACACAGAGAGAGACTCAGAGAGAGATACAGACACAGAGAGAGACACAGACAGAGAGAGAAAGACACAGTCACAGAGAGACACAGACACAGAGAGAGAGACACAGACACTGAGAGAGACACAGACACAGAGAGAGAGACACAGAGAGACACAGACACAGAGAGAGAGACACAGACACTGAGAGAGATACAGACACAGAGAGAGACACAGAGTGAGACATAGACACAGAGTGAGACACAGACACAGTGAGACACAGACACAGAGAGAGAGACACAGACACTGAGAGAGAAAGACACAGTCACAGAGAGACACAGACACTGAGAGTGACACAGACACAGGCAGAGACACAGACAGAGATAGACACAGACAGAGAGAGACACAGACGCAGGCAGAGACACAGACAGAGATAGACACAGACAGAGAGAGACACAGACACAGAGAGAGATACAGACACAGAGAGAGACACAGGGAGACACAGACACAATGAGACAGAGAGAGAGACACAGATAGACACAGAGAGAGACAGAGACACAGAGAGAGACACTGACACAGAGAGACACAGACACAGAGAGACATACACAGACAGAGAGAGAGAGAGACACAGAGAGAAACTCAGAGAGACACAGAGAGGGTCACAGACGCAGAGATACACAGACACAGAGAGAGACACAGAGAGAGACAGAGAGAGAGAGACAGAGAGAGAGACACAGACACAGAGAGACGCAGAGAGACACAGACAAAGAGAGAGACAGAGACACAGATAGACACACAGACAGAGAGAGAGAATCAGACAGAGAGAGACACACAAAGAGGCACACAGACAGAGATAGAGAGAAGTCACAAGCAGAGAGAGATACACAGAGAGAGACACAGACAGAGGGAGAGACACAGAGAGAGACACAGAGAGAGACACAGACACAGAGAGAGACACAGACAGAGAGAAACACAGTCACAGAGAGAGACCGAGAGAGAGACACAGAGCGAGACCGAGAGAGACACAGACACAGATAGAGACACAGACACAGAGAGGGACACAGACACACAGAGAGACACAGACACAGAGAGACACAGACACAGAGAGAGGGATACAGACACAGAGAGAGGGACACAGACACAGAGAGAGGGATACAGACACAGAGAGAGGGACACAGACACAGAGTGAGGGACACAGAAACAGAGAGAGTGACACAGACACAGAGAGAGAGGCACAGACGGAGAAAGACACAGACACAGAGAGAGGGACACAGACGGAGAGAGAGAGAGACACAGACACAGAGAGACACAGACACAGAGAGAGGGACACAGACACAGAGAGTGGGATACAGACGGAGAGAGTGACACAGACACAGAGAGGGACACAGACACAGAGAGAGGGACACAGACACAGAGAGGGACACAGAGAGAGACACAGACATAGAGAAACACAGACATAGAGAAACACAGACACAGAGAGACACAGACAGAGAGAGAGGAACACAGACACAGACAGAGAGAGAGAGACACAGGCATAGAGAGACTCAGACACAGAGAGACACAGACATTGAGAGAGGGACACAGACACAGAGAGAGAGACACACAGAGAGAGGGATACAGACACAGAGAGAGACACAGACATAGAGAGACACCGACACAGAGAGAGGGACACAGACAGAGAGAGAGATACAGAGAGAGACACAGAGAGAGACAGACACAGAGAGAGACACAGAGAGAGACAGAGAGAGCGAGACAGACAGAGAGAGACTCAGAGAGAGACACAGACAGAGAGAGAGTCACAAAGAGACACAGACACAGAAAGAGAGACACAGATACCAAGAGAGGCACAGACAGAGAGAGAGACACAGTCACAGAGAGAGACACAGTCAGAGACACCGACACAGAGAGAGACACAGAGAGAGACACAGACAGAGAGAGAGACACACAGACACAGAGAGAGACACAGACAGAGAGAGAGAAACAGAGAGAGACACAGACACAGAGAGAGACTCAGAGAGAGATACAGACACAGAGGGAGACACAGACAGAGGGAGAAAGACACAGTCACAGAGAGACACAGACAGAGAGAGAGAGACACAGACACTGAGAGAGACACAGACACAGGGAGAGAGACACAGAGAGACACAGACACAGAGAGAGAGACACAGACACTGAGAGAGATACAGACACAGAGAGAGACACAGAGGGAGACATAGACACAGAGTGAGACACAGACACAGTGAGACACAGACACAGAGAGAGAGACACAGACACTGAGAGAGAAAGACACAGTCACAGAGAGACACAGACACTGAGAGAGACACAGACACAGGCAGAGACACAGACAGAGATAGACACAGACAGAGAGAGACACAGACGCAGGCAGAGACACAGACAGAGATAGACACAGACAGAGACAGACACAGAGAGAGACACAGACACAGAGAGAGACACAGGGAGACACAGACACAATGAGACACAGAGAGAGGCACAGACACAGAGACACAGACACAGAGAGAGACACAGAGAGACACAGAGAGAGACAGAGACACAGAGAGAGACACAGACACAGAGAGACACAGACACAGAGAGACATACACAGACAGAGAGAGAGAGACACACAGAGAGAAACTCAGAGAGACACAGAGAGGGTCACAGACACAGAGTAACACAGACACAGAGAGAGACACAGAGAGAGACAGAGAGAGAGAGACAGAGAGAGAGACACAGACACAGAGAGACGCAGAGAGACACAGACAAAGAGAGAGACACAGACACAGAGAGAGACACAGACAGAGAGAAACACAGTCACAGAGAGAGACCGAGAGAGAGAGACAGCGAGACCGAGAGAGAGACAGACAGAGAGAGACACAGACACAGAGAGAGACACAGACACAGAGACACAGAGAGAGACACATTGAGCGAGACAGAGAGCGAGACAGACAGAGAGAGACACACAGAGAGACAGACACAGAGAGCGAGACAGAGAGCGAGAGAGACACAGACAGAGAGAGAGACAGAGAGAGAGACACAGACAGAGAGAGAGACACAGAGAGAGACACAGACAGAGACACAGACAGAGAGAGAGACACAGACACAGAGAGAGACACAGAGAGCGAGACAGAGAGAGAGACAGACAGAGAGAGACACACAGAGAGACAGACACAGAGAGCGAGACAGAGAGCGAGAGAGACACAGACAGAAAGACACAGACACAGAGAGACACAGACACAGAGAGCGAGACAGACAGAGAGAGACACACAGAGACAGACAGAGAGAGCGAGACAGAGAGCGAGAGAGAAACAGACACAGAGACACAGAGAGAGACACTGACACAGTGAGACACAGAGAGAGACACAGAGAGACACAGAGAGAGACACTGACACAGAGAGACACAGAGAGAGACACAGAGAGCGAGACAGAGAGCGAGACAGACAGAGAGAGACACACAGAGAGACAGACACAGAGACACAGACACAGAGAGACACAGAGAGAGACACAGAGAGCGAGACAGAGAGCGAGACAGACAGAGAGAGACACACAGAGAGGCCGACACAGAGAGCGAGACAGAGAGCGAGAGAGACACAGACACAGAGAGAGACACAGAGAGAGACACAGTCACAGAGACACAGAGAGAGACACAGAGAGCGAGACAGACAGAGAGAGACACACAGAGAGACAGACACAGAGAGCGAGACAGAGAGCGAGAGAGACACAGACACAGAGAGAGACACAGAGAGAGACATAGTCACAGAGACACAGAGAGAGACACAGAGAGCGAGACAGAGAACGAGACAGACAGAGAGAGACACACAGAGAGACAGACACAGAGAGCGAGACAGAGAGCGAGAGAGACACAGACACAGAGAGAGACACAGAGAGAGACATAGACAGAGAGAGAGACGCAGAGAGAGACACAGAGAGAGACACAGACACAGAGAGAGACACAGAGAGCGAAGCAGAGCGCGAGAGAGACACAGACACAGAGAGAGACACAGAGAGAGACACAGTCGCAGAGAGAGACCGAGAGAGAGACACAGTCACAGAGAGAGACCGAGAGAGAGACACAGTCACAGAGATAGACCGAGAGAGATAGAGAGCGAGAGGGAGACAGAGAGCGAGAGAGACAGAGAGAGACACACAGAGAGACAGACACAGAGAGCGAGACAGAGAGCGAGAGAGACAGAGAGAGACACACAGAGACAGACAGAGAGAGCGCGACAGAGCGCGAGAGAGACACAGACACAGAGAGAGTAACAGAGAGAGACCGAGAGAGAGACACAGTCACAGAGATAGACCGAGAGAGACAGAGAGCGAGAGAGAGACAGACAGAGAGAGACACACAGAGAGACAGACACAGAGAGGGAGACAGAGAACGAGAGAGACACAGTCACAGAGAGAGACCGAGAGAGAGACACAGTCACAGAGATAGACCGAGAGAGACAGAGAGCGAGAGGGAGACAGAGAGCGAGAGAGACAGAGAGAGACACACAGAGAGACAGACACAGAGAGCGAGATACAGACAGAGAGAGACACCGAGAGAGACACAGAGAGAGACACAGACACAGAGAGACACTTAGAGAGGCAGAGAGAGCGATAGAGTCACAGACGTGGACAGACGCAGAGATAAACAGAGAGAGAGACACAGACAGAGAGAGAAACACAGAGACACAGAGAGAGACACAGAGAGAGACACAGACACAGAGAGAAACAGACACAGAGAGAGACACTGGCACAGAGAGACAGTGAGACACACAGAGAGACACACAGACACTGAGAGATACACAGAGAGACACAGACACAGAGCGAGACAAAGACACAGAGAGACAGACACACAGGGACACAGAGAGTGACACAGAGAGACACAGAGAGAGACAAAGACACACAGAGAGTCACAGACACAGAGAGAGAGACACAGACACAGATAGACAAGGCACACAGAGAGAGACACAGAGAAAGACACAGACGCACAGCGAGACACAGACACACAGAGAGGCACAGACACAGAGAGACAGAGAGACACACAGAGAGGGCACAGACACAGAGAGATAGACACAGAGAGACACAGACACAGAGAGAGATGCAGACACAGAGAGAGAGACAGTGAGAGAGACTTAGAGAGAAACACAGAGAGACACAGACACAGAGAGAGACACAGTGAGAGAGTCTTAGAGAGAGACACACAGACACACAGACACACAGAGAGACACAGACACACAGAGAAACACAGACACAGAGAGACACAGACACAGAGAGAGAGACACAAACGGAGAGAGACACACAGGCACAGAGAAAGACAGAGAGAGTCACAGAGACACAGAGAGAGACAGAGAAACAGAGAGACACAGACACACAGAGAGACACAGACACAGGAAGAGACACAGAGAGAGACACAGACACAGAGAGAGAGACACAGATACAGAGAGAGACACAAAGAGACACAGACACAGATAGAGACACACAGACACAAAGAGAGACACAGACACAGAGAGAGAGACACACAGACACAGAGAGAGCACAGACACAGAGAGAGGCACAGAGAGAGACACAGACACAGATAGAGACACAGACACAGAGAGAGACACAGACACAGAGAGACACAGACACAGAGAGAGGGATACAGACACAGAGAGAGGGATACAGACACAGAGAGAGGGACACAGACACAGAGAGAGGGACACAGAAACAGAGAGAGGGACACAGACCCAGAGAGGGACACAGAGAGACACAGAGAGAGACAAAGACACACAGAGAGTCACAGACACACAGAGAGAGACACAGACACATATAGACACAGGCACACAGAGAGATACACAGAGAGAGACACAGACGCACAGAGAGACACAGACACAGAGAGAGACACAGACACAGAGAGACAGAGAGACACACAGAGAGAGCACAGACACAGAGAGAGGCACAGAGAGAGATACAGACACAGATAGAGACGCAGACACAGAGAGAGACACAGACACAGATAGAGACACAGACAGGGAGAGAGAGACACAGACACAAAGAGAGACACAGGCACAGAGCGACACAGACACAGAGAGAGGGATACAGACACAGAGAGAGGGACACAGACACAGAGAGAGGGATACAGACACAGAGAGAGGGACACAGACACAGAGAGAGGGACACAGAAACAGAGAGAGGGACACAGACACAGAGAGAGAGACACAGACGGAGAGAGACACAGACACAGAGAGAGGGACACAGACACAGAGAGGGACACAGAGAGACATAGAGAGAGACAAAGACACACAGAGAGTCACAGACACAGACACATTTAGACACAGGCACACACAGAGAGAGACACAGAGAGAGACACAGACGCACAGAGAGACACAGGCACACAGAGAGAGGCACAGACACAGAGAGACAGAGAGACACTCAGAGAGAGGCACAGACACACAGAGAGAATCAGACACACCGAGAGATGCAGACACAGAGAGATAGACACAGAGAGACACAGACACAGAGAGAGACGCAGACACAGAGAGAGACACAGTGAGAGAGACGTAGAGAGAGACACAGAGAGACACAGACACAGAGAGAGACACAGTGAGAGGGTCTTAGAGAGAGACACAGAGAGACACAGACACACAGAGAGACACAGGCACACAGAGAAACACAGACACAGAGAGACACAGACACAGAGAGACAGAGAGACACACAGAGAGGGGCACAGACACACAGAGAGACAGAGACACACCGATAGACGCAGACACATAGAGATAGACACAGAGAGACACAGACACAGAGAGAGACGCAGACACAGAGAGAGACACAGTGAGAGGGTCTTACAGAGAGACACAGAGAGACACAGACACACAGAGAGAGACAGAGACACAGAGAGACACAGACACACAGAGAGACACAGACACAGGGAGAGACACAGAGAGAGACACAGACACAGAGAGAGAGACACAGATACAGAGAGAGGCACAAAGAGACACAGACAGAGAGAGAGACACACAGACACAAACAGAGTCACAGACAGAGAGAGAGAGAGACACACAGACACAGAGAGACACAGAGAGACACAGACACAGAGAGAGGCACAGAGAGATACACAAACACAGATAGAGACACAGACACAGAGCGAGACACAGACGCACAGAGAGACACAGACACAGAGAGAGACACAGACACAGAGAGACAGAGAGACACACAGAGAGAGCACAGACACAGAGAGAGGCACAGAGAGAGATACAGACACAGATAGAGACGCAGACACAGAGAGAGACACAGACACAGATAGAGACACAGACAGGGAGAGAGAGACACAGACACAAAGAGAGACACAGACACAGAGAGACACAGACACAGAGAGAGGGATACAGACACAGAGAGAGGGACACAGACACAGAGAGAGGGATACAGACACAGAGAGAGGGACACAGACACAGAGAGAGGGACACAGAAGGAGAGAGAGAGACACAGACACAGAGAGAGGGACACAGACACAGAGAGGGACACAGAGAGACATAGAGAGAGACAAAGACACACAGAGAGTCACAGACACAGACACATATAGACACAGGCACACAGAGAGAGACACAGAGAGAGACACAGACGCACAGAGAGACACAGACACACAGAGAGACACCGACACAGAGAGACAGAGAGACACTCAGAGAGAGCACAGACACAGAGAGAGGCACAGAGAGAGATACAGACACAGATAGAGACGCAGACACAGAGAGAGACACAGACACAGATAGAGACACAGACAGGGAGAGAGAGACACAGACACAAAGAGAGACACAGGCACAGAGAGACACAGACACAGAGAGAGGGATACAGACACAGAGAGAGGGACACAGACACAGAGAGAGGGATACAGACACAGAGAGAGGGACACAGACACAGAGAGAGGGACACAGAAACAGAGAGAGGGACACAGACACAGAGAGAGAGACACAGACGGAGAGAGACACAGACACAGAGAGAGGGACACAGACACAGAGAGGGACACAGAGAGACATAGAGAGAGACAAAGACACACAGAGAGTCACAGACACAGACACATATAGACACAGGCACACAGAGAGAGACACAGAGAGAGACACAGACGCACAGAGAGACACAGACACACAGAGAGACACCGACACAGAGAGACAGAGAGACACTCAGAGAGAGACACAGTGAGAGAGTCTTAGAGAGAGACACAGAGAGACACAGACAAACAGAGAGACACAGACACACAGAGAAACACAGACACAGAGAGACACAGACACAGAGAGACAGTGAGACACACAGAGAGACACACAGACACTGAGAGATACACAGAGAGACACAGACACAGAGAGAGACAAAGACACAGAGAGACAGACACACAGGGACACAGAGAGTGACACAGAGAGACACAGAGAGAGACAAAGACACACAGAGAGTCACAGACACACAGAGAGAGACACAGACACAGATAGACACAGGCACACAGAGAGAGACACAGAGAAAGACACAGACGCACAGAGAGACACAGACACACAGAGAGGCACAGACACAGAGAGACAGAGAGACACACAGAGAGGGGCACAGACACACAGAGAGAATCAGACACAACGAGAGACGCAGACACAGAGAGATAGACACAGAGAGACACAGACACAGAGAGAGACGCAGACACAGAGAGAGAGACAGTGAGAGAGACTTAGAGAGAAACACAGAGAGACACAGACACAGAGAGAGAGACACAGTGAGAGAGTCTCCGAGAGAGACACAGAGAGACACAGACACACAGAGAGACACAGACACACAGAGAAACACAGACACAGAGAGACACAGACACAGAGAGAGAGAGACACAAACAGAGAGAGACACACAGGCACAGAGAAAGACAGAGAGAGACACAGAGACACAGAGAGAGACAGAGACACAGAGAGACACAGACACACAGAGAGACACAGACACAGGGAGAGACACAGAGAGAGACACAGACACAGAGAGAGAGAGACACAGATGCAGAGAGAGAAACAAAGAGACACAGACACAGAGAGAGACACACAGACACAAAGAGAGACACAGGCACAGAGGGAGAGACACACAGACACAGAGAGACACAGAGAGAGCACAGACACAGAGAGAGGCACAGAGAGAGACACAGACACAGATAGAGACACAGACACAGAGAGAGACTCAGACACAGATAGAGACACAGACAGGGAAAGAGAGAAACAGACACAAAGAGAGACACAGACACAGAGAGACACAGACACAGAGAGAGGGACACAGACGGAGAGAGAGAGAGAGACACAGACACAGAGCGAGGGACACAGACACAGAGAGGGACACAGAGAGACAGAGAGAGAGAGACAAAGACACACAGAGAGTCACAGACACACAGAGAGAGACACAGACACATATAGACACAGGCACACAGAGGGAGACACAGAGAGAGACACAGACGCACAGAGAGACACAGACACACAGAGAGACACAGACACAGAGAGGCAGAGAGACACACAGAGAGAGCACAGACACAGAGAGAGGCACAGAGAGAGACACAGACACAGATAGAGACTCAGACACAGAGAGAGACACAGATAGAGACACAGACAGGGAGAGAGAGACACAGACACAAAGAGAGACACAGACACAGAGAGACACAGACACAGAGAGAGGGACACAGACACAGAGAGAGGGACACAGACACAGAGAGAGGGACACAGAAGGAGAGAGACACAGACACAGAGAGAGGGACACAGACGGAGAGAGAGAGAGACACAGACACAGAGAGAGGGACACAGACACAGAGAGGGACACAGAGAGACACAGAGAGAGACAAAGACACACAGAGAGTCACAGACACAGAGAGAGAGACACAGACACATATAGACACTGGCACACAGAGACAGACACAGAGAGAGACACAGATGCACAGAGAGACACAGACACACAGAGAGACACAGACACAGAGAGACAGAGAGACACACAGAGAGAGGCACAGACACACAGAGAGAATCAGACACACCGTGAGACGCAGACACAGAGAGATAGACACAGAGAGACACAGACACAGAGAGAGACGCAGACACAGAGAGAGACACAGTGAGAGAGACGTAGAGAGAGACACAGAGAGACACAGACACAGAGAGAGACACAGTGAGAGGGTCTTAGAGAGAGACACAGAGAGACACAGACACACAGAGAGACACAGACACACAGAGAAACACAGACACAGAGAGACACAGACACAGAGAGATAGAGAGACACACAGAGAGGGGCACAGACACACAGAGAGACACAGACACACCGAGAGACGCAGACACAGAGAGATAGACACAGAGAGAGACAGACACAGAGAGAGATGCAGACACAGAGAGAGAGACACAGTGAGAGGATCTTAGAGAGAGACACAGAGAGACACAGACACACAGAGAGACACAAACACACAGAGAAACACAGACACAGACAGACACAAACACAGAGAGAGACACACAAACAGAGAGAGACACACAGGCACAGAGAAAGACAGAGAGAGACACAGAGACACAGAGAGAGACAGAGACACAGAGAGACACAGACACACAGAGAGACACAGACACAGGGAGAGACACAGAGAGAGACACAGACACAGAGAAAGAGACACAGATACAGAGAGAGACACAAAGAGACACAGACACAGAGAGAGACACACAGACACAAAGAGAGACACAGACACAGAGAGAGAGACACACAGACACAGAGAGACACAGAGAGAGCACAGACACAGAGAGAGACACAGAGAGAGACACAGACACAGATAGAGACACAGACACAGAGAGAGACTCAGACACAGATAGAGACACAGACAGGGAGAGAGAGAAACAGACACAAAGAGAGACACAGACACAGAGAGACACAGACACAGAGAGAGGGACACAGACGGAGAGAGAGAGACACACAGACACAGAGCGAGGGACACAGACACAGAGAGGGTCACAGAGAGACACAGAGAGAGACAAAGACACACAGAGAGTCACAGACACACAGAGAGAGACACAGACACATATAGACACAGGCACACAGAGAGAGACACAGAGAGAGACACAGACGCACAGAGAGGCAGAGAGACACACAGAGAGAGCACAGACACAGAGAGAGGCACAGAGAGAGACACAGACACAGAGAGAGACACAGACACAGATAGAGACACAGACAGGGAGAGAGAGACACAGACACAAAGAGAGACACAGACACAGAGAGACACAGACACAGAGAGAGGGATACAGACACAGAGAGAGGGACACCGACACAGAGAGAGGGATACAGACACAGAGAGAGGGACACAGACACAGAGAGAGGGACACAGAAACAGAGAGAGGGACACAGACAGAGAGAGAGAGACACAGACGGAGAGAGACACAGACACAGAGAGAGGGACACAGACGGAGAGAGAGAGAGACACAGACACAGAGAGAGGGACACAGACACAGAGAGGGACACAGAGAGACACAGAGAGAGACAAAGACACACAGAGAGTCACAGACACACAGAGAGAGACACAGACACATATAGACACTAGCACACAGAGAGAGACACAGAGAGAGACACAGATGCACAGAGAGACACAGACACACAGAGAGACAACGACACAGAGACAGAGAGACACACAGAGAGAGGCACAGACACACAGAGAGAATCAGACACACCGTGAGACGCAGGCACAGAGAATAGACACAGAGAGACACAGACACAGAGAGAGACGCAGACACAGAGAGAGACACAGTGAGAGAGTCGTAGAGCGAGACACAGAGAGACACAGACACAGAGAGAGACACAGTGAGAGGGTCTTTGAGAGAGACACAGAGAGACACAGACACACAGAGAGACACAGACACACAGAGAAACACAGACACAGAGAGACACAGACACAGAGAGACAGAGTGACACACAGAGAGGGGCACAGACACACAGAGAGACACAGACACACCGAGAGACGCAGACACAGAGAGATAGACACAGAGAGACACAGACACAGAGAGAGACGCAGACACAGAGAGAGACACAGTGAGAGGGTCTTAGAGAGAGACACATGAGAGACACAGACACACAGAGCGACACAGACACACAGAGAAACACAGACACAGAGAGACACAGACACAGAGAGACAGAGAGACACACAGAGAGGGGCACAGACACACAGAGAGACACAGACACACCGAGAGACGCAGACACAGAGAGATAGACACAGAGAGACACAGACACAGAGAGAGACGCAGACACAGAGAGAGAGACACAGTGAGAGGATCTTAGAGAGAGACACAGAGAGACACAGACACACAGAGAGAGACACAAACAGAGAGAGACACACAGGCACAGAGAGAGACAGAGAGAGACACAGAGACACAGAGAGAGACAGAGACACAGAGAGACACAGACACACACAGAGACGCAGACACAGGGAGAGACACAGAGAGAGACACAGACACAGAGAGAGAGACACAGATACAGAGAGAGACACAAAGAGACACAGACAGAGAGAGAGACACACAGACACAAACAGAGTGACAGACACAGAGAGAGAGACACACAGACACAGAGAGACACAGAGAGACACAGACACAGAGAGAGGCACAGAGCGAGACACAAACACAGATAGAGACACAGGCACAGAGAGAGACACAGACACAGATAGAGACACAGCCAGGGAGAGCGAGACACAGACACAAAGAGAGTCACAGACACAGAGAGACACAGACACAGAGAGAGAGACACACAGACACAGAGTGAGACACAGAGAGAGACACAGAGAGAGACACAGACAGAGAGAGAGACACAGTCACAGAGAGACACAGAGAGACAGAGAGACGCAGACACAGAGAGAGAGAGTGTCACAGGCACAGAGACAGACACAGAGAGAGATACAGACACAGAGAGAGACACAGAGAGAGACACAGACTCAAAGAGAGAGACACAGAAACTGAGAGAAATACAGACACAGAGAGAGAGAAACACAGACACAGAGAGAGACACAGACAGAGAGAGAGAGACACAGTCAGAGAGAGACACAGACACAGAGAGACACAGAGAGAGACACAGAGAGAGACACAGGCACAGAGAGAGACACAGACAGAGAGAGAGAGACACAGACACTGAGAGAGAATCAGACACAGAGAGAGACACCGAGAGAGACACATACACAGAGAGAGACACAGACACAGAGAGAGAGACACAGGCACAGAGAGAGGGACACAGACGGAGAGAGAGAGAGACACAGACACAGAGAGACACAGACACAGAGAGAGGGACACAGACACAGAGAGAGGGACACAGACGGAGAGAGTGACACAGACACAGAGAGGGACACAGACACAGAGAGAGGGACACAGACACAGAGAGGGACACAGAGAGAGACACAGACATAGAGAGACACAGACATAGAGAGACACAGACACAGAGAGAGGGACAGAGACACAGAGAGAGAGACACAGACATAGAGAGACACAGACACAGAGAGACACAGACACAGAGAGAGGGACACAGACTCAGAGGGAGAGACACAGACACAGAGAGGTGGACACAGACGGAGAGAGAGAGACACACAGAGAGAGGGACACAGACACAGAGAGAGACACAGACATAGAGAGACACCGACACAGAGAGAGGGACACAGACAGAGAGAGAGACACAGACACAGTCCCACAGAGAGAGACACAGAGAGAGACACAGACACAGAGAGAAACAGACACAGAGAGAGACACTGTCACAGAGAGACAGTGAGACACACAGAGAGACACACAGACACTGAGATATACACAGAGAGAGACACACACACACAGACAGAGAGACACACAGACACAGAGAGACACAGACTCACAGAGAGACACAGACACACAGAGAAACACAGACACAGAGAGACACAGACACACAGAGAGAGACACAAACGGAGAGAGACACACAGACACAGAGAGAGACAGAGAGACAGAGACACAGAGAGAGACAGAGACACAGAGAGACAAAGACACACAGAGAGACACAGACACAGGGAGAGACACAGAGACAGACACAGGCACAGAGAGAGAGACACAGATACAGAGAGAGACACAAAGAGACACAGACACAGAGAGAGACACACAGACAGAGAGAGAGAGACACACAGACACAGAGAGACACAGAGAGACACAGACACAGAGAGAGGCACAGAGAGAGACACAAACACAGATAGAGACACAGACACAGAGAGAGACACAGACACAGATAGAGACACAGACAGGAAGAGCGAGACACAGACACATAGAGAGACACAGACACAGAGAGACACAGACACAGAGAGAGAGAGACTCAGACACAGAGAGAGACACAGAGAGAAACACAGACAAAGAGAGACACAGTCACAGAGAGACGCAGACACAGAGAGAGAGACACAGGCACAGAGACAGACACAGAGAGAGACACAGAGAGAGATACAGACACAGAGCGAGACACAGAGAGACACACAGACACAAAGAGAGAAACACAGACACAGAGAGAGACACAGACAGAGAGAGAGAGACACAGTCAGAGAGCGAAAGAGAGAGAGAGAGACACAGACACAGAGAGAGACACAGAGAGAGACACAGAGAGAGACACAGACAGAGAGAGAGAGACACAGACACTGAGAGAGATACAGACACAGAGAGAAACACAGAGAGAGACACAGACACTGAGAGAGACACAGTGAGAGGGTCTTAGAGAGAGACACAGAGAGACACAGACACACAGAGAGAGACACAAACAGAGAGAGACACTCAGGCACAGAGAGAGACAGAGAGAGACACAGAGACACAGAGAGAGACAGAGACGCAGAGAGACACAGACACACAGAGAGACACAGACACAGGGAGAGACACAGAGAGAGACACAGACAGAGAGAGAGAGACACAGATACAGAGAGAGACACAAAGAGACACAGACAGAGAGAGAGACACACACAGACCCAGAGAGACACAGAGAGACACAGACACAGAGAGAGGCACAGAGAGAGAAACAAACACAGATAGAGACACAGACACAGAGAGAGACACAGACACAGATAGGGACACAGACAGGGAGAGCGAGACACAGGCACAAAGAGAGACACAGACACAGAGAGACACAGAGAGAGAGAGACACAGACACAGAGAGAGACACAGAGAGAGACACAGACAGAGACACAGACAGAGAGAGAGACACAGTCACAGAGAGACACAGGGAGACAGAGAGACGCAGACAAAGAGAGAGATAGAGACACAGACACAGATACAGACACAGAGAGAGATAAAGACACAGAGAGAGACACAGAGAGAGACACAGACACAAAGAGAGAGACACAGACACTGAGAGAGATACAGACACAGAGAGAGAGAAACGCAGACACAGAGAGAGACACAGACAGAGAGAGAGACACACAGTCAGAGAGAGACAGAGACACACAGACACAGAGAGACACAGAGAGAGACACAGAGAGAGACACAGGCACAGAGAGAGACACAGACACAGAGAGAGAGACACAGACACGGAGAGAGAATCAGACACAGAGAGAGACACAGAGAGAGACACATACACAGAGAGAGACACAGACAGAGAGAGAGAGAGAGAGACACACAGACACAGAGAGAGGCACACAGACGGAGAGAGACAGAGACACAGACACAGAGAGACACAGACACAGAGAGAGGGACACAGAGACAGAGAGAGGGACACAGACGGAGAGAGTGACACAGACACAGAGACGGACACAGACACAGAGAGAGGGACACAGACACAGAGAGGGACACAGAGAGAGACACAGACATAGAGAGACACAGACACAGAGAGACACAGACACAGAGAGAGGGACAGAGACACAGAGAGAGAGACACAGACATAGAGAGACACAGACACAGAGAGACACAGGCACAGAGAGAGGGACACAGACACAGAGAGAGAGACACAGACACAGAGAGGGGGACACAGACGGAGAGAGAGAGACACACAGAGAGAGGGACACAGACACAGAGAGAGACACAGACATAGAGAGACACCGACACAGAGAGAGGGACACAGACAGAGAGAGAGACACAGACACTGTCCCACAGAGAGAGACACAGAGAGAGACACAGACACAGGGAGAAACAGACACAGAGAGAGACACTGTCACAGAGAGACAGTGAGACACACAGAGAGACACACAGACACTGAGATATACACAGAGAGAGAGACACACACAGACACTGAGAGATACACAGAGAGACACAGACACGGAGAGAGACAAAGACACAGAGAGACAGACACACCGAGACACAGAGAGTGACACAGAGAGACACAGAGAGAGACACAGACACAGGGAGAAACAGACAGAGGGAGAGACACTGTCACAGAGAGACAGTGAGACACACAGAGAGACACACAGACACTGAGAGATACACAGAGAGAGACACACACACAGACAGAGAGACACAGAGAGAGACAAAGACACAGAGAGACAGAGACACAGAGAGTGACACAGAGAGACACAGAGAGAGACAAAGACACACAGAGAGAGACACAAACGGAGAGAGACACACAGGCACAGAGAGAGACACAGAGAGATACAGACACACAGAAGACATAGACACACAGAGAGACACAGAGAGACAAAGACAGAGAGAGACACAGTCGCAGAGAGAGACCGAGAGAGAGACACAGAGCGAGACCGAGAGAGAGACATACAGAGAGAGACACAGACAGAGAGAGAGACACAGACACAGAGACACAGAGAGAGACACATTGAGCGAGACAGAGAGCGAGACAGACAGAGAGAGACACACAGAGAGACAGACACAGAGAGCGAGACAGTGAGCGAGAGAGACACAGACACAAAGACACAGACACAGAGAGACACAGACACAGAGAGCGAGACAGACAGAGAGAGACACACAGAGAGACAGACATAGAGAGCGAGACAGAGAGCGAGAGAGACACAGACACAGAGACACAGAGAGAGACACTGACACAGAGAGACACAGAGAGAGACACAGAGAGACACAGAGAGAGACACAGACACAGAGAGACACAGAGAGAGACACAGAGAGCGAGACAGAGAGCGAGACAGACAGAGAGAGACACACAGAGAGACAGACACAGAGACACAGACACAGAGAGACACAGAGAGAGACAGAGAGCGAGACAGAGAGTGAGACAGACAGAGAGAGACACATATAGAGGCAGACACAGAGAGCGAGACAGAGAGCGAGAGAGACACAGACACAGAGAGAGACACAGTCACAGAGACACAGAGAGAGACACAGAGAGCGAGACAGAGAACGAGACAGACAGAGAGAGACACACAGAGAGACAGACACAGAGAGCGAGACAGAGAGCGAGAGAGACACAGACACAGAGAGAGACACAGAGACACAGACACAGAGAGAGACACAGAGAGAGACACAGACACAGAGAGAGAGAGAGACACAGTCACATAGAGAGACACAGAGAGAGACACAGAGAGAGACAAAGACACAGAGAGAGACACAGAGAGAGACACAGACACAGAGAGAGAGACAGAGAGAGACACAGAGAGCGAGACACAGACAGAGAGAGACACCGAGAGAGACACAGAGAGAGACACAGACACAGAGAGACACTTAGAGAGGCAGAGAGAGCGATAAAGTCACAGAAGTGGACAGACGCAGAGATAAACAGAGAGAGAGACACAGACAGAGAGAGAAACACAGAGACACAGAGAGAGACACAGAGAGGGACACAGACACAGAGAGAGACACAGACACAGAGAGAGACACTGTCACAGAGGGACAGTGAGACACACAGAGAGACACACAGACACTGAGAGATACACAGAGAGAGACACACACACAGAGACAGAGAGACACACAGAGAGACACAGACACAGAGAGAGACAAAGACACAGAGAGACAGACACACAGGGACACAGAGAGTGACACAGAGAGACACAGAGAGCGACAAAGACACACAGAGAGTCACAGACACACAGAGAGACACAGACACAGATAGACACAGGCACACAGAGAGAGGCACAGAGAGAGACACAGACGCACAGAGAGACACAGACACACAGAGAGAATCACAGACACAGAGAGACAGAGAGACACACAGAGAGGGGCACAGACACACAGAGAGAATCAGACACACCGAGAGACGCAGACACAGAGAGAGACGCAGACACAGAGAGAGAGACAGTGAGAGAGACTTAGAGAGAGACACAGAGAGACACAGACACAGAGAGAGACACAGTGAGAGAGTCTTAGAGAGAGACACAGAGAGACACAGACACACAGAGAGACACAGACACACAGAGAAACACAGACACAGAGAGACACAGACACAGAGAGACAGTGAGACACACAGAGAGACACACAGACACTGAGAGATACACAGAGAGACACAGACACAGAGAGAGACAAAGACACAGAGAGACAGACACACAGGGACACAGAGAGTGACACAGAGAGACACAGAGAGAGACAAAGACACACAGAGAGTCACAGACACACAGAGAGAGACACAGACACAGATAGACACAGGCACACAGAGAGAGACACAGAGAAAGACACAGACGCACAGAGAGACACAGACACACAGAGAGGCACAGACACAGAGAGAGACACAGAGAGAGACACAGACACAGAGAGAGACACAGAGAGAGACACAGACACAGAGAGAGAGACAGAGAGAGACACAGAGAGCGAGACACAGACAGAGAGAGACACCGAGAGAGACACAGAGAGAGACACAGACACAGAGAGACACTTAGAGAGGCAGAGAGAGCGATAATGTCACAGAGGTGGACAGACGCAGAGATAAACAGAGAGAGAGACACAGACAGAGAGAGAAACACAGAGACACAGAGAGAGACACAGAGAGGGACACAGACACAGAGAGAGACACAGACACAGAGAGAGACACTGTCACAGAGAGACAGTGAGACACACAGAGAGACACACAGACACTGAGAGATACACAGAGAGAGACACACGCACAGAGACAGAGAGACACACAGAGAGACACAGACACAGAGAGAGACAAAGACACAGAGAGAGAGACACACAGGGACACAGAGAGTGACACAGAGAGACACAGAGAGAGACAAAGACACACAGAGAGTCACAGATACACAGAGAGAGACACAGACACAGATAGACACAGGCACACAGAGAGAGACACAGAGAAAGACACAGACGCACAGAGAGACACAGACACACAGAGACACACAGACACAGAGAGACAGAGAGACACACAGAGAGGGGCACAGACACACAGAGAGAATCAGACACACCGAGAGACGCAGACACAGAGAGATAGACACAGAGAGACACAGACACAGAGAGAGACGCAGACACAGAGAGAGAGACAGTGAGAGAGACTTGGAGAGAGACACAGAGAGACACAGACACAGAGAGAGACACAGTGAGAGAGTCTTAGAGAGAGACACAGAGAGACACAGACACACAGAGAGACACAGACACACAGAGAAACACAGACACAGAGAGACACACAGAGAGAGAGTCTTAGAGAGAGACACAGAGAGACACAGACACACAGAGAGACACAGACACAGAGAGAGACACAGTGAGAGAGTCTTAGAGAGAGACACAGAGAGACACAGACACACAGAGAGACACAGACACACAGAGAAACACAGACACAGAGAGACACTGTCACAGAGAGACAGTGAGACACACAGAGAGACACACAGACACTGAGAGATACACAGAGAGACACAGACACAGAGAGAGACAAAGACACAGAGAGACAGACACACAGGGACACAGAGAGTGACACAGAGAGACACAGAGAGAGACAAAGACACACAGAGAGTCACAGACACACAGAGAGAGACACAGACACAGGCACACAGAGAGAGACACAGAGAAAGACACAGACGCACAGAGAGACACAGACACACAGAGAGGCACAGACACAGAGAGACAGAGAGACACACAGAGAGGGGCACAGACACACAGAGTGAATCAGACACACCGAGAGACGCAGACACAGAGAGATAGACACAGAGAGACACAGACACAGAGAGAGACGCAGACACACAGAGAGAGACAGTGAGAGAGACTTAGAGAGAAACACAGAGAGACACAGACACAGAGAGAGAGACACAGTGAGAGAGTCTTCGAGAGAGACACAGAAAGACACAGACACACAGAGAGACACAGACACACAGAGAAACACAGACACTGAGAGACACAGACACAGAGAGAGAGACACAAACAGAGAGAGACACACAGGCACAGAGAGAGACAGAGAGAGACACAGAGACACAGAGAGAGACAGAGACACAGAGAGACACAGACACACAGAGAGACACAGACACAGGGAGATACACAGAGAGAGACACAGACACAGAGAGAGAGACACAGATACAGAGAGAGAAACAAAGAGACACAGACACAGAGAGAGGCACACAGACACAAAGAGAGTCACAGACACAGAGAGAGAGACACACAGACACAGAGAGACACAGAGAGAGCACAGACACAGAGAGAGGCACAGAGAGAGACACAGACACAGATAGAGACACAGACACAGAGAGAGACTCAGACACAGATAGAGACACAGACAGGGAAAGAGAGAAACAGACACAAAGAGAGACACAGACACAGAGAGACACAGACACCGAGAGAGGGACACAGACGGAGAGAGAGAGAGACACAGACACAGAGCGAGGGACACAGACACAGAGAGGGACACAGAGAGACACAGAGAGAGACACAAAGACACACAGAGAGTCACAGACACACAGAGAGATACACAGACACATATAGACACAGGCACACAGAGGGAGACACAGAGAGAGACACAGATGCACAGAGAGACACAGACACACAGAGAGACACAGACACAGAGAGGCAGAGAGACATACAGAGAGAGCACAGACACAGAGAGAGGCACAGAGAGAGACACAGACACAGATAGAGACACAGACACAGAGAGAGACACAGACACAGATAGAGACACAGACAGGGAGAGAGAGACACAGACACAAAGAGAGACACAGACACAGAGAGACACAGACACAGAGAGAGGGACACAGACACAGAGAGAGGGACACAGACACAGAGAGAGAGACACAGACGGAGAGAGACACAGACACAGAGAGAGGGACACAGACGGAGAGAGAGAGACACACAGACACAGAGAGAGGGACACAGACACAGAGAGGGACACAGAGAGACACAGAGAGAGACAAAGACACACAGAGAGTCACAGACACAGAGAGAGAGACACAGACACATATAGACACTGGCACACAGAGACAGACACAGAGAGAGACACAGATGCACAGAGAGACACAGACACACAGAGAGACACAGACACAGAGAGACAGAGAGACACACAGAGAGAGGCACAGACACACAGAGAGAATCAGACACACCGTGAGACGCAGACACAGAGAGATAGACACAGAGAGACACAGACACAGAGAGAGACGCAGACACAGAGAGAGACACAGTGAGAGAGACGTAGAGAGAGACACAGAGAGACACAGACACAGAGAGAGACACAGTGAGAGGGTCTTAGAGAGAGACACAGAGAGACACAGACACACAGAGAGACACAGACACAGAGGGACACAGACACAGAGAGACACACAGAGAGGGGCACAGACACACAGAGAGACACAGACACACCGAGAGACGCAGACACAGAGAGATAGACACAGAGAGACACAGACACAGAGAGAGATGCAGACAGAGAGAGAGAGACACAGTGAGAGGATCTTAGACAGAGACACAGAGAGACACAGACACACAGAGAGACACAAACACACAGAGAAACACAGACACAGACAGACACAAACACAGAGAGAGAGACACAAACAGAGAGAGACACACAGGCACAGAGAAAGAGAGAGAGAGAAACAGAGACACAGAGAGAGACAGAGACACAGAGAGACACAGACACACAGAGAGACACAGACACAGGGAGAGACACAGAGAGAGACACAGACACAGAGAGAGAGACACAGATACAGAGAGAGACACAAAGAGACACAGACACAGAGAGAGACACACAGACACAAAGAGAGACACAGACACAGAGAGAGAGACACACAGACACAGAGAGACACAGAGAGAGCACAGACACAGAGAGAGACACAGAGAGAGACACAGACACAGATAGAGACACAGACACAGAGAGAGACTCAGACACAGATTGAGACACAGACGGAGAGAGACACAGACACAGAGAGAGGGACACAGACAGAGAGAGAGAGAGACACAGACACAGAGAGAGGGACACAGACACAGAGCGGGACACAGAGAGACACAGAGAGAGACAAAGACACACAGAGAGTCACAGACACACAGAGAGAGACACAGACACATATAGACACTGGCACACAGAGAGAGACACAGAGAGAGACACAGATGCACAGAGAGACACAGACACACAGAGAGACACAGACACAGAAACAGAGAGACACACAGAGAGAGGCACAGACACACAGAGAGAATCAGACACACCGTGAGACGCAGGCACAGAGAGATAGACACAGAGAGACACAGACACAGAGAGAGACGCAGACACAGAGAGAGACACAGTGAGAGAGACGTAGAGAGAGACACAGAGAGACACAGACACAGAGAGAGACACAGTGAGAGGGTCTTTGAGAGAGACACAGAGAGACACAGACACACAGAGAGACACAGACACACAGAGAAACACAGACACAGAGAGACACAGACACAGAGAGACAGAGTGACACACAGAGAGGGGCACAGACACACAGAGAGACACAGACACACCGAGAGACGCAGACACAGAGAGATAGACACAGAGAGACACAGACACAGAGAGAGACGCAGACACAGAGAGAGACACAGTGAGAGAGACGTAGAGAGAGACACAGAGAGACACAGACACAGAGAGAGACACAGTGAGAGGGTCTTAGAGAGAGACACATGAGAGACACAGACACACAGAGCGACACAGACACACAGAGAAACACAGACACAGAGAGACACAGACACAGAGAGACAGAGAGACACACAGAGAGGGGCACAGACACACAGAGAGACACAGACACACCGGGAGACGCAGACACAGAGAGATAGACACAGAGAGACACAGACACAGAGAGAGACGCAGACACAGAGAGAGAGACACAGTGAGAGGATCTTAGAGAGAGACACAGAGAGACACAGACACACAGAGAGAGACACAAACAGAGAGAGACACACAGGCACAGAGAGAGACAGAGAGAGACACAGAGACACAGAGAGAGACAGAGACACAGAGAGACACAGACACACAGAGAGACACAGACACAGGGAGAGACACAGAGAGAGACACAGACACAGAGAGAGAGACACAGATACAGAGAGAGACACAAAGAGACACAGACAGAGAGAGAGACACACAGACACAAACAGAGTCACAGACACAGAGAGAGAGACACACAGACACAGAGAGACACAGAGAGACACAGACACAGAGAGAGGCACAGAGAGAGACACAAACACAGATAGAGACACAGACACAGAGAGAGACACAGACACAGATAGAGACACAGCCAGGGAGAGCGAGACACAGACACAAAGAGAGTCACAGACACAGAGAGACACAGACACAGAGAGAGAGACACACAGACACAGAGTGAGACACAGAGAGAGACACAGAGAGAGACACAGACAGAGAGAGAGACAGTCACAGAGAGACACAGAGAGACAGAGAGACGCAGACACAGAGAGAGAGAGTGACACAGACACAGAGACAGACACAGAGAGAGATACAGACACAGAGAGAGACACAGAGAGAGACACAGACTCAAAGAGAGAGACACAGACACTGAGAGAGATACAGACACAGAGAGAGAGAAACACAGACACAGAGAGAGACACAGACAGAGAGAGAGAGACACAGTCAGAGAGAGACACAGACACAGAGAGACACAGAGAGAGACACAGAGAGAGACACAGGCACAGAGAGAGACACAGACAGAGAGAGAGAGACACAGACACTGAGAGAGAATCAGACACAGAGAGAGTCACCGAGAGAGACACATACACAGAGAGAGACACAGACACAGAGAGAGAGACACAGACACAGAGCGAGGGACACAGACGGAGAGAGAGAGAGACACAGACACAGAGAGACACAGACACAGAGAGAGGGACACAGACACAGAGAGAGGGACACAGACGGAGAGAGTGACACAGACACAGAGAGGGACACAGACACAGAGAGAGGGACACAGACACAGAGAGGGACACAGAGAGAGACACAGACATAGAGAGACACAGACATAGAGAGACACAGACACAGAGAGAGGGACAGAGACACAGAGAGAGAGACACAGACATAGAGAGACGCAGACACAGAGAGACACAGACACAGAGAGAGGGACACAGACTCAGAGAGAGAGACACAGACACAGAGAGGTGGACACAGACGGAGAGAGAGAGACACACAGAGAGAGGGACACAGACACAGAGAGAGACACAGACATAGAGAGACACCGACACAGAGAGAGGGACACAGACAGAGAGAGAGACACAGACACAGTCCCACAGAGAGAGACACAGAGAGAGACACAGACACAGAGAGAAACAGACACAGAGAGAGACACTGTCACAGAGAGACAGTGAGACACACAGAGAGACACACAGACACTGAGATATACACAGAGAGAGACACACACACACAGACAGAGAGACACACAGACACAGAGAGACACAGACTCACAGAGAGACACAGACACACAGAGAAACACAGACACAGAGAGACACAGACACACAGAGAGAGACACAAACGGAGAGAGACACACAGACACAGAGAGAGACAGAGAGACAGAGACACAGAGAGAGACAGAGAAACAGAGAGACAAAGACACACAGAGAGACGCAGACACAGGGAGAGACACAGAGACAGACACAGGCACAGAGAGAGAGACACAGATACAGAGAGAGACACAAAGAGACACAGACACAGAGAGAGACACACAGACAGAGAGAGAGAGACACACAGACACAGAGAGACACAGAGAGACACAGACACAGAGAGAGGCACAGAGAGAGACACAAACACAGATAGAGACACAGACACAGAGAGAGACACAGACACAGATAGAGACACAGACAGGAAGAGCGAGACACAGACACATAGAGAGACACAGACACAGAGAGACACAGACACAGAGAGAGAGAGACTCAGACACAGAGAGAGACACAGAGAGAAACACAGACAAAGAGAGACACAGTCACAGAGAGACACAGAGAGACAGAGAGACGCAGACACAGAGAGAGAGACACAGACACAGAGACAGACACAGAGAGAGACACAGAGAGAGATACAGACACAGAGCGAGATCAGAGAGACACACAGACACAAAGAGAGAAACACAGACACAGAGAGAGACACAGACAGAGAGATAGAGACACAGTCAGAGAGCGAAAGAGAGAGAGAGAGACGCAGACACAGAGAGAGACACAGAGAGAGACACAGAGAGAGACACAGACAGAGAGAGAGACACAGACACTGAGAGAGATACAGACACAGAGAGAAACACAGAGAGAGACACAGACACTGAGAGAGACACAGTGAGAGGGTCTTAGAGAGAGACACAGAGAGACACAGACACACAGAGAGAGACACAAACAGAGAGAGACACTCAGGCACAGAGAGAGACAGAGAGAGACACAGAGACACAGAGAGAGACAGAGACACAGAGAGACACAGACACACAGAGAGACACAGACACAGGGAGAGACACAGAGAGAGACACAGACACAGAGAGAGAGACACAGATACAGAGAGAGACACTAAGAGACACAGACAGAGAGAGAGACACACAGACACAAACAAAGTCACAGACACAGAGAGACACAGACACAGAGAGAGGCACAGAGAGAGAAACAAACACAGATAGAGACACAGACACAGAGAGAGACACAGACACAGATAGAGACACAGACAGGGAGAGCGAGACACAGACACAAAGAGAGACACAGACACAGAGAGACACAGAGAGAGAGAGACACAGACACAGAGAGAGACACAGAGAGAGACACAGACAGAGACACAGACAGAGAGAGAGACACAGTCACAGAGAGACACAGAGAGACAGAGAGACGCAGACAAAGAGAGAGATAGAGACACAGACACAGATACAGACACAGAGAGAGATAAAGACACAGAGAGAGACACAGAGAGAGACACAGACACAAAGAGAGAGACACAGACACTGAGAGAGATACAGACACAGAGAGAGAGAAACACAGACACAGAGAGAGACACAGACAGAGAGAGAGACACACAGTCAGAGAGAGACAGAGAGAGAGACAGAGACACACAGACACAGAGAGACACAGAGAGAGACACAGAGAGAGACACAGGCACAGAGAGAGACACAGACACAGAGAGAGAGACACAGACACGGAGAGAGAATCAGACACAGAGAGAGACACAGAGAGAGACACATACACAGAGAGAGACACAGACACAGAGAGAGAGAGAGAGAGACACAGACACAGAGAGAGGGACACAGACGGAGAGAGACAGAGACACAGACACAGAGAGACACAGACACAGAGAGAGGGACACAGAGACAGAGAGAGGGACACAGACGGAGAGAGTGACACAGACACAGAGACGGACACAGACACACAGAGAGGGACACAGACACAGAGAGGAACACAGAGAGAGACACAGACATAGAGAGACACAGACACAGAGAGACACAGACACAGAGAGAGGGACAGAGACACAGAGAGAGAGACACAGACATAGAGAGACACAGACACAGAGAGACACAGGCACAGAGAGAGGGACACAGACACAGAGAGAGAGACGCAGACACAGAGAGGGGGACACAGACGGAGAGAGAGAGACACACAGAGAGAGGGACACAGACACAGAGAGAGACACAGACATAGAGAGACACCGACACAGAGAGAGGGACACAGACAGAGAGAGAGACACAGACACAGTCCCACAGAGAGAGACACAGAGAGAGACACAGACACAGACACTTAGAGATACACAGAGAGACACACACAGACACTGAGAGATACACAGAGAGACACAGACACGGAGAGAGACAAAGACACAGAGAGACAGACACACAGGGACACAGAGAGTGACACAGAGAGACACAGAGAGAGACACAGACACAGGGAGAAACAGACAGAGGGAGAGACACTGTCACAGAGAGACAGTGAGACACACAGAGAGACACACAGACACTGAGAGATACACAGAGAGAGACACACACACAGACAGAGAGACACAGAGAGAGAGACAAAGACACAGAGAGACAGAGACACAGAGAGTGACACAGAGAGACACAGACACACAGAAGACATAGACACACAGAGAGACACAGAGAGACACAGACACAGGGACAGACACAGACACAGAGAGACACAGAGACAGACACAGACACACAGAGAGAGACACAGATTCAGAGAGAGACACAAAGAGACACAGACACAGAGAGAGACACACAGACAGAGAGAGAGAGACAGACACAGAGAGACACAGAGTGACACAGACACAGAGAGAGGCACAGAGAGAGACACAAACACAGATAGAGACACAGACACAGAGAGAGACACAGACACAGATAGAGACACAGACAGGGAGAGCGAGACACAGACACACAGAGAGACACAGACACGGAGAGAGAGAGACACGGAGAGAGAGAGACACAGTCACAGAGAGACACAGAGAGACAGAGAGACACAGACACAGAGAGAGAGAGACACAGACACAGAGACAGACACAGAGAGAGACACAGAGAGAGACACAGACACAGAGAGACACAGACACAGAGAGACACAGACACGGAGAGAGAGAGACACAGACACAGCAAGAGACACAGAGAGAGACACAGACAGAGAGAGACACAGTCACAGAGAGACACAGAGAGACAGAGAGACACAGACACAGAGAGAGAGAGACACAGACACAGAGACAGACACAGAGAGAGACACAGAGAGAGATACAGACACAGAGAGAGACACAGAGAGAGACACAGACACATAGAGAGTAACACAGACACAGAGAGAGACACAGACAGAGAGAGAGACACACAGTCAGAGAGCGAAAGAGAGAGAGAGAGAGAGACACAGACACAGAGAGACACAGAGAGAGACACAGACAGAGAGAGAGACACAGACAGAGAGAGAGAGACACAGACACTGAGAGAGAAACAGACACAGAGAGAGACACAGAGAGAGACACATACACAGAGAGAGACACAGACAGAGAGAGAGAGACACAGACACAGTGAGACACAGACGGAGAGAGAGAGAGACACAGATGGAGAGAGAGAGAGACACAGACACAGAGAGAGGGATACAGACACAGAGAGAGGGACACTGACACAGAGAGAGGGACACAGACGGAGAGAGAGAGAGACACAGAGAGAGAAACAGACATAGAGAGACACCGACACAGAGAGAGAGACACAGGTACAGAGAGAGACACAAAGAGACACAGACACAGAGAGAGGGATACAGACACAGAGAGAGGGACACAGACACAGAGAGAGGGACACAGACAAAGAGAGACACAGACACAGACACAGAGAGAGGGACACAGACACAGAGAGAGGGACACAGGCACACAGAGAGACACAGAGAGAAACACAGACATAGAGAGACACCGACACAGAGAGAGAGACACAGGTACAGAGAGAGACACAAAGAGACACAGACACAGAGAGAGACACACAGACACAAAGAGAGCCACAGACACAGAGAGAGGCACAGAGAGAGACACTGACACAGAGAGAGAGACTCAGACACAGAGAGACACAGACACAGGGAGAGGGACACAGACACATAGAGAGACACAGACATAGAGAGAGACACAGACACAGATAGAGACACAGACAGAGAGAGAGACACACAGAGACAGAGAGACACAGACACAGAGAGAGAGACACTGATACAGATAGAGACACAGACACAGAAAGAGAGACACAGACACAGAGAGACACAGACAGGGAGAGAGAGACACAGACAGAGAGAGAGACACAGAGAGAGACACAAAGAGAGACACAGAGAGGGAGACACAGACACAGAGAGACACAGACACAGAGAGAGATACAGAGAGAGACACAGAGAGAGACACAGACAGAGAGCGAGAGACACAGAGAGAGACTCAGACAGAGAGAGAGAGACACAGAGAGAGACACAGACAGAGAGAGAGAGACACAAACAGAGAGAGTGAGACACAGAAAGAGAGAGAGACACAAACACAGAGAGAGACAGAGAGAGAGACACAGACACAGAAAGAGACACAGAGAGAGACACAGACAGAGAGAGAGTGACACAGACAGAGAGAGAGAGACACAGACAGAGAGAGAGACACAGAGAGAGACACAGACACAGAGAGAGACTCAAAGAGATACAGACGCAGAGAGAGACACAGACAGAGAGAGAAAGACACAGTCACAGAGAGACACAGACACAGAGAGAGAGACACAGACACTGAGAGAGACACAGACACAGAGAGAGACACAGAGAGAGAGACACAGACACAGAGAGACACAGAGAGACAGAGAGACACAGACAAAGAGAGACACAGAGACACACAGAGAGACACAGACACAGAGAGAGCCACAGTCACAGAGAGAGAGACACAGACACAGAGATACACAGACACAGAGAGAGAGACACAGACACTGAGAGAGATACAGACACAGAGAGAAACACAGTGAGAGACACAGAAACTGAGAGAGACACAGACACAGAGAGAGAGACACAGACTCAGTGAGACACAGACACAGTGAGAGAGACACAGACACTGAGCGAGACACAGTCACAGAGAGAGACATAGACAGAGAGAGAGACACAGAGAGAGACAGAGAGAGAGACACAGACACAGAGAGAGACACAGAGAGAGACAGAGAGAGAGACACAGACACAGAGAGAGACACAGACACAGAGACACCGGCACAGAGAGACACAGGCACAGAGAGAGCCACAGACAGAGAGAGAGACACAGAGAGAGACTCAGACCCACAGAGAGAGACACAGTGAGAGACACAGACACAGAGAGAAACAGACACAGAGAGAGACACAGACACAGAGAGGGAGACACAGAGAGAGACACAGACCCACAGAGAGGGACACAGACAGAGAGAGAGACATAGACACAGACCCACAGAGAGAGACACAGAGAGAGACACAGACACAGAGCGCAACAGACACAGAGAGAGACACTGTCACAGAGAGACAGTGAGACACACAGAGAGACACACAGACACTGAGAGATACACAGAGAGACACAGACACAGAGAGAGACAAAGACACAGAGAGACAGACACACAGAGACACAGAGAGTGTCACAGAGAGACACAGAGAGAGACAAAGACACACAGAGAGTCACAGACAGAGAGAGAGAGACACAGACACAGATTGACACAGGCACACAGAGAGAGACACAGAGAAAGACACAGACGCACAGAGAGACACAGACACACAGAGAGAGACACGGACACAGAGAGACAGAGAGACACACAGAGAGGGGCACAGACACACAGAGAGAATCAGACACACCAAGAGACGCAGACACAGAGAGATAGACACAGAGAGACACAGACACAGAGAGAGACACAGACACACAGAGAGACACAGACACACAGAGAAACACAGACACAGAGAGACACAGACACACAGAGAGAGACACAAACAGAGAGAGAGACACAGAGAGAGACAGAGGGAGACACACAGACACTGAGAGAGACAGAGACACAGTGAGGCACAGATACACAGAGAGACACTGACACAGGGAGAGTCACAGAGAGAGACACAGACTCAAAGAGAGAGACACAGACACTGAGAGAGATACAGACACAGAGAGAGAGAAACACAGACACAGAGAGAGACACAGACAGAGAGAGAGAGACACAGTCAGAGAGAGACACAGACACAGAGAGACACAGAGAGAGACACAGAGAGAGACACAGGCACAGAGAGAGACACAGACAGAGAGAGAGAGACACAGACACTGAGAGAGAATCAGACACAGAGAGAGACACCTAGAGAGACACATACACAGAGAGAGACACAGACACAGAGAGAGAGACACAGACACAGAGAGAGGGACACAGACGGAGAGAGAGAGAGACACAGACACAGAGAGACACAGACACAGAGAGAGGGACACAGACACAGAGAGAGGGACACAGACGGAGAGAGTGACACAGACACAGAGAGGGACACAGACACAGAGAGAGGGACACAGACACAGAGAGGGACACAGAGAGAGACACAGACATAGAGAGACACAGACATAGAGAGACACAGACACAGAGAGAGGGACAGAGACACAGAGAGAGAGACACAGACATAGAGAGACGCAGACACAGAGAGACACAGACACAGAGAGAGGGACACAGACTCAGAGAGAGAGACACAGACACAGAGAGGTGGACACAGACGGAGAGAGAGAGACACACAGAGAGAGGGACACAGACACAGAGAGAGACACAGACATAGAGAGACACCGACACAGAGAGAGGGACACAGACACAGAGAGAGAGACACAGACACAGTCCCACAGAGAGAGACACAAAGAGAGACACAGGCACAGAGAGAAACAGACACAGAGAGAGACACAGAGAGAGACAGAGAGAGAGACACAGACACAGAGAGAGACACAGACACAGAGACACCGGCACAGAGAGACACAGGCACAGAGAGAGCGACAGACAGAGAGAGAGACACAGAGAGAGACTCAGACCCACAGAGAGAGACACAGTGAGAGACACAGACAGAGAGAAACAGACACAGAGAGAGACACAGACACAGAGAGGGAGACACAGAGAGAGACACAGACCCACAGAGAGGGACACAGACAGAGAGAGAGACATAGACACAGACCCACAGAGAGAGACACAGAGAGAGACACAGACACAGAGCGCAACAGACAGAGAGAGAGACACTGTCACAGAGAGACAGTGAGACACACAGAGAGACACACAGACACTGAGAGATACACAGAGAGACACAGACACAGAGAGAGACAAAGACACAGAGAGACAGACACACAGAGACACAGAGAGTGTCACAGAGAGACACAGAGAGAGACAAAGACACACAGAAATCACAGACAGAGAGAGAGAGACACAGACACAGATTGACACAGGCACACAGAGAGAATCACAGACACAGAGAGACAGAGAGACACACAGAGAGGGGCACAGACACACAGAGAGAATCAGACACACCAAGAGACGCAGACACAGAGAGATAGACACAGAGAGACACAGACACAGAGAGAGAGACGCAGACACAGAGACTCAGTGAGAGAGTCTTAGAGAGAGACACAGAGAGACACAGACACACAGAGAGACACAGACACACAGAGAAACACAGACACAGAGAGACACAGACACACAGAGAGAGACACAAACAGAGAGAGAGACACAGAGAGAGACAGAGGGAGACACACAGACACAGAGAGAGACAGAGACACATAGACACCGACACAGAGAGACACAGGCACAGAGAGAGCCACAGAGAGAGACAGAGACACAGAGAGACACAGATACACAGAGAGACACTGACACAGGGAGAGTCACAGAGAGAGACACAGACACAGAGAGAGAGACACAGATACAGAGAGAGACACAAAGAGACACAGACAGAGAGAGAGAGACACAGATACAAAGAGAGACACAGACAGAGAGAGAGAGACACACAGACACAGACACAGAGAGAGGCACAGAGAGTGATAGAGACACAGACAGGGAGAGAGAGACACAGACTCAAAGAGAGACACAGTCACAGAGAGAGACAGAGAGAGAGACACAGACAGAGAGAGAGACACACAGTCACAGAGAGAAACAGAGAGACAGAGAGACACAGACACAGAGAGACACAGAGAGATACACAGAGAGAGACACAGACATAGAGAGACACAGACATAGAGAGACACAGACACAGAGAGAGGGACACAGGCACAGAGAGAGAGAGACACAGACACAGAGAGGGGGACACAGATGGAGAGAGAGAGACACACAGAGAGAGGGATACAGACACAGAGAGAGACACAGACATAGAGAGACACCGACACAGAGAAAGGGACACAGACAGAGAGAGAGTCACAGACACAGACCCACAGAGAGAGACACAGAGAGAGACACAGACACAGGGAGAAACAGACACAGAGAGAGACACTGTCACAGAGAGACAGTGAGACACACAGAGAGACACACAGACACTGAGAGATACACAGAGAGAGACACACACACACAGACAGAGAGACACACAGAGAGAGACAAAGACACAGAGAGACAGAGACACAGAGAGTGACACAGAGAGACACAGAGAGAGACAAAGACACACAGAGAGTCACAGACACAGAGAGAGAGACACAGACACAGATAGACACAGGCACACAGAGAGAGACACAGAGAGAGACACAGACGCACAGAGAGACACAGACACACAGAGAGGGGCACAGACACACAGAGAGAATCAGACACACCGAGAGACGCAGACACAGAGAGATAGACACAGAGCGACACAGACACAGAGAGTGACACAGACACAGAGAGTGACACAGAGGGAGACAGACGCAGAGAGACACAGAGAGAGACACAGTCACAGGGAGAAACACAGAGAGAGAGACACAGAGAGAGACACAGACACTGAGATGGACACAGTCACAGAGAGAGACATAGACAGAGAGAGAGACACAGAGAGAGACAGAGAGAGAGACACAGACACAGAGAGAGACAGAGAGAGACACAGACACAGAGACACCGGCACAGAGAGACACAGGCACAGAGAGAGAGACACAGAGAGAGACTCAGACCCACAGAGAGAGACACAGTGAGAGACACAGACACAGAGAGAAACAGTCACAGAGAGAGACACAGACAGAGAGAGGGAGACACAGAGAGAGACACAGACCCACAGAGAGGGACTCAGACAGAGAGAGAGAGACAGACACAGACCCACAGAGAGAGACACAGAGAGAGACACAGACACAGAGAGAAACAGACACAGAGAGAGACACTGTCACAGAGAGACAGTGAGACACACAGAGAGACACACAGACACTGAGAGATACACAGAGAGAGAGACACATACAGACACTGAGAGATACACAGAGAGACACAGAGAGAGACACAGACACAGGGAGAAACAGACAGAGGGAGAGACACTGTCACAGAGAGACAGTGAGACACACAGAGAGACACACAGACACTGAGAGATACACAGAGAGACACAGACACAGAGAGAGACAAAGACACAGAGAGACAGAGACACAGAGAGTGACACAGAGAGACACAGAGAGAGACAAAGACACACAGAGAGTCACAGACACACAGAGAGAGACACAGACACAGATAGACACAGGCACACAGAGAGAGGCACAGACACAGAGAGACAGAGAGACACACAGAGAGGGGCACAGACACACAGAGAGAATCAGACACACCAAGAGACGCAGACACAGAGAGATAGACACAGAGAGACACAGACACAGAGAGAGACGCAGACACAGAGAGAGACTCAGTGAGAGAGTCTTAGAGAGAGACACAAAGAGATACAGACACACAGAGAGACACAGACACACAGAGAAACACAGACATAGAGAGACACAGACACACAGAGAGAGACACAAACAGAGAGAGAGACACAGGCACAGAGAGAGACAGAGAGAGACACACAGACAGAGAGAGAGACAGAGACACAGAGAGACACAGACACACAGAGAGACACAGACACAGGGAGAGTCAGAGAGAGAGACACAGACATAGAGAGAGAGACACAGATACAGAGAGAGACACAAAGAGACACAGACAGAGAGAGAGAGACACAGATACAAAGAGAGACACAGACAGAGAGAGAGAGACACACAGACACAGAGAGACACAGGCACAGAGAGAGGCACAGAGAGTGATAGAGACACAGACAGGGAGAGAGAGACACAGACACAAAGAGAGACACGGACACAGAGAGACACAGACACAGAGAGAGACACAGAGAGAGACACGGACAGAGAGAGAGAGACACAGTCACAGAGAGACACAGAGAGACAGAGAGACACAGACACAGAGAGACACAGAGAGATACACAGAGAGAGACACAGACATAGAGAGACACAGACATAGAGAGACACAGACGCAGAGAGAGGGACACAGACACAGAGAGAGAGACACAGACATAGAGAGACACAGACACAGAGAGGCACAGACCCAGAGAGAGGGACACAGACACAGAGAGAGAGACACAGACACAGAGAAGGGGACACAGATGGAGAGAGAGAGACACACAGAGAGAGGGATACAGACACAGAGAGAGACACAGACATAGAGAGATACCGACACAGAGAAAGGGACACAGACAGAGAGAGAGACACAGACACAGACCCACAGAGAGAGACACAGAGAGAGACACAGACACAGGGAGAAACAGACACAGAGAGAGACACTGTCACAGAGAGACAGTGAGATACACAGAGAGACACACAGACACTGAGAGATACACAGAGAGAGACACACACACAGACAGAGAGACACAGAGAGAGAGACAAAGACACAGAGAGACAGAGACACAGAGAGTGACACAGAGAGACACAGAGAGAGACAAAGACACACAGAGAGTCACAGACACACAGAGAGAGACACAGACACAGATAGACACAGGCACACAGAGAGAGACACAGAGAGAGAAACAGACGCACAGAGAGACACAGACACACAGAGAGGGGCACAGACACACAGAGAGAATCAGACACACCGAGAGACGCAGACACAGAGAGATAGACACAGAGCGACACAGACACAGAGAGTGACACAGACACAGAGAGTGACACAGAGGGAGACAGACGCAGAGAGACACAGAGAGAGACACAGACACCGGGAGAGACACAGAGAGAGAGACAGAGAGATACACACAGAGAGAGACACAGACACAGAGAGACGCAGAGAGACACGGACACAGAGAGAGACACAGACAGAGAGAGACACACAGACAGAGAGAGAGACAGAGAGAAAGAGACACAGACAGAGTGAGAGACACAGTCACAGAGAGACACAGAGAGACGCAGAGAGACACTGACACAGAGACACAGAGAGAGACACAGAGACAGACACAGACACAGAGAGACACAGAGAGACGCAGAGACATGGACACAGAGAGAGACAGTCACAGAGAGAGACACAGACACAGAGAGAAAACAGACACAGAGAGACACAGGGAGACACAGACAGAGAGAGAGAGAGGCACAGAGAGAGATAGAGAGAGACACAGACACACAGAGAGACACAGACAGAGAGAGACACAGTCACAGAGAGAGACACAGACACAGAGAGACACAGAGAGATGCAGAGAGACACAGACACAGAGAGAGACACAGACAGAGAGAGACACAGACAGAGACACAGACACAGAGAGAGACAAAGAGAGTGACACAGATACAGAGAGAGAGAGACACAGAGAGAGATAGAGAGAGACACAGACACACAGAGAGACACAGACACAGAGAGACACAGACACAGGCAGAGACACAGACAGAGATAGACACAGACAGAGTGGGACACAGGCACAGAGAGAGACACAGACACAGAGAGAGACACAGAGAGACACAGACACAGAGAGACAGAGAGAGAGGCACAGACACAGAGACACAGACAGAGAGAGAGACACAGAGAGACACAGAGAGAGACAGAGACACAGAGAGAGACACAGACACAGAGAGACACAGACAGAGAGAGAGAGACACAGACACAGAGAGAGCGAGACACAGAGAGAAACTCAGAGAGACACAGAGAGGGACACAGACACAGAGATACACAGACACAGAGAGAGACAGCGAGAGAGACAGAGAGAGAGAGACACAGAGAGAGACAGAGACACTGATAGACACACAGACACAGAGAGAGAGACAGACACAGAGACACGCACAAAGAGGCACACAGACAGAGATAGAGAGAGACACAAACAGAGAGAGATACACAGAGAGAGACACAGACAGAGAGAGAGACACAGAGAGAGACACAGAGAGAGACACAGTCACAGAGAGAGACCGAGAGACAGACACAGAGCGAGACCGAGAGAGAGACAGACAGAGAGCGACACAGACACAGAGAGAGACACAGACACTGGGACACAGAGAGCGAGACAGAGAGCGAGACAGACAGAGAGAGACACACAGAGAGACAGACACAGAGAGCGAGACAGAGAGCGAGAGAGACACAGACACAGAGAGAGACACACGGAGAGACAGTCACAGAGAGAGACCGAGAGAGAGAGACACACTCACAGAGAGAGACCGAGAGAGAGACAGAGAGCGAGAGAGACACAGACAGAGAGAGACACAGAGAGCGAGAGAGACACAGGCACAGAGAGAGACACAGAGATAGACCAAGAGAGAGACAGAGAGCGAGAGAGACACAGACAGAGAGAGACACAGAGAGCGAGAGAGACACAGGCACAGAGAGAGACACAGAGATAGACCGAGAGAGAGACAGAGAGCGAGAGAGACACAGTCACAGAGAGCGAGACACAGTCACAGAGAGAGACCCAGAGAGAGACACAGAGAGAGACCGAGAGAGAGACAGAATTCGAGTGAAAACAGGTTTAATTTGTGTAATCCTTCCTCATAACTTAACCCTGCAATCCTGGTACTATTTTTGTAAACCTACGTACTCGTCCCTCGCAGGCCAAGGTCACCTTGCGAAGGATGTCCGCCCTGCGAGAAGCTGTGTGCCAGGGTGGGTGTCGACGGGCATGCTGAATGCGACTACCAGCCGGGCACACTCTGCACCTCCCCTGCTGCCACTCCAGTCGGGCCACGCCTCACATGGGTGAACTGGGGTGTGGCAACATCTGGCGGGCCAGGCCCATCCCTTGGTTCTGCTGGCTGGAGTGTGGGCATGACCTGGGTATGGCCCTTCACAGCGCCAGGCTCCCGGGGGCAATCAGTGGGTGTGCCGCCAGGCGGCTGCCTTGCAGGCTGAGGCGATGGTGGTCCGATCCCAGTCCCGGGCAACACCCCAACCCCACAGCCCATCACCTGGTCGCCCCCGCTTTCCCCTCCGCCATGGAGGATTCCCCCCCCCCACTCCCCAGCCAGACTCACAACTGTCAGCCCTAGGGGTGCGGCAAGTTCTGGTGCAAGTCTTCAGTACTATTGCTCGGATGCTGTCAGGGCCCAGAGCCTTCGCAGTGTCCAGGGCCTTCAGACGTTTTGTGACATCACCGGGAGTGAATCGGATTGGCTGAAGACGGACATCTGTGATGCTGGGGCCCTCCGGAGGAGACCGAGACGGATCATCCACTCGGCACTCCTGGCTGAAGATTGCGAATGCCTCAGCCTTGTCTTCTGCACAGATGTCCTGGGCTCCCCCATCATTGAGGATGGGGATATTTGTGGAGCCTCCTCCTCCAGTGAGTTGTTTAATTGTCCACCACCATTCACCCTGGATGTGGCAGGACGGCAGAGCTTAGACCTGGTGCTGATTTTACCTGCAGGAAGTGCTGCCATCTCCAGCTCCTCCAAGACCGAGTTAGGGAACTGGAGCTGGGGTTGGAAGAACTTCGGATCATTCGGGAGGCAGAGGGGGTCATAGATAGCAGCTTCAGGGAATTAGTTACACCAAAGATTGGAGATAGGTGGGTAACTGTAAGAGGGACTGGGAAAAAGCAGTCAGTGCAGGGATCCCCTGCGGTCGTTCCCCTGAGAAACAAGTATACTGCTTTGGATACTTGTGGGGGGGGGGACTGACCAGGGGTAAGCCATGGGGTACGGGCCTCTGGCACGGAGTCTGTCCCTGTTGCTCAGAAGGGAAGGGGGGAGAGGAGCAGAGCATTAGTAATTGGGGACTCGATAGTCAGGGGCACAGATAGGAGATTTTGTGGGAGCGTGAGAGACTCACGTTTGGTATGTTGCCTCCCAGGTGCAAGGGTACGTGATGTCTCGGATCGTGTTTTCCGGGTCCTTAAGGGGGAGGGGGAGCAGCCCCAAGTCGTGGTCCACATTGGCACTAACGACATAGGTAGGAAAGGGGACAAGGATGTCAGGCAGGCTTTCAGGGAGCTAGGATGGAAGCTCAGAACGAGAACAAACAGAGTTGTTATCTCTGGGTTGTTGCCCGTGCCACGTGATAGTGAGATGAGGAATAGGGAGAGAGAGCATTTAAACACGTGGCTACAGGGATGGTGCAGGCGGGAGGGATTCAGATTTCTGGATAACTGGGGCTCTTCCTGGGGAAGGTGGGACCTCTACAGACAGGATGGTCTACATCTGAACCTGAGGGGCACAAATATCCTGGGGGGGAGATTTGTTAGTGCTCTTTGGGGGGGTTTAAACTAATGCAGCAGGGGCATGGGAACCTGGATTGTAGTTTTAGGGTACGGGAGAATGAGAGTATAGAGGTCAGGAGCACAGATTTGACGTCGCAGGAGGGGGCCAGTGTTCAGGTAGGTGGTTTGAAGTGTGTCTACTTCAATGCCAGGAGTATACGAAACAAGGTAGGGGAACTGGCAGCATGGGTTGGTACCTGGGACTTCGATGTTGTGGCCATTTCGGAGACATGGATAGAGTAGGGACAGGAATGGATGTTGCAGGTTCCGGGGTTTAGGTGTTTTAGTAAGCTCAGAGAAGGAGGCAAAAGAGGGGGAGGTGTGGCGCTGCTAGTCAAGAGCAGTATTACGGTGGCGGAGAGGATGCTAGATGGGGACTCTTCTTCCGAGGTAGTATGGGCTGAGGTTAGAAACAGGAAAGGAGAGGTCACCCTGTTGGGAGTTTTCTATAGGCCTCCAAATAGTTGTAGGGATGTAGAGGAAAGGATGGCGAGGATGATCCTGGATAAGAGCGAAAGTAACAGGGTAGTTATTATGGGAGACTTTAACTTTCCAAATATTGACTGGAAAAGATATAGTTCGAGTACAATAGATGGGTCATTTTTTGTACAGTGTGTGCAGGAGGGTTTCCTGAAACAATATGTTGACAGGCCAACAAGAGGCGAGGCCACGTTGGATTTGGTTTTGGGTAATGAACCAGGCCAGGTGTTGGATTTGGAGGTAGGAGAGCACTTTGGGGACAGTGACCACAATTCGGTGACGTTTACGTTAGTGATGGAAAGGGATAAGTATACACCGCAGGGCAAGAGTTATAGCTGGGGGAAGGGCAATTATGAGTGCATCAGTGCATCAGTGCACTGCCCACTGATAATCCACTGGAACAGTCTATCTCTCTGCTCTGTACCAGTGTTCCGCTGCACTGCCCTCTAACCGTCCACTGGAAACTTCGCTCTCTCTGCTCTGTGCCCGGGTCCCACTGGCACTGCCCATGCCCGCTGTGCACCCGAGTCTTCTTTCTCTCTCTCTCTCTCTCTCTGCTCTGTGAAAAACCTTTCCCAATTCTGCTGTGAGTGCTGTTTCCGGTCTGGCTTCTGCTCCCCAACTTGGAAATCCACAGTTAAATCCATGAGGAGGAAGGGGATGTGTTTGGGGGGGCCACAACGTTATTGGGTGGTATGTGGCAGGAGTGGAGTAAGGGAGCACTGTCTGTGCGGAGTCTGCACGTTCCCCCCGTGTGCGTGGGTTTCCTCCCACAGTCCAAAGATGTGCAGGTTGGGTGGATTGGCCGTGATAAATTGCCCTTGGTGTCCAAAATTGCCCTTAGTGCTGGGTGGAGTTACTGGGTTATGGGGATTGGGTGCTCTTTCCAAGAGCCGGTGCAGCCTCGATGGGCTGAATGGCCTCATTCTGCACTGTAAATTCTATGATAATCTATGATGCCATTAGACGTGACTTGGGGGGGATAGATTGGAGAAGTAGGCTGCAAGTGTTGGGCACACTGGATAAGTGGAGCTTGTTCAAGGATCAGCTACTGCGTGTTCTTGATAAGTATGTACCGGTCAGGCAGGGAGGAAGGCGTCGAGCGAGGGAACCGTGGTTTACCAAGGAAGTGGAATCTCTTGTTAAGAGGAAGAAGGAGGCCTATGTGAAGATGAGGTGTGGAGTTTCAGTTGGGGCGATGGATAGTTACAAGGTAGCGAGGAAGGATCTAAAGAGAGAGCTAAGACGAGCAAGGAGGGGACATGAGAAGTATTTGGCAGGTAGGATCAAGGAAAACCCAAAAGCTTTCTATAGGTATGTCAGGAATAAGTGAATGACTAGGGTAAGAGTAGGACCAGTCAAGGATAGGGAGGGAAGTTGTGTGTGGAGTCTGAAGAGATAGGCGAGATACTAAATGAATATTTTTCGTCGGTATTCACTCAGGAAAAAGATAATGTTGTGGAGGAGAATGCTGAGCCCCAGGCTAATAGAATAGATGGCGTCGAGGTACGTAGGGAAGAGGTGTTGGCAATTCTGGACAGGCTGAAAATAGATAAGTCCCCGGGGCGTGATGGGATTTATCCTAGGATTCTCTGGGAGGCCAGGGAAGAGATTGCTGGACCTTTGGCTTTGATTTTTATGTCATCATTGGCTACAGGAATAGTGCCAGAGGACTGGAGGATAGCAAATGTGGTCCCTTTGTTCAAAAAGGGGAGCAGAGACAACCCCGGCAACTATAGATCGGTGAGCCTCACGTCTGTAGTGGGTAAAGTCTTGGAGGGGATTATAAGAGACAAGATTTATAATCATCTAGATAGGAATAATATGATCAGGGGTAGTCAGCATGGCTTTGTGAAGGGTAGGTCATGCCTCACAAACCTTATCGAGTTCTTTGAGAAGGTGACTAAACAGGTAGACGAGGGTAGAGCAGTTGATGTGGTGTATATGGATTTCAGTAAAGCATTTGATAAGGTTCCCCACGGTAGGCTATTGCAGAAAATACGGAGGCTGGGGATTGAGGGTGACTTAGAGATGTGGATCAGAAATTGGCTAGCTGAAAGAAGACAGAGGGTGGTGGTTGATGGGAAATGTTCAGAATGGAGTTCTGTCACAAGTGGAGTACCACAAGGATCTGTTCTGGGGCCGTTGCTGTTTGTCATTTTTATCAATGACTTAGAGGAAGGCGCAGAAGGGTGGGTGAGTAAATTTGCAGACGATACTAAAGTCGGTGGTGTTGTCGATAGTGTGGAAGGATGTAGCAGGTTACAGAGGGACATAGATAAGCTTCAGAGCTGGGCTGAGAGGTGGCAAATGGAGTTTAATGTAGAGAAGTGTGAGGTGATTCACTTTGGAAGGAATAACAGGAATGCGGAATATTTGGCTAATGGTAAAGTTCTTGGAAGTGTGGATGAGCGGAGGGATCTAGGTGTCCATGTACATAGATCCCTGAAAGTTGCCACCCAGGTTGATAGGGTTGTGAAGAAGGCCTATGGAGTGTTGGCCTTTATTGGTAGAGGGATTGAGTTCCGGAGTCGGGAGGTCATGTTGCAGCTGTACAGAACTCTGGTACGGCCGCATTTGGAGTATTGCGTACAGTTCTGGTCACCGCATTATAGGAAGGACGTGGAGGCTTTGGAGCGGGTACAGAGGAGATTTACCAGGATGTTGCCTGGTATGGAGGGAAAATCTTATGAGGAAAGGCTGATGGACTTGAGGTTGTTTTCGTTGGAGAGAAGAAGGTTAAGAGGAGACTTAATAGAGGCATACAAAATGATCAGGGGGTTGGATAGGGTGGACAGTGAGAGCCTTCTCCCGCGGATGGATATGGCTGGCACGAGGGGACATAGCTTTAAACTGAGGGGTAATAGATATAGGACAGAGGTCAGGGGTAGGTTCTTTACGCAAAGAGTAGTGAGGCCGTGGAATGCCCTACCTGCTACAGTAGTGAACTCGCCAACATTGAGGGCATTTAAAAGTTTATTGGATAAACATATGGATGATAATGGCATAGTGTAGGTTAGATGGCTTTTGTTTCGGTGCAACATCGTGGGCCGAAGGGCCTGTACTGCGCTGTATCGTTCTATGTTCTATGGTGTGTTTGTTCTATTACTTTGCTGCTTCTGCTGTTTGGCACACAAGTGAAATGAAATGAAATGAAAATTGCTTATTGTCACAAGTAGGCTTCAAATGAAGTTACTGTGAAAAGCCCCTAGTCGCCACATTCCGGCGCCTGATCGGGGAGGCTGGTACGGGAATCGAACCGTGCTGCTGGCCTGCCTTGGTCTGCTTTCAAAGCCAGCGATTTAGCCCTGTGCAAGTAGTAATAATAATAATAGTTATTAATTCTAGCAGGGATAACCAAAGTGCGTGTGTTGAGATGTTCGCGCACAAGTTAACTGTGTTATGCTGACCCTGGTGTTTATCGATGAACACAGGCATTGTGCAGTGGAATGTACAGTAATATCCTGCAGTCAGTCAGTTGAAGTTTTGGCCTGCGGCTACATTAGCTGGGCTAACATGTGAGTACTGCCTGGAATGTCTCCAGAAGATCTGCAAATTCCTGAAAGCTGAAATCCACACAGCGGTTTTCCAGTTGAATGCACACCGTGGTGGGGGGATTTTGAAACTGTCAGCAGACAATGTGAATCCCCTCAATCAGTTCCAAGTGGAGAGAATGCCTTTCAGTTGAACTATTAATAACCAACACGGCATTGTCTAAACTGCAGGCCTGTCACTTGGTTTGGTTGTAGGGATTGGCAAAGCTGGCATACTGGGCACATGTGGAAGTCCCACAATCAGAAATATAAACACACAACATTTCTACAAACGCCACATTCTTTCAAAATGAATTTAGATCCCGGTGTAGCTCTCGAGAGCCCACCCACCCATTCACCTCGTACCCTCTCATACAGCAGGTGGCGTAGTGGCATTGTTACTGGGCGGGTAATCCAGTTACCCAGGATAATGACCCTGGTTCGAATCCCACCACGGCAGGGGGTGGAATTTAAACTCAATAAAATATCGAATGAAATGGTTGTGGTAAAAACCCATCTCATGTCCTTCAGGGAAGGAAACCTGACGTCCTTACCCGGTCTGGCCGTCACGTGACTCCAGACCCACAGCAATGTGGTTGACTCTGAAATGCCGTCTGATGCTATGGGCAGCATGGTAACATAGTGGTTAGCACTGTGGCTTCACAGCTCCAGGGTCCCAGGTTCGATTCCCCGCTGGGTCACTGTCGGTGCGGAGTCTGCACGTTCTCCCCGTGGGTTTCCTCCGGGTGCTCCGGAAAACGTGCTGTTAGATAATTTGGTCATTCTGAATTCTCCCTCTGTGACCCGAACAGGCGCCTGAATGTGGCGACTAGGGGATTTTCACTGTAACTCCACTGCAGCGTTAATGTAAGCCTACTTGTGACAATAAAGATGATTATTATTAAATGGCCTAGCGAGACACTCTGGACCCTATGAAGTCTCCTGGCTTCAGGTTAAACATGGGCCAGGAAACCTCCTGCTGATTACCGCGTACCGGCCACTATCTGATGAATCAGTTCTCCTCCATGTTGAACACCACGTGGAGGAAGCACTGAGGGTGGCAAGGGCTCAGAATGTGCTCTGGATTGGATTTGTATATTGTCACGTGTACCGAGGTACAGTGAACAGTGTTCTGTGTGCAACTCAACAGATCATTCTGTACATTAAAAGAAAATACATAATAGGGCAAACGTAAAATACACAACCCTGGGTGGGGACCTCAATGTCCATCACCAAGAGAAGCTCAACAATACCACCGCAGACTGAGCTGGCCGGGTCTGAAAGGACAGAGCTGCGAGACTGGGACTGCAGCAGGTGGTGAGGGACAGACCGAGCTGGCCGGGGACAGAGCTGCGAGACTGGGACTGCAGCAGGTGGTGAGGGACAGACCGAGCTGGCCGGGGACAGAGCTGCGAGACTGGGACTGCAGCAGGTGGTGAGGGACAGACCGAGCTGGCCGGGGACAGAGCTGCGAGACTGGGACTGCAGCAGGTGGTGAGGGACAGACCGAGCTGGCCGGGGACAGAGCTGCGAGACTGGGACTGCAGCAGGGGGTGAGGGACAGACCGAGCTGGCCGGGGACAGAGCTGCGAGACTGGGACTGCAGCAGGTGGTGAGGGACAGACCGAGCTGGCCGGGGACAGAGCTGCGAGACTGGGACTGCAGCAGGTGGTGTGGACAGACCGAGCTGTCCGGGGACAGAGCTGCGAGACTGGGACTGCAGCAGGTGGTGAGGGACAGACCGAGCTGGCCGGGGACAGAGCTGCGAGACTGGGACTGCAGCAGGTGGTGAGGGACAGACCGAGCTGGCCGAGGACACAGCTGCGAGACTGGGACTGCAGCAGGTGGTGAGGGACAGACCGAGCTGGTCGGGGACAGAGCTGCGAGACTGGGACTGCAGCAGGTGGTGTGGACAGACCGAGCTGGTCGGGGACAGAGCTGCGAGACTGGGACTGCAGCAGGTGGTGTGGACAGACCGAGCTGGGTGGGGACAGAGCTGCGAGACTGGGACTGCAGCAGGTGGTGAGGGACAGACCGAGCTGGCCGGGGACAGAGCTGCGAGACTGGGACTGCAGCAGGTGGTGAGGGACAGACCGAGCTGGTCGGGGACAGAGCTGCGAGACTGGGACTGCAGCAGGTGGTGAGGGACAGACCCAGCTGGTCGGGGACAGAGCTGCCAGACTGGGACTGCAGCAGGTGGTGAGGGACAGACCGAGCTGGCCGGGCCGGGGACAGAGCTGCGAGACTGGGACTGCAGCAGGTGGTGTGGACAGACCGAGCTGGCCGGGGACAGAGCTGCGAGACTGGGACTGCAGCAGGTGGTGAGGGACAGACCGAGCTGGCCGGGGACAGAGCTGCCAGACTGGGACTGCAGCAGGTGGTGTGGACAGACCGAGCTGGCCGAGGACAGAGCTGCGAGACTGGGACTGCAGCAGGTGGTGAGGGACAGACCGAGCTGGTCGGGGACAGAGCTGCGAGACTGGGACTGCAGCAGGTGGTGTGGACAGACCCAGCTGGTCGGGGACTGAGCTGCCAGACTGGGACTGCAGCAGGTGGTGAGGGACAGACCGAGCTGGCCGGGGACAGAGCTGCGAGACTGGGACTGCAGCAGGTGGTGTGGACAGACCGAGCTGGCCGAGGACAGAGCTGCGAGACTGGGACTGCAGCAGGTGGTGAGGGACAGACCGAGCTGGTCGGGGACAGAGCTGCGAGACTGGGACTGCAGCAGGTGGTGTGGACAGACCGAGCTGGCCGGGGACAGAGCTGCGAGACTGGGACTGCAGCAGGTGGTGAGGGACAGACCGAGCTGGTCGGGGACAGAGCTGCGAGACTGGGACTGCAGCAGGTGGTGTGGACAGACCGAGCTGGTCGGGGACAGAGCTGCGAGACTGGGACTGCAGCAGGTGGTGAGGGACAGACCGAGCTGGTCGGGGACAGAGCTGCGAGACTGGGACTGCAGCAGGTGGTGAGGGACAGACCGAGCTGGTCGGGGACAGAGCTGCGAGACTGGGACTGCAGCAGGTGGTGAGGGACAGACCGAGCTGGCCGGGGACAGAGCTGCGAGACTGGGACTGCAGCAGGTGGTGAGGGACAGACCGAGCTGGTCGGGGACAGAGCTGCGAGACTGGGACTGCAGCAGGTGGTGAGGGACAGACCGAGCTGGTCGGGGACAGAGCTGCGAGACTGGGACTGCAGCAGGTGGTGAGGGACAGACCCAGCTGGTCGGGGACAGAGCTGCGAGACTGGGACTGCAGCAGGTGGTGAGGGACAGACCGAGCTGGCCGGGGACAGAGCTGCGAGACTGGGACTGCAGCAGGTGGTGAGGGACAGACCGAGCTGGCCGGGGACAGAGCTGCGAGACTGGGACTGCAGCAGGTGGTGTGGACAGACCGAGCTGGTCGGGGACAGAGCTGCGAGACTGGGACTGCAGCAGGTGGTGAGGGACAGACCGAGCTGGTCGGGGACAGAGCTGCGAGACTGGGACTGCAGCAGGTGGTGAGGGACAGACCGAGCTGGCCGGGGACAGAGCTGCGAGACTGGGACTGCAGCAGGTGGTGTGGGACAGACCGAGCTGGCCGGGGACAGAGCTGCGAGACTGGGACTGCAGCAGGTGGTGAGGGACAGACCGAGCTGGTCGGGGACATAGCTGCGAGACTGGGACTGCAGCAGGTGGTGTGGACAGACCGAGCTGGCCGGGGACAGAGCTGCGAGACTGGGACTGCAGCAGGTGGTGAGGGACAGACCGAGCTGGTCGGGGACAGAGCTGCGAGACTGGGACTGCAGCAGGTGGTGTGGACAGACCGAGCTGGTCGGGGACAGAGCTGCGAGACTGGGACTGCAGCAGGTGGTGAGGGACAGACCGAGCTGGTCGGGGACAGAGCTGCGAGACTGGGACTGCAGCAGGTGGTGAGGGACAGACCGAGCTGGCCGGGGACAGAGCTGCGAGACTGGGACTGCAGCAGGTGGTGAGGGACAGACCGAGCTGGTCGGGGACAGAGCTGCGAGACTGGGACTGCAGCAGGTGGTGAGGGACAGACCGAGCTGGTCGGGGACAGTGCTGCGAGACTGGGACTGCAGCAGGTGATGAGGGACAGACCGAGCTGGTCGGGGACAGAGCTGCGAGACTGGGACTGCAGCAGGTGGTGAGGGACAGACCGAGCTGGTCGGGGACAGGGCTGCGAGACTGGGACTGCAGCAGGTGGTGAGGGACAGACCGAGCTGGTCGGGGACAGAGCTGCGAGACTGGGACTGCAGCAGGTGGTGAGGGACAGACCGAGCTGGTCGGGGACAGAGCTGCGAGACTGGGACTGCAGCAGGTGATGAGGGACAGACCGAGCTGGTCGGGGACAGAGCTGCGAGACTGGGACTGCAGCAGGTGGTGAGGGACAGACCGAGCTGGTCGGGGACAGAGCTGCGAGACTGGGACTGCAGCAGGTGGTGTGGGACAGACCGAGCTGTCCGGGGACAGAGCTGCGAGACTGGGACTGCAGCAGGTGGTGTGGACAGACCGAGCTGGCCGGGGACAGAGCTGCGAGACTGGGACTGCAGCAGGTGGTGAGGGACAGACCGAGCTGGCCACGGACAGAGCTGCGAGACTGGGACTGCAGCAGGTGGTGAGGGAACCAACAAGAGTGAGAAACGTACTTGACCTCACCCTCACCAACCTGCCTGCTGCAGGTGTATCTGTCCCTGACAGGATCGGTAGAAGTGACCACCACACAGTCCTTGTGGAAACAAAGTCCCGTCTTCACATTGAGGAAATCCTCCATCGTGTTGTGTGGAAGTACCACCGTGCTAAACGGGACAGACTTCAAACAGATGTCGCAACTCGAGACGGGACATCCACGAGCCGCTGTGGGCCATCAGCAGCAGCACAATTGTATTCACCACAATCTGTAACCTCCTGGCCCGGCAGATCCCCCACTCTGCCAGGACCACCCAGCCAGGGGACCAACCCCGGCTCAGTGAAGAGCGCAGGAGAGCGTGCCAGGAGCAACACCAGGCAGACCGAACAATGAGGCGGAGACCTGGAGAAGCGACAACACAGGACTGTGAGCCAAACAGGGTAAGCAGCGAGTGATAGACAGAGCTGAGCGACTGCACCAGTCCAGCTTTGGGTTGTGGTGAGTTCCACGCAGTCATGGGGAGAAGGTGCAAACTGCTCCGCCATTCATTCTGACCAAAGCTGATCATCCAACTCAACAGCCTCGTCCCGTTTCCCCCCATAGCCTCTGAGCCCCTTCACCCTCAGTGCCACATCGAGCTGCTTCTTGGAACATTGCAATGTTTTGGTCTCAACTACTTCCTGCGGTAACAAATTCCACAGGCCGACCACTCTCTGGGTGAAGAAATGTCTCCATATCTCTGTCCAAAATTGGATTGGATTGGTTTATTGTCACGTGTACCGAAGTACATTGCATCAGTATTCACCAAAGAGAAGGAATTGGTAGATGTTGAGTCTGGAGAAGGGTGTGTAGATAGCCTGGGTCACATTGAGATCCAAAAAGACGAGGTGTTGGGCGTCTTGAAAAATATTAAGGTAGATAAGTCCCCAGGGCCTGATGGGATCTACCCCAGAATACTGAAGGAGGCTGGAGAGGAAATTGCTGAGGCCTTGACAGAAATCTTTGGATCCTCACCATCTTCAGGTGATGTCCCAGAGGACTGGAGAATAGCCAATGTTGTTCCTCTGTTTAAGAAGGGTAGCAAGGATAATCCAGGGAACTACAGGCCGGTGAGCCTTACTTCAGTGGTAGGGAAATTACTGGAGAGAATTCATCGAGACAGGATCTACTCCCATTTGGAAGCAAATGGACGTATTAGTGAGAGGCAGCACGGTTTTGTGAAGGAGAGGTCGTGTCTCACTAACTTGATAGAGTTTTTTGAAGAGTTCACAAAGATGATTGATGCAGGTAGGGCAGTGGATGTTGTCTATATGGACTTCAGTAAGGCCTTTGACAAGGTCCCTCATGGTAGACTAGTACAAAAGGTGAAGTCACACGGGATCAGGGGTGAGCTGGCAAGGTGGATGCAGAACTGGCTAGGTCATAGAAGGCAGAGAGTAGCAATGGAAGGATGCTTTTCTAATTGGAGGGCTGTGACCAGTGGTGTTCCACAGGGATCAGTGTTGGGACCTTTGCTGTTTGTAGTATATATAAATGATTTGGAGGAAAATGTAACTGGTCTGATTAGTAAGTTTGCAGACGACACAAAGATTGGTGGAATTGCGGATAGCGATGAGGACTGTCGGAGGATACAGCAGGATTTAGATTGTTTGGAGACTTGGGCGGAGAGATGGCAGATGGAGTTTAATCCAGACAAATGTGAGGTAATGCATTTTGGAAGGTCTAATGCAGGTAGGGAATATACAGTGAATGGTAGAACCCTCAAGAGTATTGAAAGTCAGAGAGATCTAGGTGTACAGGTCCACAGGTCACTGAAAGGGGCAACACAGGTGGAGAAGGTATTCAAGAAGGCATACGGCATGCTTGCCTTCATTGGCCGGGGCACTGAGTATAAAAATTGGCAAGTCATGTTGCAGCTGTATAGAACCTTAGTTAGGCCTCACTTGGAGTATCGTGTTCAATTCTGGTCGCCACACTACCAGAAGGATGTGGAGGCTTTAGAGAGGGTGCAGAAGAGATTTATCAGGATGTTGCCTGGTATGGAGGGCATTAGCTATGAGGAGCGGTTGAATAAACTCGGTTTGTTCTCACTGGAACGACGGAGGTTGAGGGGCGACCTGATAGAGGCCTACAAAATTGTGATAGACAGAGTGGATAGTCAGAGGCTTTTCCTCATGGTAGAGGGGTCAATTACTAGGGGGCATAGGTTTAAGGTGAGAGTGGCAAGGTTTAGAGTAGATGTACGAGGCAAGTTTTTTACACAGAGGGTAGTGGGTGCCTGGAACTCGCTACCGGAGGAGGTGGTGGAAGCAGGGACGATAGGGACATTTAAGGGGCACCTTGACAAATATATGAATAGGATGGGAATAGAGGGATACGGACCCAGGAAGTGTAGAAGATTGTAGTTTAGTCGGGCAGTATGGTCGGCACGGGCTTGGAGGGCCGAAGGGCCTGTTCCTGTGCTGTACATTTCTTTGTTCTTTGTTCTTTGTACAGTGAAAAGTATTTTTCTGCGTACAGCTCCGACAGATCATTCCATAGAATGTCATCGTAAAATCATAGAATCTACAGTGCAGAAGGAGGCCATTCGGCCCATCGAGTCTGCAATGGCCTTTAGAAAGAGCCCCCCACTGAAGCCCACGTTTCTACCCTATCCCCGTAACCCAGTAACCCCCACTTATCATTTTTTGGACACTAAGGGAAATTTATCATGGGCAATCCACCTAACCCGCACATCTTTGGACTGTGGGAAGAAACCGGAGCACCCGGAGGAAACCCACGCACACACGGGGAGGATGTGCAGACTCCGCACAGACAGTGACCCAGCGGGGAATCGAACCTGGGACCCTGGAGCTGTGAAACCACAGTGCTGACCACTGTGCTACCGTGCCGCCCACATAGAAAATACATAATAGGGCAAACATAAAATACACAATGTAAATATATAAACACCGGCATCGGATGAAGCATACAGGGTGTAGTGTTAATGAGGTCAGTCCATAAGAGGATCATTTAGGAGTCTGGTGACAGTGGGGAGGAAGCTGTTTTTGAGTCTGTTCGTGCGTGTTCTCAGACTTCTGTATCTCCTGCCCGATGGAAGAAGTTGGAAGAGTGAGTAAGCCGGGTGGGAGGGATCTTTGATTATACTGCCCGCTTTCCCCAGGCAGCGGGAGGTGTAGATGGAGTCAATGGATGGGAGGCAGGTTTGTGTGATGGACTGGGCGGTGTTCACGACTCTCTGAAGTTTCTTGCGGTCCTGGGCCGAGCAGTTGCCATACCAGGCTGTGATGCAGCCCGATAGGATGCTTTCTATGGTGCATCTGTAAAAGTTAGTCAGGGTTAATGTGGACATGCCGAATTTCCTTATGTTCCTGAGGAATTGGGCAGCACGGTAGCATAGTGGTTAGCACAGTTGCTTCACAGCTCCTGGGTCCCAGGTTCGATTCCTGGCTGTGTCACTGTGCGGAGTCTGCACGTTCTCCCTGTGTGTGCGTGGGTTTCCTCCGGGTGCTCCGGTTTCCTCCCACAGTCCAAAGACGTGCAGGTTAGGTGAATTGGACATTCTCAATTTTCCCTCTGTGTACCTGAACTGGCGCCGGAATGTGGCGACTAGGGGCTTTTCACAGTAACTTCATTGCAGTGTTCATGTAAACCTACTTGTGACAATAATAAAGATTATTATTATTTGCTATAATATCTGTCAGTGTGTCTCAGTGAGGAGTAGGTGTTGTCAGGGTAAGATACACACGCTGGACACAAGTCTGGAAGTTTGCATGTGGGATGATCCCACATGCAACAGTTTAACTCTGGGTCTGAGGGAGCAGGGATCAGCTGGATTCCACATTGCTCTCTGTACGGGGAGGGTGTGTGTGTGTGAGTTGGGAGATTGTTCCCCTGCCCACAGACAGGGGGCGGTCTCTCTGGATTCCACATTGCTCTCTGTACGGGGAGGGTGTGTGTGTGAGTGGGGAGATTGTTCCTCTGCACACAGACAGGGGGCGATCTCTCTGGATTCCACATTGCTCTCTGTACGGGGAGGGTGTGTGTGTGAGTGGGGAGATTGTTCCCCTGCCCACAGACAGGGGGCGGTCTCTCTGGATTCCACATTGCTCTCTGTACGGGGAGGGTGTGTGTGTGAGTGGGGAGATTGTTCCTCTGCCCACAGACAGGGGGCGGTCTCTCTGGATTCCACATTGCTCTCTGTACGGGGAGGGTGTGTGTGTGAGTGGGGAGATTGTTCCTCTGCCCACAGACAGGGGGCGGTCTCTCTGGATTCCACATTGCTCTCTGTACGGGGAGGGGGTGTGTGTGTGAGTGAGGAGATTGTTCCCCTGCCCACAGACAGGGGGCGGTCTCTCTGGATTCCACATTGCTCTCTGTACGGGGAGGGTGTGTGTGTGAGTGGGGAGATTGTTCCCCTGCCCACAGACAGGGGGCGGTCTCTCTGGATTCCACATTGCTCTCTGTATGGGGAGGGTGTGTGTGTGAGTGGGGAGATTGTTCCTCTGCCCACAGACAGGGGGCGGTCTCTCTGGTTTCCACATTGCTCTCTGTACGGGGAGGGTGTGTGTGTGAGTGGGGAGATTGTTCCCCTGCCCACAGACAGGGGGCGGTCTCTCTGGATTCCACATTGCTCTCTGTACGGGGAGGGTGTGTGTGTGAGTGGGGAGATTGTTCCCCTGCCCACAGACAGGGGGCGGTCTCTCTGGATTCCACATTGCTCTCTGTACAGGGAGGGTGTGTGTGTGAGTGGGGAGATTGTTCCCCTGCCCACAGACAGGGGGCGGTCTCTCTGGATTCCACATTGCTCTCTGTACGGGGAGGGTGTGTGTGTGAGTGGGGAGATTGTTCCTCTGCCCACAGACAGGGGGCGGTCTGTCTGGATTCCACATTGCTCTCTGTACGGGGAGGGTGTGTGTGTGAGTGAGGAGATTGTTCCCCTGCCCACAGACAGGGGGCGATCTCTCTGGATTCCACATTGCTCTCTGTACGGGGAGGGTGTGTGTGTGAGTGGGGAGATTGTTCCCCTGCCCACAGACAGGGGGCGGTCTCTCTGGATTCCACATTGCTCTCTGTACGGGGAGGGTGTGTGTGTGTGAGTGGGGAGATTGTTCCTCTGCCCACAGACAGGGGGCGGTCTCTCTGGATTCCACATTGCTCTCTGTACGGGGAGGGTGTGTGTGTGAGTGGGGAGATTGTTCCCCTGCCCACAGACAGGAGGCGGTCTCTCTGGATTCCACATTGCTCTCTGTACGGGGAGGGTGTGTGTGTGAGTGGGGAGATTGTTCCCCTGCCCACAGACAGGGGGCGGTCTCTCTGGATTCCACATTGCTCTCTGTACGGGGAGGGTGTGTGTGTGAGTGGGGAGATTGTTCCCCTGCCCACAGACAGGGGGCGGTCTCTCTGGATTCCACATTGCTCTCTGTACGGGGAGGGTGTGTGTGTGAGTGGGGAGATTGTTCCCCTGGCCACAGACAGGGGGCGGTCTCTCTGGATTCCACATTGCTCTCTGTACGGGGAGGGTGTGTGTGTGAGTTGGGAGATTGTTCCCCTGCCCACAGACAGGGGGCGATCTCTCTGGATTCCACATTGCTCTCTGTACGGGGAGGGTGTGTGTGTGAGTGGGGAGATTGTTCCTCTGCCCACAGACAGGGGGCGGTCTCTCTGGATTCCACATTGCTCTCTGTACGGGGAGGGTGTGTGTGTGAGTGGGGAGATTGTTCCTCTGCCCACAGACAGGGGGCGGTCTCTCTGGATTCCACATTGCTCTCTGTACGGGGAGGGTGTGTTTGTGAGTGGGGAGATTGTTCCTCTGCCCACAGACAGGGGGCGATCTCTCTGGATTCCACATTGCTCTCTGTATGGGGAGGGTGTGTGTGTGAGTGGGGAGATTGTTCCTCTGCCCACAGACAGGGGGCGGTCTCTCTGGATTCCACATTGCTCTCTGTACGGGGAGGGTGTGTTTGTGAGTGGGGAGATTGTTCCTCTGCACACAGACAGGGGGCGATCTCTCTGGATTCCACATTGCTCTCTGTACGGGGAGGGTGTGTGTGTGAGTGGGGAGATTGTTCCCCTGCCCACAGACAGGGGGCGGTCTCTCTGGATTCCACATTGCTCTCTGTACGGGAAGGGTGTGTGTGTGTGAGTGGGGAGATTGTTCCTCTGCCCACAGACAGGGGGCGGTCTCTCTGGATTCCACATTGCTCTCTGTACGGGGAGGGTGTGTGTGTGAGTGGGGAGATTGTTCCCCTGCCCACAGACAGGGGGCGGTCTCTCTGGATTCCACATTGCTCTCTGTACGGGGAGGGTGTGTGTGTGTGTGTGGGGAGATTGTTCCTCTGCCCACAGACAGGGGGCGATCTCTCTGGATTCCACATTGCTCTCTGTACGGGGAGGGTGTGTGTGTGTGTGTGGGGAGATTGTTCCTCTGCCCACAGACAGGGGGCGGTCTCTCTGGATTCCACATTGCTCTCGGTACGGGGAGGGTGTGTGTGTGAGTGGGGAGATTGTTCCTCTGCCCACAGACAGGGGGCGGTCTCTCTGGATTCCACATTGCTCTCTGTACGGGGAGGGTGTGTGTGTGTGTGTGGGGAGATTGTTCCTCTGCCCACAGACAGGGGGCGGTCTCTCTGGATTCCACATTGCTCTCTGTATGGGGAGGGTGTGTGTGTGAGTGGGGAGATTGTTCCTCTGCCCACAGACAGGGGGCGGTCTCTCTGGTTTCCACATTGCTCTCTGTACGGGGAGGGTGTGTGTGTGAGTGGGGAGATTGTTCCTCTGCCCACAGACAGGGGGCGGTCTCTCTGGATTCCACATTGCTCTCTGTACGGGGAGGGTGTGTGTGTGAGTGGGGAGATTGTTCCCCTGCCCACAGACAGGGGGCGGTCTCTCTGGATTCCACATTGCTCTCTGTACGGGGAGGGTGTGTGTGTGAGTGGGAAGATTGTTCCCCTGCCCACAGACAGGGGGCGGTCTCTCTGGATTCCACATTGCTCTCTGTACGGGGAGGGTGTGTGTGTGAGTGGGGAGATTGTTCCTCTGCCCACAGACAGGGGGCGGTCTCTCTGGATTCCACATTGCTCTCTGTACGGGGAGGGTGTGTGTGTGAGTGGGGAGATTGTTCCTCTGCCCACAGACAGGGGGCGGTCTCGCTGGATTGCACATTGCTCTCTGTACGGGGAGGGTGTGTGTGTGAGTGGGGAGATTGTTCCTCTGCCCACAGACAGGGGGCGATCTCTCTGGATTCCACATTGCTCTCTGTACTGGGAGGGTGTGTGTGTGAGTGGGGAGATTGTTCCCCTGCCCACAGACAGGGGCGGTCTCTCTGGATTCCACATTGCTCTCTGTACGGGGAGGGTGTGTGTGTGAGTGGGGAGATTGTTCCTCTGCCCACAGACAGGGGGCGGTCTCTCTGGATTCCACATTGCTCTCTGTACGGGGAGGGTGTGTGTGTGTGAGTGGGCAGATTGTTCCTCTGCCCACAGACAGGGGGCGGTCTCTCTGGATTCCACATTGCTCTCTGTACGGGGAGGGTGTGTGTGTGAGTGGGGAGATTGTTCCTCTGCCCACAGACAGGGGGCGATCTCTCTGGATTCCACATTGCTCTCTGTACGGGGAGGGTGTGTGTGTGAGTGGGGAGATTGTTCCCCTGCCCACAGACAGGGGGCGGTCTCTCTGGATTCCATATTGCTCTCTGTACGGGGAGGGTGTGTGTGTGAGTGGGGAGATTGTTCCCCTGCCCACAGACAGGGGGCAATCTCTCTGGATTCCACATTGCTCTCTGTACGGGGAGGGTGTGTGTGTGAGTGGGGAGATTGTTCCCCTGCTCACAGACAGGGGGCGGTCTCTCTGGATTCCACATTGTTCTCGGTACGGGGAGGGTGTGTGTGTGAGTGGGGAGATTGTTCCCCTGCCCACAGACAGGGGGCGGTGTCTCTGGATTCCACATTGTTCTCGGCACGGGGAGGGTGTGTGTGTGAGTGGGGAGATTGTTCCCCTGCCCACAGACAGGGGGCGGTCTCTCTGGATTCCACATTGCTCTCTGTACGGGGAGGGTGTGTGTGTGAGTGGGGAGATTGTTCCTCTGCCCACAGACAGGGGGCGGTCTCTCTGGATTCCACATTGCTCTCTGTACGGGGAGGGTGTGTGTGTGAGTGGGGAGATTGTTCCTCTGCCCACAGACAGGGGACGGTCTCTCTGGATTCCACATTGCTCTCTGTACGGGGAGGGTGTGTGTGTGAGTGGGGAGATTGTTCCCCTGCCCACAGGCAGGGGGCGGTCTCTCTGGATTCCACATTGCTCTCTGTACGGGGAGGGTGTGTGTATGAGTGGGGAGATTGTTCCCCTGCTCACAGACAGGGGGCGGTCTCTCTGGATTCCACATTGCTCTCTGTACGGGGAGGGTGTGTGTGTGAGTGAGGAGATTGTTCCTCTGCCCACAGACAGGGGGCGGTCTCTCTGGATTCCACATTGCTCTCTGTACGGGGAGGGAGTGTGTGTGAGTGGGGAGATTGTTCCCCTGCCCACAGACAGGGGGCGGTCTCTCTGGATTCCACATTGCTCTCTGTACGGGGAGGGTGTGTGTGTGAGTGGGGAGATTGTTCCCCTGCCCACAGACAGGGGGCGGCCTCTCTGGATTCCACATTGCTCTCTGTACGGGGAGGGTGTGTGTGTGAGTGGGGAGATTGTTCCTCTGCCCACAGACAGGGGGCGGTCTCTCTGGATTCCACATTGCTCTCTGTACGGGGAGGGTGTGTGTGTGAGTGGGGAGATTGTTCCCCTGCCCACAGGCAGGGGGCGGTCTCTCTGGATTCCACATTGCTCTCTGTACGGGGAGGGTGTGTGTATGAGTGGGGAGATTGTTCCCCTGCTCACAGACAGGGGGCGGTCTCTCTGGATTCCACATTGCTCTCTGTACGGGGAGGGTGTGTGTATGAGTGGGGAGATTGTTCCTCTGCCCACAGGCAGGGGGCGGTCTCTCTGGATTCCACATTGCTCTCTGTACGGGGAGGGTGTGTGTATGAGTGGGGAGATTGTTCCCCTGCTCACAGACAGGGGGCGGTCTCTCTGGATTCCACATTGCTCTCTGTACGGGGAGGGTGTGTGTGTGAGTGAGGAGATTGTTCCTCTGCCCACAGACAGGGGGCGGTCTCTCTGGATTCCACATTGCTCTCTGTACGGGGAGGGTGTGTGTGTGAGTGGGGAGATTGTTCCCCTGCCCACAGACAGGGGGCGGTCTCTCTGGATTCCACATTGCTCTCTGTACGGGGAGGGTGTGTGTGTGAGTGGGGAGATTGTTCCCCTGCCCACAGACAGGGGGCGGTCTCTCTGGATTCCAGATTGCTCTCTGTACGGGGAGGGTGTGTGTGTGAGTGGGGAGATTGTTCCTCTGCCCACAGACAGGGGGCGGTCTCTCTGGATTCCACATTGCTCTCTGTACGGGGAGGGTGTGTGTGTGAGTGGGGAGATTGTTCCTCTGCCCACAGACAGGGGGCGGTCTCTCTGGATTCCACATTGCTCTCTGTACGGGGAGGGTTTGTGTGTGAGTGGGGAGATTGTTCCTCTGCCCACAGACAGGAGGCGGTCTCTCTGGATTCCACATTGCTCTCTGTACGGGGAGGGTGTGTGTGTGAGTGGGGAGATTGTTCCTCTGCCCACAGACAGGAGGCGGTCTCTCTGGATTCCACATTGCTCTCTGTACGGGGAGGGTGTGTGTGTGAGTGGGGAGATTGTTCCCCTGCCCACAGACAGGGGGCGGTCTCTCTGGATTCCACATTGCTCTCTGTACGGGGAGGGTGTGTGTGTGAGTGGGGAGATTGTTCCCCTGCCCACAGGCAGGGGGCGGTCTCTCTGGATTCCACATTGCTCTCTGTACGGGGAGGGTGTGTGTGTGAGTGGGGAGATTGTTCCTCTGCCCACAGACAGGGGGCGATCTCTCTGGATTCCACATTGCTCTCTGTACGGGGAGGGTGTGTGTATGAGTGAGGAGATTGTTCCCCTGCCCACAGACAGGGGGCGGTCTCTCTGGATTCCACATTGCTCTCTGTACGGGGAGGGTGTGTGTGTGTGAGTGGGGAGATTGTTCCCCTGCCCACAGACAGGGGGCAATCTCTCTGGATTCCACATTGCTCTCTGTACGGGGAGGGTGTGTGTGTGAGTGGGGAGATTGTTCCTCTGCCCACAGACAGGGGGCAATCTCTCTGGATTCCACATTGCTCTCTGTACGGGGAGGGTGTGTGTGTGAGTGGCGAGATTGTTCCTCTGCCCACAGACAGGGGGCGGTCTCTCTGGATTCCACATTGCTCTCTGTACGGGGAGGGTGTGTGTATGAGTGAGGAGATTGTTCCCCTGCCCACAGACAGGGGGCGGTCTCTCTGGATTCCACATTGCTCTCTGTACGGGGAGGGTGTGTGTGTGTGAGTGGGGAGATTGTTCCCCTGCCCACAGACAGGGGGCGGTCTCTCTGGATTCCACATTGCTCTCTGTACGGGGAGGGTGTGTGTGTGAGTGGGGAGATTGTTCCCCTGCTCACAGACAGGGGGCGGTCTCTCTGGATTCCACATTGCTCTCTGTACGGGGAGGGTGTGTGTGTGAGTGGGGAGATTGTTCCTCTGCCCACAGACAGGGGGCGGTCTCTCTGGATTCCACATTGCTCTCTGTACGGGGAGGGTGTGTGTGTGAGTGGGGAGATTGTTCCCCTGCCCACAGACAGGGGGCGGTCTCTCTGGATTCCATATTGCTCTCTGTACGGGGAGGGTGTGTGTGTGAGTGGGGAGATTGTTCCTCTGCCCACAGACAGGGGGCGGTCTCTCTGGATTCCACATTGCTCTCTGTACGGGGAGGGTGTGTGTGTGAGTGAGGAGATTGTTCCTCTGCCCACAGACAGGAGGCGGTCTCTCTGGATTCCACATTGCTCTCTGTACGGGGAGGGTGTGTGTGTGAGTGGGGAGATTGTTCCTCTGCCCACAGACAGGGGGCGGTCTCTCTGGATTCCACATTGCTCTCTGTACGGGGAGGGTGTGTGTGTGAGTGGGGAGATTGTTCCTCTGCCCACAGACAGGGGGCGGTCTCTCTGGATTCCACATTGCTCTCTGTACGGGGAGGGTGTGTGTGTGAGTGGGGAGATTGTTCCTCTGCCCACAGACAGGGGGCGGTCTCTCTGGATTCCACATTGCTCTCTGTACGGGGAGGGTGTGTGTGTGAGTGGGGAGATTGTTCCTCTGCCCACAGACAGGAGGCGGTCTCTCTGGATTCCACATTGCTCTCTGTACGGGGAGGGTGTGTGTGTGAGTGGGGAGATTGTTCCTCTGCCCACAGACAGGGGGCGGTCTCTCTGGATTCCACATTGCTCTCTGTACGGGGAGGGTGTGTGTGTGAGTGGGGAGATTGTTCCTCTGCCCACAGACAGGGGGCGGTCTCTCTGGATTCCACATTGCTGACTGCGGTTGAGTGGTGTGTTTATGTTTTTCAGACACTGTGGACAACGCTAAAAGAAATGAGACCCTGAAGAAGGTTGTGACAGTGAAGAAGAAAAAGAAGCTTCCAAATGGAGTCAATGTTGGAGAAAAAGCAGAAGGTGTGTTGAGACTGAGAATTTCCCCAATATTCCCACCAATAGGTCAATGCATTCAAACACACATCTTAATCACACAGACCAAATATTTTTACCTCCATCCTATCCTTCGACTCTGGTTATTGATGTCCTGTGCTGTTTTCGTAGAAACATCGAAAACAGGAGCAGGAGGAAGCCATTCGGCCCTTCGAGCCTGCCCCGCCGTTCATTATAGCAAAGTGCAAAGCAGAGTGTAGCAGAGGAACAGGCCCTTCGGCCCTCCAAACCTGTGCCGACTATGATGCCCAAACTAAAAAAACCTTCTGCCCTTACTCGGTCCGATCCCTCTGTTTCCTCCCTGTTCACGTATCCATCCCGCTGCCTCTGAAATGTCGCTAATGTGCAGCTTCCGCCACATCCTCTGGCAGCGCGTTCCAGACACCCACCTCTCTCTGTGTGAAAAACTTACCCCGCACATCTCCCTTAAACTTTCCCCCTTGTTGCTCTTATTATCCTTAGTTTTATTAGCTCTAATTCTGTCACCTTTACTCACGAGTCGCCAGGTATCTTTCTGATACCGCCACATGGTTCAAGCTCAAGTAATGATTAATAATGCAGCACACCACTTAGAGTTAAATCAACGATCATTTATTATATACAGCAATAAATACTTATACAATAATCCTACTTCTAGACTACTACCTACCACTAAAGGCCAATACTTAACTTTGGAGATGGCCCACCAGGTCAGGGAAACGAATGGCCTATCGACTTGGGTCTGGGCCTGCGGGATTCAAAGCTGGTACAAGTCGATAGTCAGGAGCGCCTATCTGGTAGCGATCGCTGGAGTAACGCTTACAGTTTTCTTTGTCGAAGGGTCTCGAAGGGTGCGGAGAGGAGAAGAAGGGTCGAGTTGAACTTGGCCCCTATTCTTATAGTCCCCAGGGGCTTCCCGCCTCTCGGGGCGGACCTTGTACCTGGTCCCAAGTGATTGGACTTGGTCCCAATCACTTGGTTCGATATGTTCCAATAATGGGGCGATTCCTTGATCGGGGGGGGGTGGTCGTTTACCTTTCTTTGTCTCAGCCCCTGCTGGCGCCGATAGGTCTGGGTCGGCTTTATGTTGCTAATGTGTAGCAATTGTTCCCGGGGATGGCTGATTAAAATGCAGATGGCTGGGTTGTTGTGATGTTGATGGCTGCAGGTATCTGGCCGATTTCCCCAGAGCTGAATACACTGTTTTATCTGCAGTGGTCCGTTTAAGTCCTGTTGGCTGATTTTCCCATCAGCCTCTTCCGTTCGCCGTTTTAGATCGGGGTTTGACCATTCTAATCGGGAATCAGCCATTTTAGGTGGCTACACCCTCTCACCTTGAACCTGTGCCCCCTTGTAACTGACATTTCCACCCTTGGAAAAAGCCTCTGACTATCCCCCCCGTCTGTGCCTCTCAGAATTTTATAGATCTCTATCAGGTCTCCCCTCAGCCTCCGTCTTTCCAGTGAAAACAATCCTAGTTTATTCAACCACTCCTCACAGCCAACACCCTCGAGACCAGGCAACATCCTGGTGAACCTTCCCTGCACTCTCTCCAAAGCTTCCAATAATTCTGATAATGTGGTGACCAGAGCTGCAATACTCCAAATGCGGCCTATCCAGGGTTTTATACAGCTAGTGAATACTGAAGCAAAATATTCATTTAGGGCCTCCCCCATCTCCTCAGACTCTAGGCACAAGTTCCCTCCACTATCCCTGATCGGCCCGACTCTCACTCTGATCCCCTCTTATTTCTCACATAAGTGTAGAACGCCTTGGGGTTTTCCCTCCTCCTTCCCGCCAGGGCTTTTTCATGCCCCTTCTAGCTCCCCTAAGTCCATTTTTTGGTTCCTTCCTGGCTACCTTGTAACCCTCTAGAGCCGAGTCAGATCCTTGCTTCCTCAACCTTACGTAGAGTCTCGCTCGTGACCACATAATCTCCTATCCGTTCCCCGAACCATTGAGTCTCGTATTGTCCCATTGTCGCTTTTCTATTCTGCCCTCTTCTCTTCTGAGCCCCAGAGCTCAGACTCAGCGTCAGAGACCTGGCCGCTAGGGCCTTACCCCGGTCGCTCATTCCCCTCAACAGCATCCAAAACGGTATACTTGTTTTGAAGGGGAACGGCCACGAGGGATCCCTGCACTGTCTGCCTGTTTGTTTTCTTTCCCCTGGCTGTAACCCAGCTACTCTTGTCCTGTACCTTGGGTGTAGTTACCTCCCTGTAACTCTTCTGTGGCTTAGATAGGGTGGATGTAGGGAAGTTGTTTCCATTAGCAGGGGAGACTAGGACCCGGGGGCACAGCCTAGAATAAAAGGGAGTCACTTTAGAACAGAGATGAGGGGAAATTTCTTCAGCCAGAGAGTGGTGGGTCTGTGGAATTCATTGCCACAGAGGGCTGATGTTTGGGGGTTGGTGGGCGGATGGGTTCGTTGTTGTTATTATGGGGATTGACATATCTTGCTGATTATTGTTTATTGTTGATGGGTGTAAATGTGGGAGAAAATGTGAAAAAGGAGGAGCATTTTAAAAAAAATGTGGCAGGGGGATGGGAACCAGATGAGGAAGTTAGAGGTCAGTAAAGAGGCAGCAACTAAAGCCAGTAAGGTACTAGCTAATAAACTCAATGTGACTAAGGGGAAGAGTAGACTGGGAAGAGATGATGAACGCAAAGAGACAGGTGGTCTGAGGTGCATTTGTTTCAATGCGAGAAGTGTAGCAGGTAAGGCAGATGAACCTAGGGCTTGGATTAGTACCTGGGAATATGATGTTATTGGTATTACGGAGACTTGATTGAGGGAAGGGCAAGACTGGCAACTAAATATCCCAGGGTATAGATGCTTCAGGAGGGATAGAGAGGGAGGTAAAAGGGGTGGAGGAGTTGGATTACTGGTCAGAGATGATATCACAGCTGTGATTAAGGAGGGCACAATGGAGGATTCGAGCACTGAGGCAATAGGGGTAGAGCTAAGAAATAGGAAGGGTGCAGTAACATTGTTGGGACTTTACTACAGGCCTCCCAAAAGCGAGCGTGAAGTAGAGGTACAAATATGTAGACAGATTATAGAAAAATGTAGGAGCAATAGGGTGGTCGTGATGGGAGATTTTAACTTTCCCAACATTGAATGGGACTCATGTAGTGTTGGAGGCGTAGATGGAGCAGAATTTGTAAGGAGCATCCAGGAGAGTTTTTTAGAGCAGTATGTAAATAGTCCAACTCGGGAAGGGGCCATACTGGACCTGATATTGGGGAATGATCCCGGCCAGGTGGTTGAAGTTTCAGTCGGTGATTACTTTGGGAATAGCGATCACAATTCCGTAAGTTTTAGAATACTCATGGACAAAGATGAGAGTGGTCCTAAAGAAAGAGTGCTAAATTAGGGAAAGGCCAAGTATAACAAAATTCGGCAGGAGCTAGGGAATGTGGATTGGGAGCAGCTCTTTAAGGGTAAATCCACATTTGAAATGTGGGAGTATTTTCAGGAAAGGTTGATTAGAGTGCAGGACAGACATGTCCTTGTGAAAATGAGGGATAGAAATGGCAAGATTAGGGAACCATGGATGACGGGTGGAATTGTGAGACTAGCTAGGATGAAAAAGGAAGCATACATAAGATCTAGGCGACTTAAATCTGATGAAGCTTTGGAGGAATATCGGGAAAGTAGGACAAATCTCAAACGCGCAATAAATAGGGCTAAAAGGGGTCATGAAATTTGGCTAACAGGGTTAAGGAAAATCCCAAAGCCTTTTATTCGTATATAAGGAGCAAGAGGGTAACTAGAGAAAGGATTGGCCCACTCAAAGACAAATGAGGGAATTTATGCGTGGAGTCAGAGGAAATGGGTGAGATTCTTAATGAGTACTTTGCATCGGTATTCACCAAGGAGAAGGACATGACGGATGTTGAGGCTAAGGATGGTTGTTTAAATACTCTAGGTCAAGTCAGCATAAGGAAGGGGGACATTTTGGGTATTCTAAAAGGCATTAAGGCGGACAAGTCCCCAGGTCCGGATGGGATCTATCCCAGGTTACTGAGGGAAGCGAGGGAAGAAATAGCTGGGGCCTTAACAGATATCTTTGCAGCATCCTTGAGCACGGGTGAGGTCCCGGAGGACTGGAGAATTGCTAATAAGACAGAAGTTGATAAATTCTTGATTTCTCGAGGAATTAAGGGCTATGGAGAGAGCGGGTAAATGGAGTTGAAATCAGCCATGATTGAATGGCGGAGTGGACTCGATGGGCCGAATGGCCTTACTTCCGCTCCTATGTCTTATGGTCTTATGGTCTTCTCAATCACCCCCTCTGCCTCCCGGATGCTCCGAAGTTCATCCAGCTCCAGCTCCAGTTCCCTAACACGGTCTCTGAGGAGCTGGAGTTGGGTGCACTTCCCGCAGGTATAGTCAGTGTCCTTTAAAAAAATATATACATATACTGCTGCTACTCACTGAAGCGAACCCTCTAAAATTGGTGATTCTGCTGAATGATACAAATATAGCTTGCTGCCCCCTAAAAAAACTACTCTTACCTTACAGAATGTAGCTGAGATTCTGCCCTGTGAACCAACTGGACCTCCGCCCTCCAACTCTGCTCCCAGTCAGCTGCACTCTCTGTAAACTCCTGGCTCCCTTCTCGCTCTTTGCGGAAATGTAGGAAATGAAATGAAAGGAGCACCTTACTCCCTCCTCACCTAACTCCATCAGTCACCAAACTCTCACTATTGCACTCAAATGCACCAAATTCAGCACTCCCTCGGTCACCAAACTCTCACTATAGCACTCAAATGCACCCAAATTCAGCACTCCCTCAGTCACCAAACTCTCACTATAGAACACTAATTCACCCAAATTCAGCACTCCCTCAGTCACCAAACTCTCACTATTGCACTCAAATACACCCAAATTCAGCACTCCCTCAGTCACCAAACTCTCACTATAGCACTCTAATGCACTCAAATTCAGCACTCCCTCAGTCACCAAACTCTCACTATAGCACTCAAATGCACCCAAATTCAGCACTCCCTCAGTCACCAAACTCTCACTATAGCACTCAAATGCACTCAAATTCAGCACTCCCTCAGTCACCAAACTCTCACTATAGCACTCAAATGCACCCAAATTCAGCACTCCCTCAGTCACCAAACTCTCACTATTGCACTCAAATGCACCCAAATATTCAGCACTCCCTCAGTCACCAAACTCTCACTATTGCACTCAAATGCACCCAAATATTCAGCACTCCCTCAGTCACCAAACTCTCACTATAGCACTCTAATGCACCCAAATTCAGCACTCCCTCAGTCACCAAACTCTCACTATAGCACTCAAATGCACCCAAATTCAGCACTCCCTCAGTCACCAAACTCTCACTATTGCACTCAAATGCACCCAAATTCAGCACTCCCTCAGTCACCAAACTCTCACTATAGCACTCAAATGCACCCAAATTCAGCGCTCCCTCAGTCACCAAACTCTCACTATTGCACTCAAATTCACCCAAATATTCAGCACTCCCTCAGTCACCAAACTCTCACTATAGCACTCTAATTCGCCCAAATTCAGCACTCCCTCCCTCCCAAACTCTCACTATAGCACTCTAATACACCCAAATTCAGCACTCCCTCAGTCACCAAACTCTCACTATAGCACTCAAATGCACCCAAATATGCAACACTCCCTCAGTCACCAAACTCTCACTATAGCACTCTAATTTGCCCAAATTCAGCACTCCCTCCCTCCCAAACTCTCACTATAGCACTTTAATACACCCAAATTCAGCACTCCCTCAGTCACCAAACTTTCACTATTGCACTCAAATGCATCCTAATATTCAGCACTCCCTCAGTCACCAAACTCTCACTATAGCACTCAAATACACCCAAATTCAGCACTCCCTCCCTCCCAAACTCTCACTATAGCACTCAAATGCACCCAAATTCAGCACTCCCTCCCTCCCAAACTCTCACTATTGCACTCTAATGCACCCAAATTCAGCACTCCCTCCCTCCCAAACTCTCACTATAGCACTCAAATGCAGCCTAAAGTCAACACTGCAAGATATCTCACCTTTATACTGTCTGACTTTAGCCTCTGAAAACCGACTCAATCCAATTAACTAATTAACAAGCTGTAGCTGGAAGTAGAGCCTGAACAAACTCTGTTTAAAGCTGGTTTAAAACTCACCTCCTAACCCAAATAGCAACTTTTAAGTTAGTTTACTAAATAAATAAAAGACTAGACTTTAGATGGAAACATTCTTACTAATCGCTAGATAGAAACATCCTCGAAGAATTCCAGTGGATTTGTGAAGCGTGATTTCCCTTCATAAATTTATGCTGACTCTGTCCGTTCCTGCCACTCTTTTCTAAGTGCTCTGCTATAAAATGTTTGATAATGGATTCTAGAATTTTCCCCACGACTGACGTCAGAATTACTGGTCTATAATTCTCTGCTTTCTCTCCACCTCCCTTTTGAAATAGTGCAGTTACATTAGCCACCCTCCAATCTGCAGGGACTGTTCCCCAGTGTACAGAATCCTGGAAGATGACCATCAATGCAGCCACTATTTCTAGAGCCACCTACTTCAGTACTCTGGGATGTAGATTCTCAGGCCCTGGAGATGTATCAGCCTTCAAACCCATCAATTTCCCCAATGCCATTTCTCTACTGATATTGATCACCTTCAGTTCCCCCTCCTCACTTAACCCTTCCTTCACCAGCATTTCTGGGATCTGATTTGTGTCCTCATTTGTGAAGACAGAACCAAAGTATGTGTTTAGTTGCTCAGTCATTTCTTTGTCCCTATTATACATTCCCCAGTGTCTGACTAAGGGACCTACATTTGTCTTCACCAATCTTTTTCTCTTCACATACCTATAGAAGCTTTTACTGTCAGTTTTTACATTGCTCACAAGCTTACTCTCGTACTCTATTCTCCCCTTCTTAATCAATCCCTTGGTCCTTTGCTGAATTCTAAACTGCTCCCAATCCTCAGACCTGATGTTTTTCTTGACCAATTTATATGCTTCTTCCTTGGATCGGATACTATCTCTAAGCTCCCTTGTAAACCATGGATTGGCCACCGTTGCCTTTTTACTTTTGTGCCAGACAGGAATTAACAATTGTTGTAGTTCCTCCATGCACTCTTTGACTGTTTGCTATTGCCTATCCACTGCCATCCCTTCAAATAACACTCCCCAATCGATCAAAGCCAACTCACACCTCATATTATCAGAGTTTCCTTTGTTAACATTCAGCACCCTAGTCTCAGAATCAACTACTTCACTCACCACCTTGATGAAAAATTCTATCATATTATGGTCACTCTTCCCTAAGGGGTCTCGCACAGCCAGATTGACATTGATTCCATTCTCATTACACAGTACCCAGCCTAGGATGGCCTGTTCTCCAGTTTGTTCCTCAACATATTGGTCCATAAAACCATCCCGTATACACTCCAGGAATTCCTCTTCTACAATATTGTGTCTAACTTGGCTTTCCCAACCTATACACAGATTAAAATCACCCAGAATTGCAAATGATCCTTTATCGCATGTGTCTCTAATTTCCTGATTAATGTCATTCCCAACATCACCACTGCAGTTGGGGGTCTATATACGATGCCCAGTAATGTTTTTTCCCCTGGTGTTTCTCAGCTCTCCCCATCTCGATTCTAGTTGTAGTGATTGGAGCTCACCTGTCATCATGGTGCCCAAGCCTAATGGAACCCAGAGACTGTGTGCGGATACAGCTGGGTGAATAGTGGAGCCCAGAGGGCTTGGTTTCCTATTGCAAATTTGGAAGAGGCATCGAAAGTATTGGACTGTCGAAATTCATCGCCGAAGTAGACTTGCTAAAGGGCTATTGGCAAACTGAGAGGGGCAAAGGAAATCTCTGCTTTTTTGATGCCCCAAGGACTTTATCAATTCAAAGTTATGTCATTCAGGATGAAGAGGTGGTTCAGAGGCTCACGAACAGAGTGGGTCGAGGATTGAGACACTGTGCTGTATACATTGATGACTTGGACTGGATTTGTTTATTGTCACGTGTACCGAGGTACAGTGAAAAGCATTTTTTTGCGAGCAGCTCAACAGATCATTAAGTACATGAGAAGAAAAGGGAATAGAAGAAAAGAAAATACATAATAGGGCAACACAAGGTACACAATGTAACTACATAACACTGGCATCGGATGAAGCAGACAGGGTGTAGTGTTAATGAGGTCAGTCCATAAGAGGGTCATTTAGGAGTCTGGTGACAGTGGGGAAGAAGCTGTTTTTGAGTCTGTTCGTGCGTGTTCTCAGACTTCTGTATCTCCTGCCCGATGGAAGAAGTTGGAAGAGTGAGTAAGCCGGGTGGGAGGGGTCTTTGATTATACTGCCCGCTTTCCCCAGGCAGCGGGAGGTGTGGATGGAGTCAATGGATGGGAGGCAGGTTCGTGTGATGGACTGGGCGGTGTTCACGACTCTCTGAAGTTTCTTGCGGTCCTGGGCCGAGCAGTTGCCATACCAGGCTGTGATGCAGCCCGATAGGATGCTTTTAAAAAAAATATTTTTATTCTCCTCCCTTTTCACATTTTCTCCCAAATTTACACCCACCAACAATAAACAATAATCAGTAACGAATGTAATGTCAATCCCCATATCAACAACAACGGTCCCATCCTCCCACCAAACCCCAGACATAAGCCCGCATGTTAACATAAACAAATAACAAAAAGGAATCAGGAATCGCCCATAGTCACCATTAACACACAGCCCCCCTCCCCCAACCCTCCCAACCCACCTCCCCCCAACCCTCCCAACCCCCCTCCCCCAACCCTCCTCCCCCCAACCCTCCCAAACCCCCTCCCCCCAACCCTCCCAGCCCCCCTCCCCCCAACCTTCCCAACCCCCCTCCCCCCAACCCTCCCAACCCCCCTCCCCCCAACCCTCCCAACCCCCCTCCCCCCAACCCTCCCAGCCCCCCTCCCCCAACCCTCCCAACCCCCCTCCCCCAACCCCCCTCCCCCCAACCCTCCCAACCCCCCTCCCCCCAACCCTCCCAACCCCCTCCCCCCAACCCTCCCAGCCCCCCTCCCCCCAACCCTCCCAACCACTCCCCCCAACCCTCCCAATCCCCCTCCCCCCAACCCTCCCAGCCCCCCTCCCCCCAACCCTCCCAACCTTCCTCCCCCCAACCCCCCTCCCCCCAACCCTCCCAGCCCCCCTCCCCCCAACCCTCCCAGCCCCCCTCCCCCCAACCCTACCAACCGCCCTCCCCCCAACCCTCCCAACCCCCCTCCCCAACCCTCCCAGCCCCCCTCCCCCAACCCTCCTAGCCCCCCTCCCCCAACCCTCCCAACCACTCCCCCCAACCCTCCCAACCCCCCTTCCCCCAACCATCCCAGCCCCCCTCCCCCCAACCCTCCCAACCCCCCTTCCCCCAACCCTCCCAACCCCCCTCCCCCAACCCTCCCAACCCCCCTCCCCCCAACCCTCCCAACCCCCCTCCCCCAACCCTCCCAACCCCCCTCCCCCAACCCTCCCAACCCCCCTCCCCCCAACCCTCCCAGCCCCCCTCCCCCCAACTAATGTTCGATGTTATCCAGTTCTTGAAAGAGCACAATGAATAATGCCCATGAATTGCAGAACCGCTCCATCCTTCCCCTCAGTTCAAACTTAACCTTCTCAAGAGTCAAGAATTCCAGCAGATACCCCCCGCCACGCCAGGGCACAGGGTGGAGGGGTTTCTCTCCATCCCAACGGGATCTGCCTTTGGGCGATCAACGAGGCGAAGGCTACAATATCTGCCTCCAGCCAGTTTCCAGCCCCGCCTGGTCCGACAACCCGAATACGGCCTCCCGAGGGCCCGGGTCCAGTTTCCCGTGCACCACTTTAGAGATTAGCCTAAAAACCTCCTTCCAGTAATCCTCCAGCTTCGGACAGGACCAAAACATATGAATGTAGTTTGCGGGGACCCCCTGCAACGTTCACACACATCTTCTACCCACTCAAAGAGCCGGCTCATCCTCGACCTTGTGAGGTGTGCTCTATATACCACCTTCAGCTGTATCAGTCCCAATCTCGCACACGAGGTGGAGGTGTTCACCCTCCGGAGCACCTCACACCAGACCCCCTCCTCCATACCCTCTCCCAACTCTTCCTCCCGCTTTGCTTTGATCCCTTCCAGTGGTTCCTTCTCCTCTTCCAAAATAGCTCCGTACACCGCTGACACTGCCCCCTTCTCCAGTCCCCTTGTCGTCAGCACCTCCTCCAGCAATGTGGAGGCCGGCTCCACCGGGAAGCTCTGTATCTCCTTTCTGGCAAAGTCTCGAACCTGCATGTATCTAAACATTTTCCCCTGCTCCAGCCCATACTTCGCTCCCAGCTCCTTCAATCCTGCAAACCGACCCCTAACAAACAAATCTTTTAGTGTCTTAATCCCCTCCTCCTCCCATTTCCTAAAATTTCCATCCCACTGCCCTGCCTCAACTCTATGGTTCCCCCGAATAAGATAGGATGCTTTAGGCAAGGGAATCTATTGGCCCACTGAAGGATAGGCAAGGGAATCTATGTGTGGAGCCAGAGGAAATGGGCGAGGTACTAAATGAATACTTTGCATCAGTATTCACCAAAGAGAAGGAATTGGTAGATGTTGAGTCTGGAGAAGGGGGTGTAGATAGCCTGGGTCACATTGTGATCCAAAAAGACAAGGTGTTGGGTGTCTTAAAAAATATTAAGGTAGATAAGTCCCCAGGGCCTGATGGGATCTACCCCAGAATACTGAAGGAGGCTGGAGAGGAAATTGCTGAGGCCTTGACAGAAATCTTTGGATCCTCGCTGTCTTCAGGGGATGTCCCGGAGGACTGGAGAATAGCCAATGCTGTTCCTCTGTTTAAGAAGGGTAGCAAGGATAATCCAGGGAACTACAGGCCGGTGAGCCTTACTTCAGTGGTAGGGAAATTACTGGAGAGAATTCTTCGAGACAGGATCTACTCCCATTTGGAAGCAAATGATCGTATTAGTGAGAGGCAGCACGGTTTTGTGAAGGGGAGGTCGTGTCTCACTAAATTGATAGAGTTTTTCGAGGAGGTCACTAAGATGATTGATGCAGGTAGGGCAGTAGATGTTGTCTATATGGACTTCAGTAAGGCCTTTGACAAGGTCCCTCATTGTAGACTAGTACAAAAGGTGAAGTCACACGGGATCAGGGGTGAACTGGCAAGGTGGATACAGAACTGGCTAGGCCATAGACGGCAGAGGGTAGCAATGGAGGGATGCTTTTCTAATTGGAGGGCTGTGACCAGTGGTGTTCCACAGGGATCAGTGCTGGGACCTTTGCTGTTTGTAGTATATATAAATGATTTGGAGGAAAATGTAACTGGTCTGATTAGTAAGTTTGCAGACGACACAAAGGTTGGTGGAATTGCGGATAGCGATGAGGACTGTCAGAGGATACAGCAGGATTTAGATTGTCTGGAGACTTGGGCGGAGAGATGGCAGATGGAGTTTAATCCGGACAAATGTGAGGTAATGCATTTTGGAAGGTCTAATGCAGGTAGGGAATATACAGTGAATGGTAGAACCCTCAAGAGTATTGAAAGTCAAAGAGATCTAGGAGTACAGGTCCACAGGTCATTGAAAGGGGCAACACAGGTGGAGAAGGTAGTCAAGAAGGCATACGGCATGCTTGCCTTCATTGGCCGGGGCATTGAGTATAAGAATTGGCAAGTCATGTTGCAGCTGTATAGAACCTTCGTTAGGCCACACTTGGAGTATAGTGTTCAATTCTGGTCGCCACACTACCAGAAGGATGTGGAGGCTTTAGAGAGGGTGTAGAAGAGATTTACCAGAATGTTGCCTGGTATGGAGGGCATAAGCTATGAGGAGCGATTGAATAAACTCGGTTTGTTCTCACTGGAACGAAGGAGGTTGAGGGGCGACCTGATAGAGGTATACAAAATTATGAGGGGCATAGACAGAGTGGATAGTCAGAGGCTTTTCCCCAGGGTAGAGGGGTCAATTACTCGGGGGCATAGGGTTAAGGTGAGAGGGGCAAGGTTTAGAGTAGATGTACGAGGCAAGTTTTTTACGCAGAGGGTAGTGGGTGCCTGGAACTCGCTGCCGGAGGAGGTAGTGGAAGCAGGGACGATAGGGACATTTAAGGGGCATCTTGACAAATATATGAATAGGATGGGAATAGAAGGATACGGACCCAGGAAGTGTGGAAGATTGTAGTTTAGTCGGGCAGTATGGTCGGCACGGGCTTGGAGGGCCGAAGGGCCTGTTCCTGTGCTGTACATTTCTTTGTTCTTTGTTGTTCTTTGTTCTGTGGTGCATCTGTAAAAGTTGGTAAGGGTTAATGTGGACATGCCGAATTTCCTTAGTTTCCTGAGGAAGTATAGGTGCTGTTGTGCTTTCTTGGTGGTAGCGTCGACGTGGGTGGACCAGGACAGACTTTTGGAAATGTGCACCCCTAGGAATTTGAAACTGCGAACCATCTCCACCTCGGCCCCGTTGATGCTGACAGGGGTGTGTACAGTACTTTGCTTCCTGAAGTCAATGACCAGCTCTTTAGTTTTGCTGACATTGAGGGAGAGATTGTTGTCGCTACACCACTCCACTAGGTTCTCTATCTCCCTCCTGTATTCGGACTCGTCATTATTCGAGATCCGGCCCACTATGGTCGTATCGTCAGCAAACTTGTAGATGGAGTTGGAACCAAATTTTGCCACGCAGTCGTGTGTGTACAGGGAGTAGAGTAGGGGGCTAAGTACGCAGCCTTGCGGGGCGCCGGTGTTGAGGACTATTGTGGAGGAGGTGTTGTTGTTCATTCTTACTGATTGTGGTCTGTTGGTCAGAAAATCGAGGATCCAGTTGCAGAGGGAGGAGCCAAGTCCTAGGTTTTGGAGCTTTGATATGAGCTTGGCTGGGATTATGGTGTTGAAGGCGGAGCTGTAGTCAATAAATAGGATTCTGATGTAGGAGTCCTTGCTGTCGAGATGCTCTCGGGATGAGTGTAGGGCCAGGGAAATGGTGTCTGATGTGGACCGGTTGCAGCGGTATGCGAATTGCAGTGGATCAAGGCATTCTGGGAGTATGGAGGTGATGCGCTTCATGATCAACCTCTCGAAGCACTTCATTACAACTGAAGTCAGGGCCATTGGTCGGTAGTCATTGAGGCACGTTGCCTGGTTCTTCTTTGGTACCGGTATAATGGTGGTCTTCTTGAAGCAGGTGGGGACCTCGGAGTGGAGTAGGGACAGGTTAAAGATGTCCGTGAATACCTCTGCCAGCTGGTCAGTGCAGACTCTGAGTGCATGACGAGGGATCCCGTCCGGGCCCGTCGCCTTCCGTGGGTTCACTTTCAGAAAGGCCAATCTGACTTCGGAAGCTGTGACGGTGGGTATGGGTGTGTCCGGGGCTGCTGGGGCACTCGACAGCGGGTCGATGGTTTCCTGCTCGAACCGAGCGTAGAATGCATTGAGTTCATCGGGGAAGGGTGCGCTGCTGCCAGAGATACTGCTCGGCTTCGCTTAATGGTGTTCAGCCAGGGTTGGGATGAATATCTGCACCTGCTGCAGGAACGGTTTGACCGCTTCGAAGAAGTCAATCTCGTGATGAAGCTCATATAAAACAAATTTTCTGAGATCTAGATTTCATATCGGAGACAGAGTGGGACACAGAAAATGCAAAAAGACCCAGGCCATTTGGGACTTCCCGAAACCCAACAGCAGCAAGGAGATTTTAAGATTTCTGGATCTGAGCAGATTGCACCATGAGTGTGTGTCGAACTTTAGCAGAACGCTGGCAGCACTCACAGAGCTCTGAAAGAAAACAAGCAGATTAACTGTACGGAGGGCTGCCAAAGAACATTGAACCAGTTACAACCCGTGCTGGCCACAAACCCTGTGCTAGCAGCACCTAATGATGTGCAGCAGTGGATCAGTGGAGATATGCACATTCTGGAGCCAAGAAATTTCAGAGCGGCAGACAGCCAAATACACACAATGCAGACTCAGAGGTAGGTTTGGCAGCACATTCCGAGGCAGGGAGGCCAGTTTACATCAAACAGCCGGAGGCCGCTTTTTACATCCAAGTCTTCGAGCCAAGGCAGTGTGATAAACCTTTGGAAAGGGAGTTGAAATATCTTTGCTGGACCAGGCAAAGATGTTTCCCAGAGTTAATCATCAGCCCTGTATTGTGTGGTAATTGTAATCTAAAGTTGACTTTCTGATTAATTTAATTTGAATGTTTTATTGGGAAAGGGAAAGTCTTAAAGAGAAAGGGATTGTAGATATATTTTAGAACAAGGCGTATATTTTACTGGGTGTGTGTATTTAGAGATTCAGAAACTAATTGCCTCAGAGTATTTCTGATACAACAATTTCTATGTATTTTTCTTTTCTTTAATGTAATATAAAGTCTATAATAATTGTTACACGACTGCCTATTCTCACTGGGTTTTCCCGAGATTCCTCACACCATCCCAGAAATACAATGTTATTCCCCACGGAGCAGTGCTTCAAGTTGGGATCCCCTCGCAGACACCATCAGTGTAGTCTGTGACATTGGGGAGCGAGACTAGTCATTCCTGTCCCAGGAAGGGACTTGCTCCTATCCGAGTTGCACGGTGCCCATCCGGGTACATCTAAGATGAAGGTGCCCGCCAGGAGGTGTGGCAGCAATGCCAACATTGAGAGTCTGGTGAAGCGCTGTCAATATTGGTAAATGCATCAAAGGCTGCGAGAAGCAGACTGCACGCTTGGACACGGCCCTGCTGACCATGACCACATTGATGATGTGGGGCCATTCTGGGGCACAATGTTTTTGTTCCTTGTTGATGCCCAAAGTGGATGGAAGTGTTTGAAACAACGTCAGTGATATCACACGCCACAATTGAGAAATTGCATCAAGTGTTTTTCGACCAACAGGACACCTGGAATCATAGTTTCCGATAATCGAACAGTCTTCACGGGGAGTGCTGAATATCACAATTTCACCTCCTCAAATGGTCTCCAGCACATCAAGACTTTCCGCCCAGCATCCAAGTGACTGCCTGAATCAGCCGTCCGAACGTTCAAGGTGGGTCTTAAGAAGCAGTCAGGGAGACCCTGGAATTTAGGGTCTCACGATTCGTGCTGGGCTACAGAAGCACTGGACACCCTACAACAGGAGTGCCGTCAGCAGCGTTGTTGCTGCATCGGGGTTCTGGCACCAGACTGAGCCTGTTGTTTTCCAGGGAGGGTACAGCTCAGTCAGAAGAAAAATCAGGATTCAAGCAAATCAACAAGGTGGTTTTCCATGGAGGAAGCTGTGTTTGTCAGAACCTTCGGAAACGCTCGAGTTGGGATCCTGGAATTGTTGTATCAGAAACAGGCTGCAGGACTCTCCGTCCCGCCAGCCCCGTTTCCCGTCATGGCCCCCCCCCCCACCCACCGGCTGCGGGACTCTCCGTCCCGCCAGCCCCGTTTCCCGTCATGGCCCCCCCCCACCAACCGGCTGCGGGACTCTCCGTCCCGGCAGCCCCGTTTTCCAACATTCTCCATCCATTTCCAGTTACGAGTGGTGTATCACAAGGATCTGTTTTGGGGCCACTGCTGTTTGTCATGTTTATAAATGACCTGGAGGAGGGCGTAGAAGGATGGGTGAGTAAATTTGCAGATGACACTAAAGTCGGTGGAGTTGTGGACAGTGCGGAAGGATGTTACAAGTTACAGAGGGACATAGATAAGCTGCAGCGCTGGGCTGAGAGGTGGCAAATGGAGTTTAATGCAGAAAAGTGTGAGGTGATTCATTTTGGAAGGAATAACAGGAAGACAGAGTACTGGGCTAATGGTAAGATTCTTGGCAGTGTGGATGAGCAGAGAGATCTCGGTGTCCATGTACATAGATCCCTGAAAGTTGCCACCCAGGTTGAGAGGGTTGTTAAGAAGGCGTACGGTGTGTTAGCTTTTATTGGTAGAGGGATTGAGTTTCGGAGCCATGAGGTCATGTTGCAGCTGTACAAAACTCTGGTGCGGCCGCATTTGGAGTATTGCGTTCAATTCTGGTCGCCGCATTATAGGAAGGATGTGGAAGCATTGGAAAGGGTGCAGAGGAGATTTACCAGAATGTTGCCTGGTATGGAGGGAAGATCTTATGAGGAAAGGCTGAGGGACTTGAGGCTGTTTTCGTTAGAGAGAAGAAGGTTAAGAGGTGACTTAATTGAGGCATACAAGATGATCAGAGGATTGGGTAGGGTGGACAGTGAGAGCCTTTTTCCTCGGATGGTGATGTCTAGCACGAGGGGACATAGCTTTAAATTGTGGGGAGATAGATATAAGACAGACGTCAGAGGTAGGTTCTTTACTCAGAGAGTAGTAAGGGTGTGGAATGCCCTACCTGCAACAGTAGTGGACTCGCCAGCACTAAGGGTATTCAAATGGTCATTGGATAGACATATGGACGATAAGGGAATAGTGTAGATGGGCTTTAGAGTGGTTTCACAGGTCGGTGCAACATCGAGGGCCGAAGGGCCTGTACTGCGCTGTAATGTTCTATGTCCTATGTTCTATCCCCCCCCCCCCTCCCGCACCGGCTGCGGGATTCTCCGTCCCACCAGCCCCGCGTTCTGGCGCGACTCCTCCCCGCCCGCGACTGGATTCTCCGTTTCCGCAGCCAGCCAATGGAGTTTCCAATTGCGGTCATTCCGTCGGGATACCCGCGGCGTGAGTGCGTTGTCGGCGAAGCGGAGGATCCCGCCGACAGAGAATCCCGTGGAGGACCTCTGTCCTATGAAGCGGATGTACAAGGAAGAATTGGCCAGAAGCATGTCGGTAGCCCGGTAGCATTGTGGATAGCACAATTGCTTCACAGCTCCAGGGTCCCAGGTTCGATTCCGGCTTGGGTCACTGTCTGTGCGGAGTCTGCACATCCTCCCCGTGTCTGCGTGGGTTTCCTCCGGGTGCTCCGGTTTCCTCCCACAGTCCAAAGATGTGCAGATTAGGTGGATTGGCCATGATAAATTGCCCTTAGTGTCCAAAATTGCCCTTAGCGTTGGGTGGGGTTACTGGGTTATGGGGATAGGGTGGCGGTGTTGACCTTGGGTAGGATGCTCTTTCCAAGAGCCAGTGCAGACTCGATGGGCCGAATGGCCTCCTTCTGCACTGTAAATTCTATTCTATGAAATGACCATTACGAGTGCGAGAGTTAACCAGGAGCCAGTTACTGCCACCAGAACCATGATGCCAGTGGGAAACGGTGTTGAGTTTCCAAACAGCAAAGTACTGAGCCAACGTGTGACACGGGAGTCTGTCGTTCCCATGGAAACGGATGAACATAAGAACATAAGAACTAGGAGCAGGAGTCGGCCATCTGGCCCCTCGAGCCTGCTCCACCATTCAATGAGATCATGGCTGATCTTTTGTGGACTCAGCTCCACTTTCCGGCCCGAACACCATAACCCTTAATCCCTTTATTCTTCAAAAAACTATCTATCTTTATCTTAAAAACATTTAATGAAGGAGCCTCTACTGCTTCACTGGGCAAGGAATTCCATAGATTCACAACCCTTTGGGTGAAGAAGGTCCTCCTAAACTCAGTCCTAAATCTACTTCCCCTTATTTTGAGGCTATGCCCCCTAGTTCTGCTTTCACCCGCCAGTGGAAACAACCTGCCCGCATCTATCCTATCTATTCCCTTCATAATTTTATATGTTTCCATAAGATCCCCCCTCATCCTTCTAAATTCCAACGAGTACAGTCCCAGTCTACTCAACCTCTCCTCGTAATCCAACCCCTTCAGCTCTGGGATTAACCTAGTGAATCCCCTCTGCACACCCTCCAGTGCCAGTACGTCCTTTCTCAGGTAAGGAGACCAAAACTGAACACAATACTCCAGATGTGGCCTCACTAACACCTTCTACAATTGCAGCTGAACCTCCCTCGTCCTAAACTCCATCCCTCTAGCAATGAAGGACAAAATTCCATTTGCCTTCTTAATCACCTGTTGCACCTGTAAACCAACTTTTTGCGACTCATGCACTAGCACACCCAGGTCTCTCTGCACAGCAGCATGTTTTAATATTTTATCTTTTAAATAATAATCCCTTTTGCTGTTATTCCTACCAAAATGGATAACCTCACATTTGTCAACATTGTATTCCATCTGCCAGACCCTAGCCCATTCACTTAGCCTATCCAAATCCCTCTGCAGACTTCCAGTATCCTCTGCACTTTTTGCTTTACCACTTATCTTAGTGTCGTCTGCAAACTTGGACACATTGCCCTTGGTCCCCAACTCCAAATCATCTATGTAAATTGTGAACAGTTGTGGACCCAACACTGATCCCTGAGGGACACCACTAGCTACTGATTACCAACCAGAGAAACACCCATTAATCCCCACTCTTTGCTTTCTATGAATTAACCAATCCTCTATTAATGCTACTACTTTCCCCTTAATGCCATGCATCTTTATCTTATGCAGCAACCTTTTGTGTAGCACCTTGTCAAAGGCTTTCTGGAAATCCAGATGTACCACATCCATTGGCTCCCCGTTATCTACAGCACTGTTAATGTCCTCAAAAAATTCCACTAAATTAGTTAGGCATGACCTGCCCTTTATGAACCCATGCTGCATCTGCCCAATGGGACAATTTCCATCCAGATGCCTCGCTATTTCTTCCTTGATGATAGATTCCAGCATCTTCCCTACTACCGAAGTTAAGCTCACTGGCCTATAATTACCCACTTTCTACCTACTTCCTATTTTAAACAGTGGTGTCACATTTCCTAATTTCCAATCCGCCGGGACCACCCCAGAGTCTAGTGAATTTTGGTAAATTATCACTAGTGCATTTGCAATTTCCCTAGCCATGTCTTTTAGCACTCTGGGATGCATTCCATCAGGGCCAGGAGACATGTCTCCCTTTAGCCCCATTAGCTTGCCCATCACTACCTCCTTGGTGATAAAAATCCTCTCAAGGTCCTCACCTGTCATAGCCTCATTTCCATCAGTCACTGGCATGTTATTTGTGTCTTCCACTGTGAAGACCGACCCAAAAAACCTGTTCAGTTCCTCAGCCATTTCTTCATCTCCCATTACTAAATCTCCCTTCTCATCCTCTAAATGACCAATATTTACCTTAGCCACTCTTTTTTGTTTTATATATTTGTAGAAACTTTTACTCTCTGTTTTTATATTCTGAGCAAGTTTACTCTCATAATCTATTTTACTCTTCTTTACAGCTTTTTTAGTAGCTTTCTGTTGCCCCCTAAAGATTTCCCAGTCCTCTAGTCTCCCACTGATCTTTGCCACTTTGTATGCATTTCCTTTCGGCTTTGATACCCTCCCTGACTTCCTTCGATATCCATGGCTGATTATCCATTTTCCTACAGTCCTTCCTCCTCACTGGTGTGTACGTTTTCTGAGCACTGTGAAAAATCTCTTTGACAGTCTCGTTGTTCCTCAATTGACCCACCGTGAAGTCTTTGCTCCCAGTCTACCCCAGCCCACTCCTCCCTCCTCCCATTGAAGTCTCCTTTGTTTAGGATTCAATCCCTTCACCTGGGGGAGCTGGGCTGAGCACCGTTTGGTCAACACAAACCGGGTCCGTCGGAACAGAGCTCGTGGAGGTCTCCGAGGGGATCGGAGGCCTGCAGCTGCATGCTCTTTGGGTATGGTGGTGACTTGGCACCGCTGGTGACACCTGGGTACCCTGGTAGTGCCAGCCTGGCACCCTGGCAGTGCGAGATTGGCACCCTGGCAGTGCGAGACTGGCACCCTAGCACTGCCAGCCTGGCACCGCAGCAGTGGCACCTGGCACCCTGGCAGTGCGAGACTGGCACCCTGGCAGTGCGAGACTGGCACCCTGGCAGTGCGAGACTGGCACCCTAGCAGTGGCACCTGGGTGCCATCCTGGCATTGCTGAGGTGCCCAGGTGGCACTTCCAGCTGGTAGGGACACTGTCAGGGTGCCAGATTGGCACTGCCAAGGTGCGAAGCTGGCATCGTTTGTGCATGCGCGATCGGGCCGGGGTAGTGTGGGTGTTGGGGGGATGTGGGGTGATTTCTCGCTAAGTTGCGGCGAGCGGAACTCCCCATTGTAGAAAACGGGGCGATGTGCGGCCTTGGCCGTGCGTTCCGCGGTCAGGTTCCTCATTCAACATGAGTCGCGTTGAATAGCCACGTGTTTCTCGCCGCTGCAAGCCCTCAGAAACACGCACTAAACCCGCTCGCTCGGGGACTTTGTTCCCTTTTGGGAGGATCGCGCCCTGTATCTCTGCAAAATGGATTTGCCTCATCCTCAGACTCATTGCCAATCTCTGATCTAAACCCTACTACAGAATGCCCACCTCTGGGCCTGGAATCCCTGGGGGTTGAAGATGCACAGATGACAGCATCAAGCAGGCTGAGAATTGGACTGGGAGCTCATCGAGGCCGTCTCAATATTCAGGTCAGTGTACCAACATGTGTAATGTTTCCAGGATTCTGTACAGGCTGTGGAGCGGGATTAGAAAGGGCACCTGCGTGTCGTCGGGCTGGCAGGGAAAAGATGGGCGAAGTTTTCTGACCGAATTTTTCTGAGAACCAACACAAGCGGCTCGATTCTCGAACCCTGAGATTACTCGACTTTCTGACCACAGACCACAGTCACTGAAAATAAACAACACCTCCTCCACAATAGTCCTCAACACCGGGGCCCCGCAAGGCTGCGTACTTAGCCCCCTACTCTACTCCCTGTACACACACGACTGTGTGGCAAAACTTGGTTCCAACTCCATCTACAAGTTTGCTGACGATACGACCATAGTGGGCTGGATCTCGAATAACGACGAGTCAGAATACAGGAGGGAGATAGAGAACCTAGTGGAGTGGTGTAGCAACTCTGGATAGAAGGGCCTGTTCCTGTGCTGTACATTTCTTTGTGCCTGTCTGCGGTCTGTCTAAGTGCCTGTCTGCGGTCCGTCTGAGTGCCTGTCTGCTGTCTGAGTGCTTGTTTGCCGTCTATCTGAGTGCCTGTCTGCCCATCTGTCTGAGTGCCTGTCTGCGGTCCGTCTGAGTGCCTGTCTGCCGTCTGTCTGAGTGCCTGTCTGCTGTCTGTCTGAGTGCCTGTCTGCTGTCTGTCTGAGTGCCTGTCTGCGGTCCGTCTGAGTGCCTGTCTGCGGTCCGTCTGAGTGCCTGTCTGCTGTCTGTCTGAGTGTCTGTCTGAGTGTCTGTCTGAGTGTCTGTCTGAGTGTCTGTCTGAGTGTCTGTCTGAGTGTCTGTCTGAGTGTCTGAGTGTCTGTCTGAGTGTCTGAGTGTCTGTCTGAGTGTCTGTCTGAGTGTCTGTCTGAGTGTCTGTCTGAGTGTCTGTCTGAGTGTCTGTCTGAGTGTCTGAGTGTCTGTCTGAGTGTCTGTCTGAGTGTCTGAGTGTCTGAGTGTCTGAGTGTCTGAGTGTCTGTCTGAGTGTCTGTCTGAGTGTCTGAGTGTCTGAGTGTCTGTCTGAGTGTCTGTCTGAGTGTCTGTCTGAGTGTCTGAGTGTCTGTCTGAGTGTCTGAGAGTCTGTCTGAGTGTCTGTCTGAGTGTCTGAGTGTCTGAGTGTCTGAGTGTCTGTCTGAGAGTCTGTCTGAGTGTCTGAGTGTCTGTCTGAGTGTCTGAGTGTCTGTCTGAGTGTCTGTCTGAGTGTCTGAGAGTCTGTCTGAGTGTCTGTCTGAGTGTCTGTCTGAGTGTCTGAGTGTCTGAGTGTCTGTCTGAGTGTCTGTCTGAGTGTCTGAGTGTCTGTCTGAGTGTCTGTCTGAGTGTCTGAGTGTCTGAGTGTCTGAGTGTCTGAGTGTCTGTCTGAGTGTCTGAGAGTCTGTCTGAGTGTCTGTCTGAGTGTCTGAGTGTCTGAGTGTCTGAGTGTCTGTCTGAGTGTCTGTCTGAGTGTCTGTCTGAGTGTCTGTCTGAGTGTCTGAGTGTCTGTCTGAGTGTCTGTCTGAGTGTCTGAGTGTCTGTCTGAGTGTCTGTCTGAGTGTCTGTCTGAGTGTCTGTCTGAGTGTCTGTCTGAGTGTCTGTCTGAGTGTCTGTCTGAGTGTCTGTCTGAGTGTCTGTCTGAGTGTCTGTCTGAGTGTCTGTCTGAGTGTCTGTCTGAGTGTCTGAGTGTCTGTCTGAGTGTCTGTCTGAGTGTCTGTCTGAGTGTCTGTCTGAGTGTCTGTCTGAGTGTCTGTCTGAGTGTCTGAGTGTCTGTCTGAGTGTCTGAGTGTCTGTCTGAGTGTCTGAGTGTCTGTCTGAGTGTCTGTCTGAGTGTCTGTCTGAGTGTCTGAGTGTCTGTCTGAGTGTCTGTCTGAGAGTCTGAGTGTCTGTCTGAGTGTCTGTCTGAGTGTCTGTCTGAGTGTCTGTCTGAGTGTCTGTCTGAGTGTCTGTCTGAGTGTCTGACTGAGTGTCTGTCTGAGTGTCTGTCTGAGTGTCTGTCTGAGTGTCTGTCTGAGTGTCTGAGTGTCTGTCTGAGTGTCTGAGTGTCTGTCTGAGTGTCTGAGTGTCTGACTGAGTGTCTGTCTGAGTGTCTGAGTGTCTGACTGAGTGTCTGTCTGAGTGTCTGTCTGAGTGTCTGAGTGTCTGTCTGAGTGTCTGAGTGTCTGTCTGAGTGTCTGAGTGTCTGTCTGAGTGTCTGAGTGTCTGACTGAGTGTCTGTCTGAGTGTCTGAGTGTCTGTCTGAGTGTCTGAGTGTCTGTCTGAGTGTCTGAGTGTCTGTCTGAGTGTCTGAGTGTCTGACTGAGTGTCTGTCTGAGTGTCTGTCTGAGTGTCTGTCTGAGTGTCTGTCTGAGTGTCTGTCTGAGTGTCTGAGTGTCTGTCTGAGTGTCTGAGTGTCTGTCTGAGTGTCTGTCTGAGTGTCTGAGTGTCTGTCTGAGTGTCTGAGTGTCTGTCTGAGTGTCTGAGTGTCTGACTGAGTGTCTGAGTGTCTGTCTGAGTGTCTGTCTGTGTGTCTGAGTGAGTGTCTGAGTGTCTGAGTGTCTGTCTGAGTGTCTGAGTGTCTGACTGAGTGTCTGTCTGAGTGTCTGTCTGAGTGTCTGTCTGAGTGTCTGTCTGAGTGTCTGAGTGTCTGTCTGAGTGTCTGTCTGAGTGTCTGTCTGAGTGTCTGTCTGAGTGTCTGTCTGAGTGTCTGAGTGTCTGAGTGTCTGTCTGAGTGTCTGTCTGAGTGTCTGAGTGTCTGTCTGAGTGTCTGTCTGAGTGTCTGAGTGTCTGTCTGAGTGTCTGTCTGAGTGTCTGTCTGAGTGTCTGTCTGAGTGTCTGTCTGAGTGTCTGTCTGAGTGTCTGTCTGAGTGTCTGAGTGTCTGTCTGAGTGTCTGTCTGAGTGTCTGTCTGAGTGTCTGTCTGAGTGTCTGTCTGAGTGTCTGTCTGAGTGTCTGAGTGTCTGTCTGAGTGTCTGTCTGAGTGTCTGTCTGAGTGTCTGTCTGAGTGTCTGTCTGAGTGTCTGTCTGAGTGTCTGTCTGAGTGTCTGTCTGAGTGTCTGTCTGAGTGTCTGTCTGAGTGTCTGTCTGAGTGTCTGAGTGTCTGTCTGAGTGTCTGTCTGAGTGTCTGAGTGTCTGTCTGAGTGTCTGTCTGAGTGTCTGTCTGAGTGTCTGTCTGAGTGTCTGTCTGAGTGTCTGTCTGAGTGTCTGAGTGTCTGTCTGAGTGTCTGAGTGTCTGAGTGTCTGTCTGAGTGTCTGTCTGAGTGTCTGTCTGAGTGTCTGTCTGAGTGTCTGTCTGAGTGTCTGTCTGAGTGTCTGTCTGAGTGTCTGTCTGAGTGTCTGAGTGTCTGTCTGAGTGTCTGAGTGTCTGAGTGTCTGAGTGTCTGTCTGAGTGTCTGAGTGTCTGTCTGAGTGTCTGTCTGAGTGTCTGTCTGAGTGTCTGTCTGAGTGTCTGTCTGAGTGTCTGTCTGAGTGTCTGTCTGAGTGTCTGAGTGTCTGAGTGTCTGTCTGAGTGTCTGTCTGAGTGTCTGTCTGAGTGTCTGTCTGAGTGTCTGTCTGAGTGTCTGTCTGAGTGTCTGTCTGAGTGTCTGTCTGAGTGTCTGAGTGTCTGAGTGTCTGTCTGAGTGTCTGTCTGAGTGTCTGTCTGAGTGTCTGTCTGAGTGTCTGAGTGTCTGTCTGAGTGTCTGTCTGAGTGTCTGTCTGAGTGTCTGAGTGTCTGTCTGAGTGTCTGTCTGAGTGTCTGAGTGTCTGTCTGAGTGTCTGTCTGAGTGTCTGTCTGAGTGTCTGTCTGAGAGTCTGAGTGTCTGTCTGAGTGTCTGTCTGAGTGTCTGTCTGAGTGTCTGTCTGAGAGTCTGTCTGAGTGTCTGAGTGTCTGTCTGAGTGTCTGTCTGAGTGTCTGAGTGTCTGTCTGAGTGTCTGTCTGAGTGTCTGTCTGAGTGTCTGTCTGAGAGTCTGTCTGAGTGTCTGAGTGTCTGTCTGAGTGTCTGTCTGAGTGTCTGTCTGAGTGTCTGTCTGAGTGTCTGAGTGTCTGTCTGAGAGTCTGTCTGAGTGTCTGAGTGTCTGTCTGAGTGTCTGTCTGAGTGTCTGTCTGAGTGTCTGAGTGTCTGAGTGTCTGTCTGAGTGTCTGTCTGAGTGTCTGTCTGAGTGTCTGAGTGTCTGAGTGTCTGTCTGAGTGTCTGTCTGAGTGTCTGTCTGAGTGTCTGTCTGAGTGTCTGTCTGAGTGTCTGAGTGTCTGTCTGAGTGTCTGAGTGTCTGTCTGAGTGTCTGAGTGTCTGTCTGAGTGTCTGTCTGAGTGTCTGTCTGAGTGTCTGAGTGTCTGAGTGTCTGTCTGAGTGTCTGTCTGAGTGTCTGTCTGAGTGTCTGTCTGAGTGTCTGTCTGAGTGTCTGAGTGTCTGTCTGAGAGTCTGTCTGAGTGTCTGAGTGTCTGTCTGAGTGTCTGTCTGAGTGTCTGTCTGAGTGTCTGTCTGAGTGTCTGTCTGAGTGTCTGTCTGAGTGTCTGTCTGAGTGTCTGAGTGTCTGTCTGAGAGTCTGTCTGAGTGTCTGAGTGTCTGTCTGAGTGTCTGTCTGAGTGTCTGAGTGTCTGTCTGAGTGTCTGAGTGTCTGTCTGAGTGTCTGTCTGAGTGTCTGTCTGAGTGTCTGTCTGAGTGTCTGTCTGAGTGTCTGTCTGAGTGTCTGTCTGAGTGTCTGTCTGAGTGTCTGAGTGTCTGTCTGAGTGTCTGTCTGAGTGTCTGTCTGAGTGTCTGTCTGAGTGTCTGTCTGAGTGTCTGTCTGAGTGTCTGTCTGAGTGTCTGAGTGTCTGTCTGAGAGTCTGTCTGAGTGTCTGAGTGTGTGTCTGAGTGTCTGAGTGTCTGTCTGAGTGTCTGTCTGAGTGTCTGAGAGTCTGTCTGAGTGTCTGTCTGAGTGTCTGTCTGAGTGTCTGAGTGTCTGTCTGAGTGTCTGAGAGTCTGTCTGAGTGTCTGTCTGAGTGTCTGAGTGTCTGTCTGAGTGTCTGTCTGAGTGTCTGTCTGAGTGTCTGAGTGTCTGTCTGAGTGTCTGAGTGTCTGTCTGAGTGTCTGTCTGAGTGTCTGTCTGAGTGTCTGTCTGAGTGTCTGAGTGTCTGTCTGAGTGTCTGAGAGTCTGTCTGAGTGTCTGTCTGAGTGTCTGAGTGTCTGTCTGAGTGTCTGTCTGAGTGTCTGTCTGAGTGTCTGTCTGAGTGTCTGAGTGTCTGAGTGTCTGTCTGAGTGTCTGTCTGAGTGTCTGTCTGAGTGTCTGTCTGAGTGTCTGAGAGTCTGTCTGAGTGTCTGTCTGAGTGTCTGAGTGTCTGTCTGAGTGTCTGAGAGTCTGTCTGAGTGTCTGTCTGAGTGTCTGAGTGTCTGTCTGAGTGTCTGTCTGAGTGTCTGTCTGAGTGTCTGTCTGAGTGTCTGAGAGTCTGTCTGAGTGTCTGAGTGTCTGTCTGAGTGTCTGTCTGAGTGTCTGTCTGAGTGTCTGTCTGAGTGTCTGAGTGTCTGTCTGAGTGTCTGTCTGAGTGTCTGAGTGTCTGTCTGAGTGTCTGTCTGAGTGTCTGTCTGAGTGTCTGTCTGAGTGTCTGAGAGTCTGTCTGAGTGTCTGAGTGTCTGTCTGAGTGTCTGTCTGAGTGTCTGTCTGAGTGTCTGTCTGAGTGTCTGTCTGAGTGTCTGTCTGAGTGTCTGAGAGTCTGTCTGAGTGTCTGTCTGAGTGTCTGAGTGTCTGTCTGAGTGTCTGTCTGAGTGTCTGTCTGAGTGTCTGAGAGTCTGTCTGAGTGTCTGTCTGAGTGTCTGAGTGTCTGTCTGAGTGTCTGAGTGTCTGTCTGAGTGTCTGTCTGAGTGTCTGTCTGAGTGTCTGTCTGAGTGTCTGAGTGTCTGTCTGAGTGTCTGTCTGAGTGTCTGTCTGAGTGTCTGAGAGTCTGTCTGAGTGTCTGTCTGAGTGTCTGAGTGTCTGTCTGAGTGTCTGTCTGAGTGTCTGTCTGAGTGTCTGTCTGAGTGTCTGAGAGTCTGTCTGAGTGTCTGTCTGAGTGTCTGTCTGAGTGTCTGTCTGAGTGTCTGTCTGAGTGTCTGAGTGTCTGTCTGAGTGTCTGTCTGAGTGTCTGTCTGAGTGTCTGTCTGAGTGTCTGAGTGTCTGTCTGAGTGTCTGTCTGAGTGTCTGAGTGTCTGTCTGAGTGTCTGTCTGAGTGTCTGAGAGTCTGTCTGAGTGTCTGTCTGAGTGTCTGAGTGTCTGTCTGAGTGTCTGTCTGAGTGTCTGAGTGTCTGTCTGAGTGTCTGTCTGAGTGTCTGTCTGAGTGTCTGTCTGAGTGTCTGTCTGAGTGTCTGTCTGAGTGTCTGAGTGTCTGTCTGAGTGTCTGTCTGAGTGTCTGTCTGAGTGTCTGTCTGAGTGTCTGAGTGTCTGTCTGAGTGTCTGTCTGAGTGTCTGTCTGAGTGTCTGAGTGTCTGTCTGAGTGTCTGTCTGAGTGTCTGAGTGTCTGTCTGAGTGTCTGAGTGTCTGAGTGTCTGTCTGAGTGTCTGTCTGAGTGTCTGAGTGTCTGAGTGTCTGTCTGAGTGTCTGTCTGAGAGTCTGTCTGAGTGTCTGTCTGAGTGTCTGTCTGAGTGTCAGTCTGAGTGTCTGAGTGTCTGACTGAGTGTCTGTCTGAGTGTCTGTCTGAGTGTCTGAGTGTCTGTCTGAGTGTCTGTCTGAGTGTCTGTCTGAGTGTCTGTCTGAGTGTCTGAGTGTCTGTCTGAGTGTCTGTCTGAGTGTCTGAGTGTCTGTCTGAGTGTCTGAGTGTCTGTCTGAGTGTCTGTCTGAGTGTCTGTCTGAGTGTCTGTCTGAGTGTCTGAGTGTCTGTCTGAGTGTCTGTCTGAGTGTCTGTCTGAGTGTCTGAGAGTCTGTCTGAGTGTCTGTCTGAGTGTCTGAGTGTCTGTCTGAGTGTCTGTCTGAGTGTCTGTCTGAGTGTCTGTCTGAGTGTCTGAGTGTCTGTCTGAGTGTCTGTCTGAGTGTCTGTCTGAGTGTCTGAGTGTCTGTCTGAGTGTCTGTCTGAGTGTCTGTCTGAGTGTCAGTCTGAGTGTCTGTCTGAGTGTCTGTCTGAGTGTCTGAGTGTCTGTCTGAGTGTCTGAGTGTCTGTCTGAGTGTCTGAGTGTCTGTCTGAGTGTCTGAGTGTCTGAGTGTCTGTCTGAGTGTCAGTCTGAGTGTCTGAGTGTCTGTCTGAGTGTCTGTCTGAGTGTCTGAGTGTCTGTCTGAGAGTCTGAGTGTCTGTCTGAGTGTCTGAGTGTCAGTCTGAGTGTCTGAGTGTCTGTCTGAGTGTCTGAGTGTCTGAGTGTCTGAGTGTCTGAGTGTCTGAGTGTCTGAGTGTCTGTCTGAGTGTCTGAGTGTCAGTCTGAGTGTCTGTCTGAGTGTCTGAGTGTCTGTCTGAGTGTCTGTCTGAGTGTCTGAGTGTCTGTCTGAGTGTCTGAGTGTCTGTCTGAGTGTCTGAGTGTCTGTCTGAGTGTCTGTCTGAGAGTCTGTCTGAGTGTCTGAGTGTCTGAGTGTCTGTCTGAGTGTCTGAGTGTCTGTCTGAGTGTCTGTCTGAGTGTCTGTCTGAGTGTCTGAGAGTCTGTCTGAGTGTCTGTCTGAGTGTCTGAGTGTCTGTCTGAGTGTCTGTCTGAGTGTCTGTCTGAGTGTCTGTCTGAGTGTCTGAGTGTCTGTCTGAGTGTCTGTCTGAGTGACTGAGTGTCTGTCTGAGTGTCTGTCTGAGTGTCTGAGTGTCTGTCTGAGTGTCTGAGTGTCTGTCTGAGTGTCTGTCTGAGTGTCTGTCTGAGTGTCTGTCTGAGTGTCTGAGTGTCTGTCTGAGTGTCTGTCTGAGTGACTGAGTGTCTGTCTGAGTGTCTGTCTGAGTGTCTGAGTGTCTGTCTGAGTGTCTGTCTGAGTGTCTGTCTGAGTGTCTGAGAGTCTGTCTGAGTGTCTGTCTGAGTGTCTGTCTGAGTGTCTGAGTGTCTGTCTGAGTGTCTGAGTGTCTGAGTGTCTGTCTGAGTGTCTGTCTGAGTGTCTGAGTGTCTGTCTGAGTGTCTGTCTGAGTGTCTGTCTGAGAGTCTGTCTGAGAGTCTGAGTGTCTGTCTGAGTGTCTGTCTGAGAGTCTGTCTGAGTGTCTGTCTGAGAGTCTGAGTGTCTGTCTGAGTGTCTGTCTGAGTGTCTGTCTGAGAGTCTGTCTGAGTGAGTGTCTGAGTGTCTGTCTGAGAGTCTGTCTGAGAGTCTGTCTGAGTGTCTGTCTGAGTGTCTGTCTGAGAGTCTGTCTGAGAGTCTGAGTGTCTGTCTGAGTGTCTGTCTGAGAGTCTGTCTGAGAGTCTGTCTGAGTGTCTGTCTGAGAGTCTGTCTGAGTGTCTGAGTGTCTGAGTGTCTGTCTGAGTGTCTGTCTGAGTGTCTGAGAGTCTGTCTGAGTGTCTGTCTGAGTGTCTGAGTGTCTGTCTGAGTGTCTGAGTGTCTGAGTGTCTGTCTGAGTGTCTGTCTGAGTGTCTGTCTGAGTGTCTGTCTGAGTGTCTGTCTGAGTGTCTGTCTGAGTGTCTGTCTGAGTGTCTGACTGAGTGTCTGTCTGAGTGTCTGAGTGTCTGTCTGAGTGTCTGAGTGTCTGAGAGTCTGTCTGAGTGTCTGTCTGAGTGTCTGTCTGAGTGTCTGTCTGAGTGTCTGTCTGAGTGTCTGTCTGAGTGTCTGTCTGAGTGTCTGTCTGAGTGTCTGAGTGTCTGTCTGAGTGTCTGTCTGAGTGTCTGTCTGAGTGTCTGTCTGAGTGTCTGTCTGAGTGTCTGTCTGAGTGTCTGTCTGAGTGTCTGTCTGAGTGTCTGAGAGTCTGTCTGAGTGTCTGTCTGAGTGTCTGTCTGAGTGTCTGAGTGTCTGAGTGTCTGTCTGAGTGTCTGTCTGAGTGTCTGTCTGAGTGTCTGTCTGAGTGTCTGTCTGAGTGTCTGAGTGTCTGTCTGAGTGTCTGTCTGAGTGTCTGTCTGAGTGTCTGTCTGAGTGTCTGTCTGAGTGTCTGACTGAGTGTCTGTCTGAGTGTCTGACTGAGTGTCTGACTGAGTGTCTGACTGAGTGTCTGTCTGAGTGTCTGTCTGAGTGTCTGAGTGTCTGTCTGAGTGTCTGTCTGAGTGTCTGACTGAGTGTCTGTCTGAGTGTCTGACTGAGTGTCTGTCTGAGTGTCTGACTGAGTGTCTGACTGAGTGTCTGACTGAGTGTCTGAGTGTCTGTCTGAGTGTCTGTCTGAGTGTCTGTCTGAGTGTCTGACTGAGTGTCTGACTGAGTGTCTGACTGAGTGTCTGACTGAGTGTCTGACTGAGTGTCTGACTGAGTGTCTGACTGAGTGTCTGAGTGTCTGTCTGAGTGTCTGTCTGAGTGTCTGTCTGAGTGTCTGACTGAGTGTCTGACTGAGTGTCTGACTGAGTGTCTGTCTGAGTGTCTGACTGAGTGTCTGACTGAGTTTCTGTCTGAGTGTCTGACTGAGTGTCTGTCTGAGTGTCTGACTGAGTGTCTGACTGAGTGTCTGACTGAGTGTCTGACTGAGTGTCTGAGTGTCTGTCTGAGTGTCTGTCTGAGTGTCTGTCTGAGTGTCTGACTGAGTGTCTGACTGAGTGTCTGACTGAGTGTCTGACTGAGTGTCTGAGTGTCTGTCTGAGTGTCTGTCTGAGTGTCTGTCTGAGTGTCTGACTGAGTGTCTGACTGAGTGTCTGACTGAGTGTCTGTCTGAGTGTCTGACTGAGTGTCTGACTGAGTTTCTGTCTGAGTGTCTGACTGAGTGTCTGTCTGAGTGTCTGAGTGTCTGTCTGAGTGTCTGTCTGAGTGTCTGAGTGTCTGTCTGAGTGTCTGTCTGAGTGCCTGTCTGAGTGTCTGTCTGAGTGTCTGTCTGAGTGTCTGTCTGAGTGTCTGTCTGAGTGTCTGTCTGAGTGTCTGTCTGAGTGTCTGTCTGAGTGTCTGTCTGAGTGTCTGACTGAGTGTCTGACTGAGTGTCTGTCTGAGTGTCTGTCTGAGTGTCTGAGTGTCTGTCTGAGTGTCTGTCTGAGTGTCTGAGTGTCTGTCTGAGTGTCTGAGTGTCTGTCTGAGTGTCTGTCTGAGTGTCTGTCTGAGTGTCTGAGTGTCTGTCTGAGTGTCTGAGTGTCTGTCTGAGTGTCTGTCTGAGTGTCTGTCTGAGTGTCTGTCTGAGTGTCTGTCTGAGTGTCTGAGTGTCTGTCTGAGTGTCTGAGTGTCTGTCTGAGTGTCTGAGTGTCTGTCTGAGTGTCTGAGTGTCTGTCTGAGTGTCTGTCTGAGTGTCTGAGTGTCTGTCTGAGTGTCTGAGTGTCTGTCTGAGTGTCTGTCTGAGTGTCTGTCTGAGTGTCTGAGTGTCTGTCTGAGTGTCTGAGTGTCTGTCTGAGTGTCTGTCTGAGTGTCTGTCTGAGTGTCTGTCTGAGTGTCTGTCTGAGTGTCTGAGTGTCTGTCTGAGTGTCTGTCTGAGTGTCTGTCTGAGTGTCTGAGTGTCTGTCTGAGTGTCTGTCTGAGTGTCTGTCTGAGTGTCTGTCTGAGTGTCTGTCTGAGTGTCTGAGTGTCTGTCTGAGTGTCTGTCTGAGTGTCTGAGTGTCTGTCTGAGTGTCTGTCTGAGTGTCTGAGAGTCTGTCTGAGAGTCTGTCTGAGTGTCTGAGTGTCTGTCTGAGTGTCTGAGTGTCTGTCTGAGTGTCTGTCTGAGTGTCTGTCTGAGTGTCTGTCTGAGTGTCTGTCTGAGTGTCTGTCTGAGTGTCTGTCTGAGTGTCTGAGTGTCTGAGTGTCTGTCTGAGTGTCTGAGTGTCTGAGTGTCTGAGTGAGTGTCTGAGTGTCTGTCTGAGTGTCTGTCTGAGTGTCTGTCTGAGTGTCTGTCTGAGTGTCTGTCTGAGTGTCTGTCTGAGTGTCTGTCTGAGTGTCTGAGTGTCTGAGTGTCTGTCTGAGTGTCTGAGTGTCTGTCTGAGTGTCTGAGTGAGTGTCTGAGTGTCTGTCTGAGCGTCTGTCTGAGTGTCTGTCTGAGAGTCTGTCTGAGTGTCTGAGTGTCTGTCTGAGTGTCTGTCTGAGTGTCTGAGTGTCTGTCTGAGTGTCTGTCTGAGTGTCTGTCTGAGAGTCTGTCTGAGTGTCTGAGTGTCTGTCTGAGTGTCTGTCTGAGTGTCTGTCTGAGAGTCTGTCTGAGTGTCTGAGTGTCTGTCTGAGTGTCTGTCTGAGTGTCTGTCTGAGTGTCTGTCTGAGTGTCTGTCTGAGAGTCTGTCTGAGTGTCTGAGTGTCTGTCTGAGTGTCTGTCTGAGTGTCTGAGTGTCTGTCTGAGTGTCTGTCTGAGTGTCTGTGTGTCTGTCTGAGTGTCTGTCTGAGTGTCTGAGTGTCTGTCTGAGTGTCTGAGTGTCTGTCTGAGTGTCTGTCTGAGTGTCTGTCTGAGTGTCTGTCTGAGTGTCTGTCTGAGTGTCTGTCTGAGTGTCTGTCTGAGTGTCTGTCTGAGTGTCTGAGTGTCTGTCTGAGTGTCTGTCTGAGTGTCTGAGTGTCTGTCTGAGTGTCTGAGTGTCTGTCTGAGTGTCTGTCTGAGTGTCTGTCTGAGTGTCTGTCTGAGTGTCTGTCTGAGTGTCTGAGTGTCTGTCTGAGTGTCTGTCTGAGTGTCTGTCTGAGTGTCTGTCTGAGTGTCTGTCTGAGTGTCTGTCTGAGTGTCTGTCTGAGTGTCTGAGTGTCTGTCTGAGTGTCTGTCTGAGTGTCTGAGTGTCTGTCTGAGTGTCTGTCTGAGTGTCTGAGTGTCTGTCTGAGTGTCTGAGTGTCTGTCTGAGTGTCTGAGTGTCTGTCTGAGTGTCTGTCTGAGTGTCTGTCTGAGTGTCTGAGTGTCTGTCTGAGTGTCTGTCTGAGTGTCTGAGTGTCTGTCTGAGTGTCTGAGTGTCTGTCTGAGTGTCTGTCTGAGTGTCTGAGTGTCTGTCTGAGTGTCTGTCTGAGTGTCTGAGTGTCTGTCTGAGTGTCTGAGTGTCTGTCTGAGTGTCTGAGTGTCTGTCTGAGTGTCTGTCTGAGTGTCTGTCTGAGTGTCTGTCTGAGTGTCTGTCTGAGTGTCTGTCTGAGTGTCTGTCTGAGTGTCTGTCTGAGTGTCTGAGTGTCTGTCTGAGTGTCTGAGTGTCTGTCTGAGTGTCTGTCTGAGTGTCTGTCTGAGTGTCTGTCTGAGTGTCTGTCTGAGTGTCTGAGTGTCTGTCTGAGTGTCTGAGTGTCTGTCTGAGTGTCTGTCTGAGTGTCTGAGTGTCTGTCTGAGTGTCTGAGTGTCTGTCTGAGTGTCTGTCTGAGTGTCTGAGTGTCTGTCTGAGTGTCTGAGTGTCTGTCTGAGTGTCTGTCTGAGTGTCTGAGTGTCTGTCTGAGTGTCTGTCTGAGTGTCTGTCTGAGTGTCTGTCTGAGTGTCTGTCTGAGTGTCTGAGTGTCTGTCTGAGTGTCTGTCTGAGTGTCTGAGTGTCTGAGTGTCTGTCTGAGTGTCTGAGTGTCTGTCTGAGTGTCTGTCTGAGTGTCTGTCTGAGTGTCTGTCTGAGTGTCTGTCTGAGTGTCTGTCTGAGTGTCTGAGTGTCTGTCTGAGTGTCTGTCTGAGTGTCTGAGTGTCTGTCTGAGTGTCTGTCTGAGTGTCTGTCTGAGTGTCTGTCTGAGTGTCTGTCTGAGTGTCTGTCTGAGTGTCTGTCTGAGTGTCTGTCTGAGAGTCTGTCTGAGTGTCTGTCTGAGTGTCTGAGTGTCTGTCTGAGTGTCTGTCTGAGTGTCTGAGTGTCTGTCTGAGTGTCTGTCTGAGTGTCTGTCTGAGTGTCTGTCTGAGTGTCTGTCTGAGTGTCTGAGTGTCTGTCTGAGTGTCTGTCTGAGTGTCTGAGTGTCTGTCTGAGTGTCTGTCTGAGAGTCTGTCTGAGTGTCTGTCTGAGTGTCTGTCTGAGTGTCTGTCTGAGTGTCTGAGAGTCTGTCTGAGAGTCTGTCTGAGTGTCTGTCTGAGTGTCTGTCTGAGTGTCTGAGTGTCTGTCTGAGTGTCTGTCTGAGTGTCTGAGAGTCTGTCTGAGTGTCTGTCTGAGTGTCTGAGTGTCTGTCTGAGTGTCTGTCTGAGTGTCTGTCTGAGTGTCTGAGTGTCTGTCTGAGTGTCTGTCTGAGTGCTCTGGTCTGAGTGTCTGTCTGAGTGTCTGTCTGAGTGTCTGTCTGAGTGTCTGTCTGAGTGTCTGTCTGAGTGTCTGAGTGTCTGAGTGTCTGAGTGCTGAGTGTCTGTCTGAGTGTCTGTCTGAGTGTCTGGTGTCTGTCTGAGCTGTCTGAGTGTCTGTCTGAGTGTCTGAGTGTCTGTCTGAGTGTCTGTCTGAGTGTCTGTCGAGTGTCTGTCTGAGTGTCTGTCTGAGTGTCTGTCTGAGTGTCTGAGTGTCTGTCTGAGTGTCTGTCTGAGTGTCTGAGTGTCTGTCTGAGTGTCTGAGTGTCTGTCTGAGTGTCTGTCTGAGTGTCGTCTGAGTGTCTGTCTGAGTGTCTGTCTGAGTGTCTGTCTGAGTGTCCTGTCTGAGTGTCTGTCTAGAGTGTCTGAGTGTCTGTCTGAGTGTCTGTCTGAGTGATGTCTGATGCTGTCTGAGTGTCTGAGTGTCTGTCTGAGTGTCTGTCTGAGTGTCTGTCTGAGTGTCTGTCTGAGTGTCTGGTCTGAGTGTCTGTCTGAGTGTCTGAGTGTCTGTCTGAGTGTCTGTCTGAGTGTCTGAGGTGTCTGTCTGAGTGTGTCTGAGTGTCTGAGTGTCTGTCTGAGTGTCTGTCTGAGTGTCTGTCTGAGTGTCTGTCTGAGTGTCTGAGTGTCTGTCTGAGTGTCTGTCTGAGTGTCTGTCTGAGTGTCTGTCTGAGTGTCTGTCTGAGTGTCTGTCTGAGTGTCTGTCTGAGTGTCTGTGAGTGTCTGTCTGAGTGTCTGTCTGAGTGTCTGGCTGTCTGAGTGTCTGTCTGAGTGTCTGAGTGTCTGTCTGAGTGTCTGTCTGAGTGTCTGTCTGAGTGTCTGTCTGAGTGTCTGTCTGAGTGTCTGTCTGAGTGTCTGTCTGAGTGTCTGAGTGTCTGTCTGAGTGTCTGAGTGTCTGTCTGAGTGTCTGAGAGTGTCTGTCTGAAGTCTGTCTGAGTGTCTGTCCTGAGTGTCCTGAGTGTCTGAGTGTCTGTCTGAGTGTCTGTCTGAGTGTCTGTCTGAGTGTCTGTCTGAGTGTCTGAGTGTCTGGTCTGAGTGTCTGTCTGAGTGGTCTGTCTGAGTGTCTGTCTGAGTGTCTGTCTGAGTGTCTGTCTGAGTGTCTGTCTGAGTGTCTGTCTGAGTGTCTGTCTGAGTGTCTGAGTGTCTGTCTGAGTGTCTGTCTGAGTGTCTGTCTGAGTGTCTGTCTGAGTGGTCTGTCTGAGTGTCTGAGTGTCTGTCTGAGTGTCTGTCTGAGTGTCTGTCTGAGTGTCTGTCTGAGTGTCTGTCTGAGTGTCTGTTCTGAGTGTCTGTCTGAGTGTCTGAGTGTCTGTCTGAGTGTCTGTCTGAGTGTCTGTCTGAGTGTCTGTCTGTGTCTGTCTGAGTGTCTGTCTGAGTGTCTGAGTGTCTGTCTGAGTGTCTGTCTGGAGTGTCTGTCTGAGTGTCTGTCTGAGTGTCTGTCTGAGTTGTCTGTCTGAGTGTCTGTCTGAGTGTCTGTCTGAGTGTCTGAGTGTCTGTCTGAGTGTCTGTCTGAGTGTCTGGTGTCTGTCTGAGTGTCTGAGTGTCTGTCTGAGTGTCTGTCTGAGTGTCTGTCTGAGTGTCTGTCTGAGTGTCTGTCTGAGTGTCTGTCTGAGTGTCTGAGTGTCTGTCTGAGTGTCTGTCTGAGTGTCTCTGAGTGTCTGTCTGAGTGTCTGAGTGTCTGTCTGAGTGTCTGAGTGTCTGCTGAGTGTCTGTCTGAGTGTCTGTCTGAGTGTCTGAGTGTCTGTCTGAGTGTCTGAGTCTGTCTGAGTGTCTGTCTGAGTGTCTGTCTGAGTGTCTGTCTGAGTGTCTGTCTGAGTGTCTGCTGAGTGTCTGTCTGAGTGTCTGTCTGAGTGTCTGAGTGTCTGTCTGAGTCTGTCTGAGTGTCTGAGTGTAGTGTCTGAGTGTCTGTCTGAGTGTCTGTCTGAGTGTCTGTTCTGAGTGTCTGTCTGAGTGTCTGTCTGAGTGTCTGTCTGAGTGTCTGTCTGAGTGTCTGAGTGTCTGAGTGTCTGTCTGAGTGTCTGAGTGTCTGAGTTCTGAGTGAGTGTCTGAGTGTCTGTCTGAGTGTCTGTCTGAGTGTCTGACTGAGTGTCTGTCTGAGTGTCTGAGTGTCTGTCTGAGTGTCTGTCTGAGTGTCTGAGTGTCTGTCTGAGTGTCAGTCTGAGTGTCTGTCTGAGTGTCTGTCTGAGTGTCTGAGTGTCTGTCTGAGTGTCTGTCTGAGTGTCTGTCTGAGTGTCTGTCTGAGTGTCTGAGTGTCTGTCTGAGTGTCTGTCTGAGTGTCTGTCTGAGTGTCTGTCTGAGTGTCTGTCTGAGAGTCTGTCTGAGTGTCTGTCTGAGTGTCTGTCTGAGTGTCTGAGTGTCTGTCTGAGTGTCTGAGTGTCTGTCTGAGTGTCTGTCCTGAGTGTCTGAGTGTCTGTCTGAGTGTCTGAGTGTCTGTCTGAGTGTCTGTCTGAGTGTCTGAGTGTCTGTCTGAGTGTCTGTCTGAGTGTCGGAGTGTCTGTCTGAGTGTCTGTGAGTGTCTGTCTGAGTGTCTGTCTGAGTGTCCTGTTCTGAGTGTCTGTCTGAGTGTCTGTCTGAGTGTCTGTCTGAGTGTCTGTCTGAGTGTCTGTCTGAGTGTCTGAGTGTCTGTCTGAGTGTCTGTCTGAGTGTCTGAGTGTCTGTCTGAGTGTCTGAGTGTCTGTCTGAGTGTCTGTCTGAGTGTCTGTCTGAGTGTCTGTCTGAGTGTCTGTCTGAGTGTCTGAGTGTCTGTCTGAGTGTCTGTCTGAGTGTCTGTCTGAGTGTCTGTCTGAGTGTCCTGTCTGAGTGTCTGAGTGTCTGTCTGAGTGTCTGTCTGAGTGTCTGAGTGTCTGAGTGTCTGTCTGAGTGTCTGTCTGAGTGTCTGAGTGTCTGTCTGAGTGTCTGTCTGAGTGTCTGAGTGTCTGGTGTCTGAGTGTCTGTCTGAGTGTCTGAGTGTCTGAGTGTCTGTCTGAGTGTCTGTCTGAGTGTCTGTCTGAGTGTCTGTCTGAGTGTCTGTCTGAGTGTCTGTCTGAGTGTCTGTCTGAGTGTCTGTCTGAGTGTCTGTCGAGTGTCTGAGTGTCTGTCTGAGTGTCTGTCTGAGAGTCTGAGTGTCTGTCTGAGTGTCTGTCTGAGTGTTGAGTGTCTGTCTGAGTGTCTGTCTGAGTGTCTGAGTGTCTGTCTGAGTGTCTGTCTGAGTGTCTGTCTGAGTGTCTGTCTGAGTGTCTGTCTGAGTGTCTGTCTGAGTGTTCTGTCTGAGTGTCTGAGTGTCTGTCTGAGGTGTCTGTCTGAGTGTCTGTGTCTGAGTGTCTGTCTGAGTGTCTGAGTGTCTGTCTGAGTGTCTGTCTGAGTGTCTGTCTGAGGTGTCTGGTTCTGAGTGTCTGTCTGAGTGTCTGTCTGAGTGTCTGAGTGTCTGTCTGAGTGTCTGTCTGAGTGTCTGAGAGTCTGTCTGAGTGTCTGTCTGAGTGTCTGTCTGAGTGTCTGTCTGAGTGTCTGTCTGAGTGTCCTGAGTGTCTGAGTGTCTGTCTGAGTGTCTGTCTGAGTGTCTGTCTGAGTGTCTGTCTGAGTGTCTGTCTGAGTGTCTGTCTGAGTGTCTGAGTGTCTGTCTGAGTGTCTGTCTGAGTGTCTGTCTGAGTGTCTGTCTGAGTGTCTGTCTGAGTGGTCTGTCTGTGTGTCTGAGTGTCTGTCTGAGTGTCTGTCTGAGTGTCATGTCTGAGTGTCTGTCTGAGTGTCTGTCTGAGTGTCTGTCTGAGTGTCTTGTCTGAGTGTCTGTCTGAGTGTCTGAGTGTCTGTCTGAGTGTCTGAGTGTCTGAGTGTCTGTCTGAGTGTCTGTCTGAGTGTCTGTCTGAGTGTCTGTCTGAGTGTCTGTCTGAGTGTCTGTCTGAGTGTCTGTCTGAGTGTCTGTCTGAGTGTCTCTGAGTGTCTGTCTGTGTGTCTGAGTGTCTGTCTGAGTGTCTGTCTGAGTGTCTGTCTGAGTGTCTGTCTGAGTGTCTGTCTGAGTGTCTGTCTGAGTGTCTGTCTGAGTGTCTGTCTGAGTGTCTGTCTGAGTGTCTGTCTGAGTGTCTGTCTGAGTGTCTGTCTGAGTGTCTGTCTGAGTGTCTGAGTGTCTGTCTGAGTGTCTGTCTGAGTGTCTGAGTGTCTGTCTGAGTGTCTGTCTGAGTGTCTGTCTGAGTGTCTGTCTGAGTGTCTGTCTGAGTGTCTGAGTGTCTGAGTGTCTGTCTGAGTGTCTGTCCTGAGTGTCTGTCTGAGTGTCTGTCTGAGTGTCTGTCTGAGTGTCTGTCTGAGGATGTCTGAGTGTCTGTCTGAGTGTCTGAGTGTCTGTCTGAGTGTCTGCTGAGTGTCTGTCTGAGTGTCTGTCTGAGTGTCTGAGTGTCCTGTCTGAGTGTCTGTCTGAGTGTCTGTCTGAGTGTCTGTCTGAGTCGTCTGAGTGTCTGTCTGAGTGTCTGTCTGAGTGTCTGAGTGTCTGTCTGAGTGTCTGTCTGAGTGTCTGAGTGTCTGTCTGAGTGTCTGAGTGTCTGTCTGAGTGTCTGTCTGAGTGTCTGTCTGAGTGTCTGTCTGAGTGTCTGTCTGAGTGTCTGTCTGAGTGTCTGAGTGTCTGTCTGAGTGTCTGTCTGAGTGTCTGGTGTCTGTCTGAGTGTCTGAGTGTCTGTCTGAGTGTCTGAGTGTCTGTCTGAGTGTCTGAGTGTGTCTGAGTGTCTGAGTGTCTGTCTGAGTGTTCTGAGTGTCTGTCTGAGTGTCTGTCTGAGTGTCTGTCTGAGTGTCTGAGTGTCTGTCTGAGTGTCTGTCTGAGTCTGTCTGAGTGTCTGTCTGAGTGTCTGCTGAGTGTCTGTCTGAGTGTCTGTCTGAGTGTCTGTCTGAGTGTCTGTCTGAGTGTCTGTCTGAGTGTCTGTCTGAGTGTCTGTCTGAGTGTCTGAGTGTCTGTCTGAGTGTCTGAGTGTCTGTCTGAGTGTCTGTCTGAGTGTCTGAGTGTCTGTCTGAGTGTCTGTCTGAGTGTCTGAGTGTCTGTCTGAGTGTCTGTCTGAGTGTCTGTCTGAGTGTCTGTCTGAGTGTCTGTCTGAGTGTCTGTCTGAGTGTCTGTCTGAGTGTCTGTCTGAGTGTCTGTCTGAGTGTCTGTCTGAGTGTCTGAGTGTCTGTCTGAGTGTCTGTCTGGAGTGTCTGTCTGAGTGTCTGATCTGAGTGTCTGAGTGTCTGTCTGAGTGTCTGTCTGAGTGTCTGTCTGAGTGTCTGTCTGAGTGTCTGAGTGTCTGTCTGAGTGTCTGTCTGAGTGTCTGAGTGTCTGTCTGAGTGTCTGTCTGAGTGTCTGTCTGAGTGTCTTCTGAGTGTGTGTCTGTCTGAGTTGTCTGTCTGAGTGTCTGTCTGAGAGTCTGTCTGGTCTGAGTGTCTGTCTGAGTGTCTGTCTGAGTGTCTGTCTGAGTGTCTGTCTGAGTGTCTGTCTGAGTGTCTGTCTGAGTGTCTGAGTGTCTGTCTGAGTGTCTGTCTGAGTGTCTGAGTGTCTGTCTGAGTGTCTGTCTGAGCTGTCTGAGGTGTCTGTCTGAGTGTCTGTCTGAGTGTCTGAGTGTCTGTCTGAGTGTCTGTCTGTGTGAGTGTCTGAGTGTCTGTCTGAGTGTCTGTCTGAGTGTCTGTCTGAGTGTCTGTCTGAGTGTCTGTCTGAGTGTCTGTCTGAGTGTCTGTCTGAGTGTCTGAGTGTCTGTCTGAGTGTCTGTCTGAGTGTCTGAGTGTCTGAGTGTCTGTCTGAGTGTCTGAGTGTCTGTCCTGAGTGTCTGTCTGAGTGTCTGTCTGAGTGTCTGTCTGAGTGTCTGTCTGAGTGTCTGTCCTGAGTGTCTGTCTGAGTGTCTGTCTGAGTGTCTGTCTGAGTGTCTGTCTGAGTGTCTGACTTGTCTGTCTGAGTGTCTGTCTGAGTGTCTGAGTGTCTGTCTGAGTGTCTGTCTGAGTGTCTGAGTGTCTGTCTGAGTGTCTGAGTGTCTGTCTGAGTGTCTGAGTGTCTGTCTGAGTGTCTGTCTGAGTGTCTGTCTGAGTGTCTGTCTGAGTGTCTGTCTGAGTGTCTGTCTAGTGTCTGAGTGTCTGTCTGAGTGTCTGAGTGTCTGTCTGAGTGTCTGTCTGAGTGTCTGAGTGTCTGTCTGAGTGTCTGTCTGAGTGTCTGAGTGTCTGTCTGAGTGTCTGAGTGTCTGTCTGAGTGTCTGAGTGTCTGTCTGAGTGTCTGTCTGAGTGTCTGTCTGAGTGTCTGTCTGAGTGTCTGTCTGTGTGTCTGTCTGAGTGTCTGTCTGAGTGCTGTCTGAGTGTCTGTCTGAGTGTCTGTCTGAGTCGTCTGAGTGTCTGAGGTGTCTGTCTGAGAGTCTGTCTGAGTGTCTGTCTGAGTGTCTGTCTGAGTGTCTGTCTGAGTGTCTGAGAGTCTGTCTGAGAGTCTGTCTGAGTGTCTGTCTGAGTGTCTGTCTGAGTGTCTGAGTGTCTGTCTGAGTGTCTGAGTGTCTGTCTGAGTGTCTGTCTGAGTGTCTGAGTGTCTGTCTGAGTGTCTGTAGTGTCTGCTGAGTGTCTGTCTGAGTGTCTGTCTGAGTCTGTCTGAGTGTCTGTCTGAGTGTCTGACTGAGTGTCTGTCTGAGTGTCTGGTCTGAGTGTCTGTCTGAGTGTCTGAGTGTCTGTCTGAGTGTCTGTCTGAGTGTCTGAGCTGTCTGAGTGTCTGTCTGAGTGTCTGTCTGAGTGTCTGTCTGAGTGTCTGTCTGAGTGTCTGTCTGAGTGTCTGAGTGTCTGAGTGTCTGTCTGAGTGTCTGTCTGAGTGTCTGTCTGAGTGTCTTCTGAGAGTCTGTCTGAGTGGTCTGTCTGAGTTGTCTGAGTGTCTGTCTGAGTGTCTGTCTGAGTGTCTGAGTGTCTGTCTGAGTGTCTGTTGAGTGTCTGTCTGAGTGTCTGTCTGAGTGTCTTGTCTGAGTGTCTGTGTGTCTGTCTGAGTGTCTGTCTGAGTGTCTGAGTGTCTGTCTGAGTGTCTGTCTGAGAGTCTGTCTGAGTGTCTGTCTGAGTGTCTGTCTGAGTGTCTGTCTGAGTGTCTGAGAGTCTGTCTGAGAGTCTGTCTGAGTGTCTGTCTGAGTGTCTGTCTGAGTGTCGCTGTCTGAGATGTCTGTCTGAGTGTCTGTCTGAGTGTCTGAGGCTGTCTGAGTGTCTGAGTGTCTGTCTGAGTGTCTGTCTGAGTGTCTGAGGTCTGTTGAGTTCTGTCTGAGTGTCTGAGTGTCTGTCTGAGTGATCGGAGTGTCTTGTCTGAGTGTCTGTCCCTGAGTGTCTTCTGAGGCTAGGTCTTCTTTTCTTGAGTCTGTCTGAGTGTCTAGGCTGTCTGAGATGTTGTCTGAGTGTCCTGTACTGAGGTCTGTCTGAGTGTCTGTCTGAGTGTCTGTCTGAGTGTTTGTCGTGTCTGAGTGTCTGTCTGAGTGTCTGTC